>NW_020664545.1:2250607-2329270 GCF_002925995.2 Terrapene triunguis
ATTTCAGGCCGGGATTCAGGAACGTTGAGGCATCTGGAGATGAAGGGAAAAGGGGAGTTAACGCTCCACCTCCTCCATGCCCCCATGTCTCCTTCCTTCCTCTGCTCACCCCCTGCCCCCTCCCCTCGGCAGCTCCCCCACCGTCCCCCCCCGCGCCCCCCCCCGCCAAGGGCACGCAGGGAAAAGCTGTGTCGGGGAAACAGCTGGTGATTCCAGTCAGGGAACTGATTTACATACATTTCCATATGGATTAATTTCTTCCCCCTCCCCATCCCGGCAGTGGGAATCGGAGTCTGCTACCAAGGTGGTGGTGGTGGGGTTCCTGTGGGCCTGGAGAATGACAAGCGGAGTGGGGGGGAGCTGAGATCAACGGCGGGAGCCCTTTGAGGAGGGCGGGTGGGCGGGCATTGCGGCTGGGCCTGGTGCTTTGCATGAGAGGCTGAGAGTGTTTTGCTGGGGACACGGGTGGGCCCCCCCGCTTCCATCCCCCCACTTTATCAATCTCGTGCTCCCAAGGGAATAGATTTGCTGGGCGAACTGTCCTCCCGGGCAGGGATGGGCCCCGAAGTGCCAACAAGACCCTGAGCTTTGCTGCCCTTTCTCAGATCAGTCTCCCGCTCCGAGACAGGCCCACGCCACACATTTCTGACCCCGCGTCCAGACTGCATCTCCCTGAAGGTCGGGGAGGGGGGGGGGGCTGTTTGACTCCAGGGCTTTGGTTTGTCCCATTATAAAGATAGAGGGTATTTGGAAAATCTGGGTCTGGATCTGGTTTTGGATTGGGGATTGGGATTGGGATTCCTTCCCTGCCTGTTGTTCTAGTCTGAGGATTTGGCTCCCATGGCTAGCTAGTAATAAATAATGAGGATAATAAGTGGATGCCTTTTCATTACAAGGTGCGTCCTATTCTGGTGCATCAGAACCCCCCCCCATGCATTACAGCAAAACCCCCAATAATAAAAGTGAATTTGTACCCGGAATCTTTAGCAAATGAGAAGGACTTCAGCCCCCCCCCCCCACTATACACAGCTGATTGTGGGGTAGGGGGCAATGGAGGGCAACTAGGAGTGGGATTGGGGCCCTTCATCTCTAGGTTGCTAGCCCTGGGTCAGGAGGGCACTGGATGGCTGGGGGGGAGGGGGAGGGAAATGGCGTGTTTAACCCTTTACCTCCTGGCAGTTGGCTCCCGCCTGCAGTGAGTTTGCCTGGTGCAAAAGCCTTTGAAATGAAACCCCACAAAATTTGGCTGGGTTTGGGTTCAAGTCCAGTAACAAAACGTAATGAGTTCGGCCCATAGTCTCAAAAAAAGACTAGTGATTTTGGGTTTCCTTAAAGGGGCCAGATGGTCAGAAAGTGATGGACAGGCACCCTCTGAAAATGAGTATGGGGAGGCAGTGTGGCCTAGACGGAGCAGTGTTTCCCAAACTCGGGGCAGCCGCGACTGGCCGGACCTGCGGACGCGGCAGGTAAACACACCCGCCCGGCCCTACAAGGGCTTTCCCTAAACAAGCAGCGTCCCGAGTTTGGGAAACGCTGGCCTAGGGGATAGAGCACTAGACTAGGACTCCGGAGACCTGGCTTCTATTCCTGGGTGACCATGAGCCAGTTACTTCATGGCTCTGTGCCTCAGTTTCCCCATCTATAAATTGGGGATAATGTACACTGACCTCCTTTGTCAAGCATTTTGCGATGGTGGAGACACGAACTGAACTCAGGTCCTCTGAGTCCCAGGTCAGGGCCCGATGGCAGAAGGTTATGACTCCTTTCCCCTGTCTTTATTCTGGGGACTGATTTAAGTTCAAATAGCTAGAGTTTATTGCCAGGCCCAAGAGGGTCAGGTGGGTGCTTCCCCTCCCTGCCAGTCCGGGAGGGCTCTGCACTACCGTTTCCTCTCACTGCCATTCTCCAGCCCCACAAACATACTCATTCACCCAGGAACATTGCTGGCTGGAGGCTGCTTTCCTTTGTCAGTGGGAACGTGGGGGTCCAGGCCTCTCTTCTCTATCGCTGCCAGCCTCTGTGCTCAAGGCCCTTTTTGCACGGCTTTCTCTCCTGCAGCCCGAGCGCGCCGCGGGGTGTCTGGACGCAATAGAGCTGTCGGGGAGTGGGTGACGGCAGAACTGGCCCCGTCTGAGGCCTGCTGGGGGGTGACAAAGTAGCTCAAGGCTTACGAACGAGTGAGCCCAAACCGCCAGCCTGCTGGGAGCAGGTGAGTCTGCAAAGGAACAGTCAAGCCAGTTCCACCCTGACGAGACCAATCAGTGTCAAGCGGTGCAGGGTACTGCCCATGCACTGAGCTGATTTGTGCAAGTGAGGGGAGGGGTGGCAGAGGGAAGAGGCACATAAAATTAACTCTTTGCATCCTCCCCTCCACCTTTGGAAAGATTTCAGGGATGGGGCGGGACCCTCTGATGGAGGAAACTCCAGTGAGAAGAATTAAAAAGCAAAGGCTCTTAGATAGAATCAGACTGAAAAGAGCCCAGGGGTCCCTTCTAGCCCAGTCCCACTGGCCAGGAGGGCTTTGCTCAGTCTTGTTTGGGTCATGAGATGTGCGTGCAGACTCCCCACGTAATGGGGCAGGCCTGAGCTCAATGCATCCTTTCACCAGGCTGGCCCCCGGGATGTGGCATCAGGATACGGGGGTCAGGGCTCGGCAAGGACCAGCAAGCACCGAGGGGCCAGGGAAGCGGAGATTTTAACCACCAAACTTTCTTTCAAGACCTTAATTCCAGGCTCAGGAAAAGATTTGGCGGTCGGCCTTATTCTCAAGCAAGCCGGTCTGTAGCAACAAGTTTGCTCAATGCCAGAGAGGGCTGCACCAGCTCCAAACAGGGAGGGGAGGAGGGTTGTTTCTTGGCACACCTTCTCCCCCCCCCCGAAAATTCGTGTTGCGTTTCAGTTTGGAATTAAATCTCCTTTGAGCTTGTTTCCTTGTGCACTAACGAAGGCCTTTGGGCTGAATTCAGACCCAGGCCTCAGCTTGTGCAAAGATCAGTTTTCACGCACCCCACTCTGGAAAAATCCGGTCGGGGATGTACCGAAAGTCAAGGCCTCAGTACCGACAATATCATAAATTAGCACGGCAACGGAGGAACAATTTGGACATTGGAATCATCTGAGCCACAGTGGCTAGGAAGAAATGTTGGCTCTTGGGCTGAGGTGACGGGGGTAGTGGGAGTCTACGAACGGCTGTGAAATGGGACATGGGTCCCAACCAAGCTTGGGGCCCCACTGTGCTAGGTGCTGTACGAACACATGGTAAGGGGTAGTCTGTTCTCTAAAGAGCTTATAATCTATCTAGAGGAAAGGTGGGGGATAGGAAGCCTAGATTTATCGATTTCAGTGTGCGTGTGATCAGCTAGTCTAGACAGATGACGTGATTGGCTCACGATCACACAGGGAAGGAGAGGCAGGGCTGGGAACTGAACATGGATCTCCTGAGCCCCAGCCCACCTCCTTTGTGATGGACACATCCAAACGCTTTTTGGTCTTTATTTCATGTTCCCTCCGCGCTTGCTTGAAGGAATTTCCCTTCCTTTTTCCGCAGTGACTCTCCAGGAAGAGTTAACATGGTGACCAACAAGCCAGTAGTGTGTGTGTATGGGGGGGGGGCTATTTTGTTGGCATCGAGAAGGGATTATCTCCCCCCCCCACCCACACATTCGGTGGCGTTCCTAAGCTACAATTCACCACAGTCCAAGCAACATACTGGGCCCCAACCAACAAAACCACAGAGGGTCTTGGCCTGAATACACATCACGGGGAACATGAGGGGACCTTTTCCCCTTGAGCCAATGAAGCTCAAGCGCAGATGAATAACGCCACCAAGCAGAGGTAAGAACCTGACGCCCACTGGGCTACAATCAGGACCTTTCACTGCTAAATGCTCCAGGGCTGCTGAGTAATTTAGTCCAGCGAGGGGGAAGAGAACCACCGGCCAATTGCCTATTTCAACCTCACGGCGCCTCGGTGCGGCAAGCAAGGGGTGGTTTTGCTTTTGGGCTGGGGAGCGTCGGGTCTGCCCAAGAACTCTGGAGGGGCAGACCCAGAGAATGCGGATCCTCAGGTCTTTCCCTTGGAAATCTCACAGGCTGACGCTTTAAGACCGGGGGCTCCCCGGGCTTTCCCTTCCCTCTATCCCCCGTGTGCTGGATGACTCAACCTGCTCTTGTCATTTTTCACTCCTCCGACTAGCAGGTCGCGAGCTACAGCAGAGCGTAATGTTAATTCTGATTCAGTATCTGTATGGCAGTAGTATCGCCGAGGCTCAGACACGGACCGGTACCCCATCGTGCTCGGCGCTGTGCAAACACACTGACCAGCACCGCGCTGCGGGAGGCCGGATCAGGGAGTGAGGAGAGCGGGCTGCTTGTGTGGGTCACGTTGGGAGCAGGGTTCGGAGCGCAGCTGGAGAGCACAGGGCCGGAGGGGGTGCGCGGGCTGTGTCAACATCATGCAGCATCTGACTGGCGCGCAAGACGGGACAAAGCCCTGAAAATACTATAAATGCCATTTGGGGCAAGTGCCAGAGGCTGAAGCCTGTTCTGAAGCAAAATACTATAATGCCATCTAAATTTAAGACCATAAGAACGGCCGGACCGGGTCAGACCAAAGGTCCATCTAGCCCAGTATCCTGTCTTCCAACAGTGGCCAATGCCAGGTGCCCCAGAGGGAATGAACAGAACAGGGAATCATCAAGTGATCCATCCCCTGTCGCCCATTCCCAGCTTCTGGCAAACAGAGGCTAGGGACACCATCCCTGCCTATCCTGGCCAATAGCCACTGATGGACCGATCCTCCATGAATTTATCTAGTTCTTTTTTTCACCCATGTCTATAGTTCTCCCCTCGAGGGAGTTTTGCCCTAGACACATACACCAGGGTGGGGTGGAGCAGATACCCCAGGCTGGCTAAGGAGACTTGGGAAATGGAATAGGGGGGCTTATCACCACTAGAATACTACCTCCAATCCAGGATTTGCCCCGATTCCGGCCCCTGGTGAGCAGCTATCCATGTATCTGCACCAGTACGAATGCCTCGATGTAAACGTGATTTGCACCGGGGCAGCTGGAGTGTGGTTCATGTAGGAGTGAGCTGGTGCAAATCACAGCTTTGCTAGTCTATGCTAGGGCTTCGCACTAGTGACTGGTTGCCAAGGGCTAGAATGGGGGCAGATCCCCAGGGCAGAGAGGGCTGAGATGAAGGGACAGGGAGAGGTGACAACTGCTAGATGCAGCATGGCCCAGTAGACAGGGCACTGGCCTAGAATTCAGGGGAGCTGGGCTCTATTCCTGACTTTGCCAGTCACAGGTGTCTCTGTTTCTCCTCCCACCCTGTGCCTGTCTTGTCAGACTGTGAGCTTGTGGAGGCAAGGACTGTCTCTCTGCCTGTGAAGTGCCTAGCACACGGGGGTCCGGATTTCAGCTGGGGTTACCATAATACAACCAAACAATATCACCATAGGTAAGGGGAGGAAGCAAGGAGAGGAGGATAGATAAGAAGTCGGGTAACCTGAAAGTCAGTGGGAGCAGAGGATGCTTATTGGCATTAGTTTTATCAGCTGGACCTAGCCCAGAGCGGGTTTTAAAAACAAAAACAAAGCTGGTAAAAAATAAAGGCTCTTCTTCTAAATTAAAAACGAAGGCATTGTCCAATCTACTTCAGATTTTGGACTCAAAAGCCCACAATACTCCCCCAAAACCAATGCAAAGAGAGTTTTCAAAAATAAGATTTAGTGAAAAATTGAAGCTGCAAAGCAAGGGAAACACCCCCCCTCACCTTATTGTTAGCTTTAAAGTGTGTGTGTGTGTGTGTGTGAAGGTTCTTTCAGAGTCACCATTGCTGTAAGAATTAGTTAGCTTCATAGATTCCCAGGCCAGAAGGGACCCCTGGGACCATCTAGTCTGCCTCTTCCCTCCCCCGTTTAACAGGACAGAGAACTCCCCCAGAATAAGCCCTAGAGCAGATCTTTTAGCAAAACATCCCAGCTTGATTTCAAAATAGTCAGTGATGAAGAATCCCCCAGGACCCTCGGTCACTCCATTATTCTCACGGTTAAAAACGTGAGCCTTATTTCCAGTCTGAATGGGTTTAGCTTCAGCTTCCAGCCGTTGGATTGTGTCCGACCTTTCATTAGTAGGGATTCAATAAACGTTGTACTGAGAGGAAGGAGGTCTCCGCTTTTCCACTACGCGAGATTAAATAGGGTAAATAAAGATTCCTTTGCAGCCCTGACCCTGACCAGTTGCCCCTGGGGGCTGGGATCTAACGGGCTTCCCGTAAACAGCAGTATAGGGGGGGGGGGGATTTATTTCGCATTCTTGCTCTCGGAAGAAGAAAAGCGAGACCTGCAATAACACCCTTCAGTTCAATGCTGCCAGTGCTTCATTATGAAACCTGTGACCAGAGACGTCTATTCAACTCCCCGATGAAGGACAAGGCTCCTTTCAGAGCCACTTAGGCTCCTTTTCTGTGTGCTGTGAAGGCAAATTCCTCAGGATGGCAAATATTTTGATTATGAACTGAAAGAAAGAGCCATTCCCTCCCCCTCACTTTCAACCAAGTACAAGAGTTTGGGGAGGAGGGGGAATCAAACTGCAATCACATTGAATTCTGCTTGGCCTTGAACAGTGGGAAGGGGACAACGGTTTCTTTCTCTGTCGCTTTCTTCGAATTGCATTTGATTTGTGGCTCAGGTGTGTTTGAGAACAGAGGGCTGAAGTAGCACCCAGCCCCTGACTGCAGCTCATGGAGGCGGAATCCCATCAGAGATGCTATTGGGTTCAGCTGCAGATGGGGACCCACCGGTTGATGATAAATACTGGAGCTGGTTGGCAAATGGAATTTTGTCTGGCAGGAAACGTCCCCGTGTCAGAATGAGTTCCCTGGGCTGAGTCAGAATGGAGAGTCAAAATATAAAAATTTTCCCGAAGCGTTTGAATTGGAAATCACCCAAAACAAATGTTGGGTTTTTTTTTGACACTTTTGATCAAAAGGAAACAGCTATTTCAAGGTGGCGTTTTTAATTTAGAATCAATGTTTCACAACGAAAAAACGTGGATTTGTTTCAGAATGTCTACAGGAAAGAAAAAATGTCACTTGGATTTTCTCGAATTGGAAATGTGTTAAAATGTTAAAACTGACAATTTCCTGCAAAAAGTTTCAATTCTGATGAAACAACATTGTCCGACAGGAAAGCTGCTTATATGAAAAATATTGGCCAGCTCCAATAAATACAAGAGTGCTGGAAAGATGCTGGTTTGAAGGGCTGTGACCAGGCCAAAAATCATACACGTGTTTGTAGTAAAACTTCTTGCCACCCTTCTATATGTTTGTATGATGTCTAGCACAATGGGGTCCCAACCTGGTTGTGGCCCTTAGGAGCACCACAAGATAAAGCTTAAATAACAACACAATCATTCAAGCTAGGGTCCTGATCCTGCAAAGACTTATGTACATGAGTAGTCTTGTTGATTCACACAGCACAGGGTGGGACCTCCTGGATCATTCAGTCCAATCCCTCCTATTACAGATAACCTTGTCACATAATTCTGTTCATCAATGTATCAAGCTCCATCTTCAGACTAGTTAGGCTGATTCACATGCTTAAAGTTAAGTGTATGTCCAGACTTTGTGAGATCAAGGGGCATAGAAGCTTCTCAATATTGGGGTGTGGGGGGGAAACAGATGATATAGTTTCATCATATGGTGATGATAATACTCTTTCCATACCACTAGTATCTCTGGAGGAGGTTAAACAGAAGCTGCTAAAGTTAGACATTTTTAAATCAGCAGGTCCAGATAACTTGCATCCAAGAGTTTTAAAAGAGCTGTCTGAGGAGTTCGCTGGACTGTTAATGTTGATTTTCAGTAAGTTGTGGAGCACAGGGTAAGTTTCAGAAGACTAGAAGAAAACTAACGTTGTACCAATTTTTAAAGAGGGTAAACAGGATGACCTAGGTAATTATAGGCCTGTTAGCCTGACATCAATCCTGGGCAAGATAATGGAGTGGCTGATACGGGACTCGATTAACAAAGAATTAAAGGAGGGCAATGTAATTAATGCTATTGAACACGGATTTATGGATCCCATCTGTGACGAAGTGGGGGATTTTCTTGTTTTTGGTGGGGTTTCAATGGTTTGCATGCGGAGGTGGTGGGACTCAGTTTCCCTGGGTGTTACTGGTTTAACGAGGTGAGGGGAGAGGGAGTTTGTTGTTACAGAGGACCGGAGAGGAAACTTGGGACCCCAGCCAATGGCCTGGAGGATGGATACCCCAGCGACCAGTGACCTGAGACCCCAACCCAGAGACTCAGCTCAGGAGTCACAGCCGGTTCTGGCCAGTGGGCGGACAATGGGCTGCAGAGTGAGGACCCAGTGACCTGACCAGCCGGTTCCAGCCAGAGGACAGAAGCGAGGAGAGGAGGCCCCAGTTTACGACCCTGTTTACCTGGAGAGAAGACAATGGACAGAGGCGGGGCTTGGGGCCTGGGAGCTCAGATGCCCAGCTGGGAAGCAGGAGGGCTTGGGGCTGGAGAGGGGGAGCAGGCAGAGCCCACCTGGATGCAGAGAGACTGGGATGTGCTGGGCTGGGGAGGCCAGGCCTGAGGCCCTGAGAGTTTCCTGTGTTGTGTTCAACTCTCAATAAACCCTCCTGTTTTAAGCTGGTTGAGAGTCACTCCGGTCTAGAGAACAGGGTGGCATTAACCCCTTTGGGGGTGGAGGCCCCGGGGGGACCAGAGCGAGTGGACTCCCTGAGGGGGCCCTCGGCAGAGACAGACGTGCTAAGGCTCCGAGAGGTGCGGCTCCAGGAGGTGGAGGGGCCTGACCCCGAGAGAGAGTGGACCCCCGAGAAGGGCTGTCTCACTGAAAGGGGCACCCCCCACAGACCTCACGGGGCCAAGAGTGGGCACGATCTGTGCGTTTGTGACATCATCAAACTAACTTGATATCTTTTTTTGATGAGATTACAAGTCTGGTTGATAAAGGTAATAGTGTTGGCATAATATACTTAGACGTCTGTAAAGTGTTTGACTTGGTACCGCAAGGCATTTTGATCAAAAACTAGAACAATATAAAATGAATGTGGCACACATTAAATGGATTAAAAACTGGCTAACTGATAGGTCTCAAAATGTAACTGTAAACAGGGAATCATCATACAGCGGGTGCGTTTCCAGTGGGATTTTGCAGGGATCAGTACTTGGACCTAAAGTATTTGACATTTTTATCAATGACCTAGAAGAAAACTGGTAAAGTTTGCAGATGACAGTAACATTGGAGGAGTGTTAAATAATGAAGAGGACCGGTCACTGATTCAGAGTGCTCGGGATTGTTTGGTAACCTGGGCACAAGCAAACAAAATACTTTTTAATATGGCTAAATGGACATGTCTTCATCTAGGACCAAAGACCGTGGGCCTCACTTACAGGGTGGGGGACTCTATTCGGGGAAGCAGGGATTCTGAAAAAGACTTGGGGGTCTTGGTGGCTAATCAGCTGAATATGAGCTCCCAGTGTGCACTTAGGGCAAAAGAGCGAATGCGATCCTGGGAGGTATAAACAGAGGAGTCTCAAGTAGGAGCAGAGAGGGTATTTTGCCTCTGTATTTTGCGTTGCTGTGACCACTGCTGGAATCCTGTGTCCAGTTCTGGTGCCCACAATTCACGAAGGAGGTTGATACATTGGAGAAGGCTCAGAGAAGAGCCATGAGAATAATTAGAAAACCTGCCTTATAGTGATCGATTCAAAAAGCTTAACAAGAGAAGGTTAAGGGGTGACTTGATTACAGTCTATAAGTATCTACACAGGGAACAAATATTTAATAGTGGGCTCTACAGTCTGCCAGAGACAGGTCTAACAGAATCCAATGACTGAAAGTTGACGCTAGACAAATTCAGACTGGAAATAAGGTATACATTTTTGACAGGGTGGGTAATTAACCACTGGAGCAATTTACCAAGGGTCGTGGTGAATTCTCCATCACTGACCATTTTAAAATCACGATTGGAGGTTTTTCTAAAATATCTGCTTCTCAGAATTATTTGGGGGGAATTCTCTGGCCTGGGTTATACAGGGGAGGGGTTAGACTAGGTGGTCCCTTCTGGCCTTGGAATCTAGGAGTTTCTTAGCCTGATCCTTCAATCCTGCGGGTTGTCCTTATTCTTCTTGCGGATATTCCCATTGAAGTTAAGGGGAGTAAGGGGTTTGTGGGATCATGGCCAGATGAAATGCTGGTTTAATATTTGGTACATCGGTGGCTAGATACCAAGATGACTGGTGCTCTGTAAATAGACAGGCTAAACATCCTCCATTGGGAGACCATGGATCCCACCCCATGCCACTGAAATCAATGTGAGCTTGGCCGCTGAGCTCAGCAGAAGGAGAACGGAGCCCTGTCTCCCTGCGATTGTGGCAGGACGTGGGTAGGTGCTCAGCTGTTGTCAATTTCACTGAGCTTTGCTGGTTCCCACCAGATGAGGATCTGGCCCCGGAATGTCTAGCACTCAGGGGAAAGCTGAAATGAAAGGATTCACTCAGCCTGGACAGCAGCTTCTCAGTTGCAATTCTGCTCCTTGTCATTCTCTAAGCAATTTCAGTTGCTGGGTCTGCTGCATTAAGACCCCAATTCAGGGAAACACGTAAGCATTTGTTTAACTTGAAGGATGTGCTTATGTCCCATTGACTTAAGTACATGCTTAAAATTAAAGCACTCACTTAAGAGCTTTCCTGAACCGAACCTAATCTAGTGCTGCTGTGTTTCAGGGCCAGATCCTCAGCTGGTGGAAATCAGCGTAGCTCACTGACTCCGATGGTACTAGAGCAATTTACATCAGCTGAGAATCTGGCCCTGGGATTCCCAGAATGAGGAAAGTTGAAATTAAGAGATACAAACAAAAATCATTTCCACTGTAGTTTTTTAAACAATGCATTTCCTAATATTAATTATTATTATTATTGATGTCTATTGCGGTTTTGCCTAGAAACCCCAATCATAGAGCAGGACCCGGTTGTGTTAGGTGCTGTACAAATACAGAATAAAAAGGCGGCCCCTAGCCCCAAGGAGCTTACAGTTGCAGAATGTAAGCCTGAAACCTAGACACCTAACTCCCTTAGACGCCTGGGCAAACCCCAGCCTAAATCCTCCCACCACCACACTTACTTTTCAAAGTGAACATGAGCTGCCGTGTTGTGGCCAAAGCAGAATTGCCAGATTCCCTTTAAGGGGCAGCTTTTATTTACTTTATTTTGGTATTTAGGGGATGATGATGATGCCTGGGGGAAAAAGGTCATTATCTGAGTTGTTTGGTTTTCCTAGGGTTGTTTTTTGTCTTTCAACCCCTCACCCCTTTGATCTTTATTATTAATTATTAGTAGTAGTAATAGTAAGCAGCAGTTAACAGTGTCCCTGCAAGAGACGTTTCTCCTGGGAATTAGCTCACACTGCAAACCTTGGTGATGCTTAAAGACACAAATAATCTTTGCTTCTTTTCTCCTCCCTCAGGACTCAAGCCAGCCCCCAAACTCTCCTCTTCACGCACTGCCAACGAGCAGGCACTCGACGGTTCGCTGCACGGGGAAGGCTGATAAACCCCCCACATTGTCCTGTTAAGGATACTCCTCCCTCCCCTAAATGACCCTGTTTTCTTTTAATAAACTAATCAATAAGTGTCACCAGTGTAGTGCTCCCAAGGCACCTTCTACTAATATGATACACCTCCCAGTATTCCTAAGCAATGCTACAGCAATAATGCAATAATGCGCTCTACGTAAGCAACCCTACCATAACAAACGGGTGGGTACAGTCCCAACCTCACAAACATCCCAACCACCTGCTAATGGAGGGAGGAAAGAATAACTCCACTTTGCATTTTAGCTGAAGAGCTCAAAATATTTTAAAATCAGTCTTCACCGTCCTCCCTGTAGGCAGGGTTATGCCCATTGTACAGATGGGTCAACCAAAAAATAAATGAGGTCATTTAATGAATCTGTGTCCAGAGGGCTGCAAAGAGAACTCAGGAGTCCTGACTACCAGCCCTCTGCCACTAGACCACAGTTTCTTCCACACAGTAACAGTTTTCAAACACGGATAAGGAATACATTGATGGTGTCCCCTGGCTCCAATTGGACCCTGTAGGAAGCTGGACCAAAGATCCCACGGGTATGTGTTCCCATCTACTATGTTCTGGTGGCCCTGATGGACAGAAGAGAAAGACCTCATCGATCAGACAGCCCTGTGAGAGCAGGTCTTCCCTCGGCCTCCTCACCACAGATACGTTGCAAGAAGTGGATCTGCTGATCAGAGCAGGACAGACTGGGCTCTAATCCGAATTTCGGGAGAGGAGTGTGCAGAACAGGAGAGTAGGAGTCAGGACTCCTGGGTTCAAAGATGAGCTCTGCCACTGACTTTCTGTATGTCCTTAGGGCACTTCACCGCTCTGTGCCTCGGGCTCCCCATTGCAAAATGGGGCTACCCCCATGTACCTAACTCACAGGGAACCCCGAGTCTCAATTCCTTTCTGTTTGAGAGCTTGGGCTGACCAATGCATTGCGAGAGCTGAGCATCACCACTGTTTACCCAGCCCTGCTTGCCATCCTGAGTCACAAGGCTCATTTCAGACCTGCTGCAGCCGCTTGTCCATGGCTTGCCAGGAGCTGTTACATTAAACTAAAACCGGACACGACCCTGGTTCTAAATCCTGTGAACTACGGAGCAATTCCAAGGTTAGGAGCGAGCCAGGCTGGTCCCAGAAGAGACCCTGACTGGCTTAAAGGCTACAGCCGGAGAGCAACCTTGAGAGAGAAAATAAACTTCCTACTGGTCTGGGAAGGAGGAACCTCATGTTAGGGATTTCTTTAGAAATATGAAGGGAAATCTCCCCTTCCCCTCTCTCTCCTGGTGCCTCTGGGACACCTGGGGTATTTCCCCGGATCTGTGTTTTAAAACACCAACCAAGGGTAAATTCTACAAGCCAGACTGGATTTTAAACCCCCTGATTACTGCCCGCTGGCATTTCAGGGCCGGATTCTGGGGCAGAATGGAGCTGGGGCAGCACTAACGCCTAGAATGAAATTAACAGAATTACAGTTTAACGCTAAACTCAGCATCAGCACAAAGGTTCTTTGCCATGGAAACCAGGGTTGCCAAGGGATTGACTAATACGTAGTAAAATATTCTAAAAGACAAGTTCTCATGGTGCTGTGATTACAATCTGTGAGCTCAGGGGCCAGGGAACAGGGAGGGCGGTGGTGGTGGGTGTACCAACGCCTTTGGCTGGGCATTTCCAATCACATCTACGTGGTACACTCTTTTCCACTAGCTCTCTTATTGCTTGACTTCCTGCAAGTGTCCAGTCACTTACACTTACACACACACACACACACACACACACACACACACACACACACACACACACACACACACACACACACGATACCAATGATCTGGAAAGCTGTCCACACACTCCAGAGGGCATCATTTTGGCAAGCGTGGCACGTAGGCAAAGAAAAGCGATACTCCCATCACACAGCAAAACGGAAGCTGGCTGCCCATGCTGGGTACGCTGTCTGCAGATAGGAGCCAGCCTGGAATGCAGGGGCCACCTGTTTATACCCATAGGGAGAAAACCACCGCGGTGCAGAGAGGGCCCGCAGCACAGCCTGTGATCCATTAAGTCATAAAAATAAGGCTGAAGTAGGCCAGAGGAGGTGCATAGGCGGTGGATATCGGCCGGTCACCCCCAGACCAGGTCGCAGCCCCACGCACAGCCCTGGGAGCAGACTGGACAGACTCCAGGCAGAAATAACGTGTGCCTGGGCAGCTGCGCACGAGGCTTGCTCCAGGCGCCCCGATGGAGCTTCGGAAGCATTGGCACCCCGGTGTGGGGCCCACTGCCCTGTGCCTAGAACTCCATCCCTTCCACCTGCAGCTATCGACACGCACGCACCTAGCATGTATGTCGATGTAAAATACTAACAAGAAGCCTGTCCAAAGCTCGAGGCTCCCTTCCGTCATGGACGCAGGCACATCTCAGAAGCAGTAAGTACCCCATAGGAACTCAGACAGACACCGACAGAGACGCCTTTCCACTGCCCACATCCGCTCCAAGCCCCTCGCAAACAAGTGTCTGTTGCTTATATGCTTCCCTATTGTATTATCTGGGGCTTTGGTGACACCAATCACACCCACGTCCCCCTCCCCCTGGCGGGCTTTGCTAGCCCCGACTTTCAGAGGCGCTGGACACTGGAAGGTCCCATCGGCATTAGCTGGGTTTGGGTGTGCTCAGCACCTTTGAATCCCAGGCCCCCACGTTGAGATCAGTTTGAATAACCTCCCAGGCGCTTCTTTTCGACTCCAGACCCCTGAATGGAGCCATGCAGGGCCTGGCCAGGTCACTGGAGCCTGTTCCTGCCGTTCCCCCCCCCCAGTTTTCTGGGTGCAGAAGATATCGAAAAGCGGGGGAGGGGTAGCTCAGTGGTTTGAGCATTGGCCTGCTAAACCCAGGGTTGTGAGTTCAATCCTTGAGGGGGCCACCTGGGGATCTGGGGCAGTACTTGGTCCTGCTAGTGAAGGCAGGGGGCTGGACTCAATGACCTTTCAAGGTCCCTTCCCGTTCTAGGAGATAAGATATCTTTAGTATTATAAAACTTTTCCTATTTTTTCCCATGAGCAAAACATTTCCCAGTAAAGTCGCAGGGTTCAGGGCACTGTGTGTAGAATCACAGCGACCCTAAAGTCCCACTTCTGAGCCGCATGAGATGGCTCCAGGCCACTGAGGAGCCAGCCCAGAGCTGGGCTGAAGCAATTTAGATCTGCCTGTCAATTGCGCTTTCTACACCCCGCCATGATGAGCACAGCGTGAACATGTGGACAGACAGAAAAACCTAACATGGGAGGCTGGAATCACGTTCAGAGAATCAGAGCGGTTTGCACCGAGAAGTCCTGTGAAGACCAGTCCTGCCCATCTGCCAGTGACAGGGCAGGATCAGCTCCTTGGCTACGTTCTCTGTTGTTTTGCCCAGTCTGGTCCCAAGCTGCCCTGGGAAGATGATTCCCCAGGTAGGTCCTTTTCATGGCAGGGGACGGTGGGGCTGTCTCCCCTCCCCTTGGGGAGCTGACGCCTCAGCCAGATCCATCTCACCAGCAGGAAGTTTGATGTCTATTCAGCCCACAGGACAGAGTCTCATCTTAGTGTGACTTCCATGGAGCAGTGCCAAGGATCGGGCCCTAAGCTTCTCTTTTCTTAGCGCAGCCCCGTTCCTTCTAGCGGTACACGTGTGTACAACCCCCGGGCTGGAATTTCCCAAGGACTTTAGACTCCAGCCATCAGGGAGACTTGGGCGCTCAACTCCTCGGGAAACCCCAGTCTAAAGAACCGTGCTCCCTCCTTGGCATCGACCCCCTTGATACACCCACAGAGCATCATCCTTCCCCTCGGCCCCCTCGCGTCTTTCAGCAGAGAGGGGGGGAAGGGGGCTCTTGTTCTGAGCCACCAGAACGTGCCCGTGTGTTCACGGGGACACATGCGCTGAGGGGTGGGGTGGGAGCTGTGTTTTTGTCAGCTCTCTCTCACTCCCAGGGCCCCCGGATCAGGGGCGCTGGAACAATGTGTATAGTCTATTAGGGTGACCAGACAGCAACTATGAAAAAACGGGACAGGGGGTGGGGGGTAATAGGCGCCTATATAAGAAAAAGTCCCCCAAAATGGGACTGTCCCTATAAAAACGGGACATCTGGTCACCCTAGTGGGGGAGCTGAGAATCCTTGAACCAAATTGTAACCCCTGCATATGATGGAAACCACTTTGAGCCAGGGGGAGCGGCAGCCCCCTAGTTCCAGCCCCTATACTCCCGATTGGCACTGGCGGCCGGTTGGTATGTTCGGCATGTCACAGCCCGTTAACTTTATTAGTTTTATGGACAAAAATAAAGGGGCTTGGCTGAATAATACACGAGGGGCTACTTCTGACCCTGAACCCCTGGGTCCTTTTTCACCCGCTGCGCAGTGCCTTCACAACAGCTGGGCTGTCTAGCCGCCGCCTGACCCTTCAATGCAGGCATTGTCTGCCCCGACTGTCACCCAGCCCAGTCGAAAATGCAAAGAAGTTCCAATGTAATATTTATGGAGTACACAGTCACCTTCTCTGCCCCACTCCCCTTTCTATTTCTCTGCTCCCCTGCTGCTGCCTGGCACAGACTAAAAGAAGGATTCGCCCGACACCCCTAACGAGTCTGGGAGAATTCATTAATTTATTGCCAGGAGAGTTGCTGGTATTTAGCCAGTTGGCCTGCAACGTTTGGGAGTAGCTAATTCTAGCTTAAATCCTCACCAATATCATTCATGTGTGTGAGTACCGTGCCTCTGTTAAATTCTTCCCCTCTTCACAGCTCTCTACGTTTTCTCCATAAAGAGAGGATTTTTAATGTGCCTCTGCACACATATGCACCCACACCCTCCCCTCCAGCAGACAGACAGACAAACAGACATATATTTCCCTTGCTTTTCCCAAATACTGCATCTTCTAATAAACTTTGGAACAATGACATTATACTCACAAGAATCCCTTTGGGAAAAGATTCTCCTGCTTTATCTCATTGCATTTCTGTTCACTGCATAACTCCTCCACCAATTACAACAAAAAATTAAGGCGAGAAAAGCTTTTCGCAAAAGGAAAATGCCAACAAGGAATATTGTGGATTATTCCGCACAAGCGAATGGGGACGGACCAGGTTGGCTGGTGTGGTTCTCTTTCAGCCATGTGAGAATTTCAGTTCTGATCCAAAGCCTGTTGAAGAATCAATGGAAAGACTCCTGTTGACTTCAGTGGGCTTTGAATCAGCCTCTTGATGCTGGAAATGAGACCAACTAGGAGAGTCTGACACTAAAGAAAAAACGAGGGGGAGATTTTTAAAGGCACAAAGGACAAAGACCCCCAGTTCCCACAGGTCTTTGAAAATGTCCCCCTTAAAGTCTGTGCAAAACTACCAGATGAAATTCTCCCTGGTGATACGATTGGATAAATGGAAATGTTATCATGTAAAGAAGAGGAGGAGCTAGCCCCACATTTTAATTTTGGGCAATTTATAGAAATGGAATTGACACAATTCCATGTTGCCTCTAAGTTGTTCCCACCTCTGAAGAAACCAGGGCTGAAGTTCTGAATCTCTGCAGGGTTTGTAATCAGGCCGAGTGTCTGGAATTTGTATCCTTTAAGCATATCGCAGTGCTGCTTTTCATTGACTGGTCAGGAACATACCGAGCCACACAAGCAACTATAACTCGGGTGAGTGGCCTTTATGTTACACGCAATAAAAACCCAACTGCAGCCAAATTCTGAGACTAAGTTGGTATAAATATACACAGAAAACACCTTGAACTGACAATTTCTGCTGAGTTGAAAACTGTGGCAGGGGCTGTTCCTCACCAAAGATTCCCCCCCAGCTGCAGGGGCACGCTTGGAGAAAGAGGCAATTTTTGATATAATTTAAGTTAAACAATTGTCTTTTAAGCACCAATAAAATTGAAGTTTTACTCCTACCAGAGAGCCACAATCTGTCAAAAAATTAATTTTATCAGAAAAATAGCCACCACAAACCAGAAACTCAATCTGTATCATCACATAGCAGAACCTGGGACTGGGAACTGTTTTTAAATGGTTCCTCCTATCTGAAGTGGCTTCAAACTGCTATATAGGTTTGACTTACTTTCTGTTGTCTCTGTATAGGACAGTCTCAGGGACCGATCGCTTTCTGTCTGAGCTCCCATGGATACTTGTGGTTGTCGAATATGTATTTTCACTAGTGCGATATTTACAATTCTAGAGAATCTCTCAGTTAAAACATTCTGTTAAAAAGACATATACTCGCGACACCGGAGATGATGATTGATACGTCAGTCAACTTAAATTCTGGGGGCTGATTGTGCTCTCTCTGACGCTGGTGTAAATGGGAAGTAACATCTTTGACATTTTAAGTGGGAGCAGGTTACAGCCATGGAGTAATCTCGATTATTATTTCAACTGAAGCGCATTTGTGCTTTATTTTACAAAAAAAGAAAGCCTCAAATGTTTTCTTCACAGGAATAATGGAAGTGGTGCATGCCGATGCCAAGCAAAAAAAATCCAGACTCTTTAAGAAATAGGAGATCCATTTTTAACACACACATGCTCCCGTTGCTGCAAAACCCCGTAAATGTACAACACTGCTCCAAACACAGGGATTGTTAGAGATGAAGTGAAGTCACGCTACAAAGGCCACCTATGCGTACCAGTGAGAGCCATCCCAGTGAATTCAATACGGCTGCAGTACATGGTGGTTCTCACTCGCCACGTTCAGTGGTGTGCGTTTGACGGATCAGGCCCGCAGGGAAGTCAGTTCTCCCCGAGATTCCACTGCTAGGAGGACGGGCACATTTGTTCAGTGTGTAGTAACCACATCACAGCCCATGTCACTCTAGCCGAATTCACCACAAGCGAGTTCCGGCAGAGCAACCGACCTGGGGCAGATACCAGCTAGTGTTCATCGTCACAGCTCCATTGACTTCAGCACAGCTACGACAGTTTGTACCAGCTGAGGACCTGGTTTGAGACGGCCCTGAAATGAAAAATCACAGCTCATCCTGATACTTCATGTTCACAATGCAGAGGAAAGCACCAGTGGTCTGCTAGAGAAATTCACCAGGGCCTCAAAGATGCCTTCTCCCAAGCAGAGCGGGCACGGTGGTAGTGAAAATACAGCCCCCAAAGCAACTCCTCATACATTCTGCTAACTACTATGGCACCATCATCCATAGAGGAAAGAAAGACAGACACCCAGGAAAATATTTCCAGTGTATGTTCCCTGTCCTTTTTTTAAAATGACATGGGTCTGATGAAAAGCCAAGGGAAAGATTCCCACCAACTTGAAGGGGATTTGGCTGGATAATTCGGTTCCTTGTCAATGTTATTCAAGCGGACAGAAAATCTTGCAATGGATAGTTCATTTAGCAATTCTAGCCCATTTTCCTGTTTCCATCACTCTCAGCTATTTCCTCACCTTTATTTACTGGATTTTTTTTAAAAGGAAGAATTGGTGGTAAATATTCAGCCCCTTTAAGGATTGGTCAGTTGAGTCAGATGATATTTGTTTCTGTTCCCCAACACTTCCAGTGTGAATACTTGTACCTGCGAATTAGACATTCAGTTTTTGGGAACATGGCATTGATGTTCACTTCCTGCCAACCTTCCTTTGTGTTTGTTTTTTGGCCAGCAGACACGGAAGTGCTTGAATGCTGGTGGAAAGCAAACACGCCCGGATAGACTCTATTACAAAACTCAAAGAGATCTTAGTCCTGGTCCTTCTCTGACTTTGATTTGCTCTTATAAGGAGGAGAGTATGTAGTAAAATAGACATCAACTGATCTACAGCCCTGAACAGGATCATTGACTGAAAACACAAGCAGGTATTTTTGCATCTATAGAACATTCCTTTGTGCTAAGATAGACATCTGAAGTGGACAGAGACATTTCTGTAACGCTGGGTAGTGAAGTGTTTCAAAGAAGAAAAGGTCCATTTGACCCACTTCATGCCCTTGCTAAGGACATCTCTGTCCTAGGGTCAGGATTTTAGGGAAGAGGCTGCACCTTGGCTTCTGGGGGCGGAAAGGGACATAGGAATTGCCTTTTCAGATTACCGCTTCGTTGCAAAGCGCAGTGGGGGTTGGCAGGCAGGCGGGCGGGGGGTGGAGGGTGGGTGCAGAACCTAGCTGTGACTTTTGCATAGGTGCAAAGCTCCCTCTTAGCTGACTTGCCTCTGCGGCTGCCATGCAGTGTGGCGGGATCTGCAGGCTAATGACACAGCACAAAGGCTAATCAAATAATCAACCGCTAGCCGGAGAGCTGACTGCCTCCTGGATTGCACAGGGCAACCTACCAGATCCGCGGCCGAGCGGGAGTGAAACCAGCGAGGGGGGCCAATTAGCCCCTTCGCGGTATGTAGCAAGGCGAAGAGCTTATTTTAAAATCAGAGGTGCAGTTTGACCAAAGATGCTGTTTCGGGGGATCATGCCGTTCCCTAAAGGAATCGGGACTTGGAACCAGTGAACCCAAACTAACCGGGCGTGACTCTTTGATGAAGACCACAGGAAAGGAGAACTTTGGTACTTTCTCTCCTGTTATTGGTCCCTCCATCACCCGGGCACCTCGGAAACAGGGCAAAAATGTACCCTCACAGCAGCACCAAGCACAAAGGGGTCCTGGTTCCGGACTAGGGGTCCTAGGCCCCATAGTAACACAAATAAATAACAACAACAACGACTAAGGTGCTAACCCTGATGGGTCTGAATGTCGGTGGGAATGTTTCAGTCCTTCCAGCATGTAGGAAAAGCAGCAGGGGAAGTTATTTTAAAAGAGAGAAACAAATCTGTTACCACCCTCATCAAGTGGGCACATTGTGAAACACACCGAATAGCTTCCTGCGTACATGTTTGCTTGGCACCAGGCTGCATTTGCACAACAAACTGCAAACCCCCATGGCAAGAGGCAGTGAACACTAGTGACAGGACTAGCGAACACTAATGCTTCTCTCCAAAACACATAGCCAGCGAGCACACCCTTTTCTCCCTTATTTCGCCAATGCAGTGTTCTCATATAGATGCACACGCGTATTTGGACGTTACTGTGGAGACATGTGCCGAAGTCGGTGCTCTATTAGCATTCCCGTTCCCGCAGGGCTCATTCAGAGAAATGCTGCGTGACATTAGCCCCCGAGCATCGGAGGCCGGAGATGAATTTGGACTGTCAGCTCCATCCCCACCCCCCATAACAGGAGACAGACACAACAACCCTTGCTGCATTGAGAGGGAGTGGAGACCCCCCCACACACTCTTTGAAGAGACCCATGGAAATAATACCATCTCACAAGAAGTGGGGAAGATAGGCAAGATGGGGGGCGGGGATAGCTGGACCTGGCTGTGTGTATCCAGAGTCGCAGTACAAATCCCTCCTGTAAAAGCTTCAATCCACTATCCATGCTGGGGCAATGGCAGGGCATTGTTAACTCGGATTGTGGGGTGACATTTCATTGAGCTGGCTCTTATTTTGGGGGGTTTTGAAGAGGGGGGGTCTTACTCCTCCCCCGTCTTCCGTTTATTTCACACCGAGTGTGCATGAGTTATTTTGGTGAAATTCCTAGAGAGGAGGGAACCTCCTAAAAGAAGCCAACGCTGCCAGGAAATAACATGGCATAATAATATTGAGCAAACACGAATGCAACCCACAGGAACAGTGCTTGGGGGCGCAGGGTGGGGTAGGCAGACGGCAAGGCTATGAAGTTATCCATGAATGCTTAAAGCTGGGGAACAGATAGTTTGTGGGCAGTCAAGCCAGCCTCTGCCACCGAGTGATAATTTGCTGGTTGCAGAACACCCGGAAGCTGGGACGTTCTTTGGGACCAGCAATGCTCCCTCCTTGGGTGCTTGCTTGCTCTCTTTAAGAAGGGGACTTCCTGGAGGAAATAGGATGGCATCTTGCATCTAGCACATCCCTCTGGGGAACACACTCCCGGGGGTGTGTGGGGGGTGTGTGTGGAGATTGAGGGTTGTTGTAACAAGCATCATTCCCGACTTGCTGAGCTAGGCATAATTGTTGCAAAACTGCTGTGCACATGCTGGGTTTCATAATTATCCAGCTCGTCTGCCAGCCCTTCCCTTCCCCCAGCATAAATGCACATTTGATTATGATTATAGTGGCTAATTTCGTCTGGTGCATTTTAGGCATATGGGCCTCCACCTGCTCTGAATATGCAAACGCCGGCTGATTGCTTCCCCCCCCCCCCAGTCCCTCCCGGCCTGTCTGAGGTCTGTGCCCTACGGATGAGCGGGGGGGAACCTGGCCGCCATTCCACCAACAAAGAAATTCTGAGCAGCAGGGTGGGCACAAAAAGGGGCCAGTAATTGTCACTGGCACCTGTAAGTGCACAAACGCCCCCAGCGTGCCAGTGAATTCAGGCCCTGAGTTGCAGGCAGCCTCCACCCATTTGCACCCAAACTCCACTTGCACAGATGCATGAAAGGGACTGTCCCGGGTCAGCATATGGCGTGTGTGATATTTGATATCTATCTGTGTAGATACACCCACCCCCTGCAGTCCATGATATACACTGGCCACGGCACATCTACCCATTCTCTCTCTCTCTCTCTCTCTCTCTCACACACACAACCTTGGGAGAGTACAGCACATGGAGCTATTGAGATACGCCTACAGTACATCTATCTGCACACCCTACACAGACGCCGTTGCATCAACAGACACACACCGCATTGTACGTTACACGTATCCCACGCTCTCGCTACAGCTGGGCTCCTCTCTATCTTTCTGCCTTGCAAAATTCCACTTGTCTGCGGTCTAGTTTTTGGTAACGCGTGAATCTAGTTTTGTTAGTAAATTAGCGACACTAGTAAAATGAGTGTGATGGTAAAGGGCAGGACAGGTGGTTTTATATCTGACTCCTCCGGAGCATTTTCATGATAATTTTGCCACCACGATGTATAATTAGACAGGCCGACAAGGGTCTAGGACTGATACACGGATGGGTGGATCGCTAGATGGGGGAAATAGGGATCCACTAGGAGCTAGGGATAGGTGAACAGACAGTATAAACAGTGCGGAGTCTTGCTGCGTCTCACTTTAATTCAGAAGCTGCACAATTCATGCCCCCCCCCCCATCCCACCTCATCAAATAGCAGAGTCTGTGCAGGACAGCACTCTCCTCTTCGTGAGCCTTCGTCACTTTTGGGCACAAGCATAGTGCAATCTGCTGCCTGGGGCCCAGGGACACGCACTCACAGATCAGTAACACAAAATGACACTTGTCAAAATAAACGGGGGAAGGGCTGGGAGACATTGAGCAGCACAACATCTGTCATTGGTCATTTCTTTCTTCTTCATAGCGTGGTGCCCATTTGCGGATGTGCCAGGGGTCGCCTGGCCGTGGTGGGGCAGTGGGGTTCGGTTGGGGCCCCCATCCCCGGGAACAGCATTAACAATTATTGGTATATTTATGGCACTGCCCACATCACAGTGGGCTCTTTCCAGACACTCAAGGAGGGCAGGCCCTGCTCCCAGGAGCTAACAATCTTAGGGCAAGCAGACAACGTTTAGTCATCGGTTTGAAGGCCAGAAGGGACCACGGTGGTCATCTCATCTGGTCACAGGCCAGAGACCGTACCTAGGGACTGGGGAAAGGAAAGAGGCCACCTCTAGGCAGGTTAACTTGGTCCATCCCTGCATGAGGGCGAATCCTCACGTTCTTGCTTGGGCTAAACCACTGCAATGAGAGGCGTGGCACAGATGACCCGGGGTGCTAGGCTGGGCTCCTTTGTTTAGTTACAAGTGGCCCACAGCGATGGGAGGGTGCAGCAGCCACAACCCCCGTCACATTTATGTTAAAGTTGAAATTGCTTTTTACAGTTTTTTGTCCCTCGTCCTCCACCGTCAGGAGGAGAAGAAAATTATGAATGGGGTTGGCGGGAGGTGGGGGGCAAGGTGGATCAGGGAGGAGAGAGACGCAAACAGGCAGATAACAGAGACAAAGGAGAGTGTTTCCTCCTGCGGGAGACGTGGGGAATTCACACGGTTTATAAAGTCGGGAGGGGAAAGCGTGGTAAAATCCATGACAAAAAATAATCTCACTGTTGGTTTATTATGTCTCCTTCCTTCTTTGCTGGATTTATAGCCCTGTAGTTCCAACGCCCCTGCACACAGCGGTATTGCTGATCTGCCTCACAGGGGTGCTGGGTGGATTAATTAGCTAGTGGGCCTGATTAATGAGCTAATCTAGTCCTGCAGTGGGAACATAAGAACTCTCATGCTGGATCAGACCAGTGGGTCCATCCGGCCCAGTATCCTGTCTCCACTGCTGGCCAATACTAAATGGTTCAGGAGAAGGTGCAAGAGACCTTGCAATAGGCTGTTGTGGGATAACCTGCCCCCATTCTTGGTCCCTTAATCCTGCATTTCCAACCACCCGATCCATTTTTTTTCTAAAGTCCAGGACAGTTTTGGCCAGGCAGGATCGGGGTCCGGTGGTTTTAGTAGCAGTGCTGAAAGGCCTGGTGTCAGCTCCAAGCATTGTTATTGTGTCTCTCTACGCTGCATAGTGATATATACGCTCATGTTCACAAAACACATACTCTCCCTAGACTGTATATACATGTGTGTGCCGGGAAAATTACATATGAAATTACAGACGGAGACTATGAGAAACACTTAATTAGCATCATTCACAGACAAGATAATAACGGTGCTCCGGAATGAGCTGCTAGCGTTTCATAGCATAGAAGCATTTGTTGGTTGGAGCTCTGTGCACCAGACTGAACTCCCACGCTTCGGCTCCTTTGAACCGGAGCCCACCAGACTCTCCTGGGTACCCCACCCAGCCCCGAGACATCAGCAGCGGTCAATCTCTCAAACTGCTACCCATTCCATTCCATTCCATGTCGGTTCTTAGACCGTGCTCATCACCCTAGTGTCTGAGCACCTGCCAGTCGTGCATTAACCAACAGGACCACACATCTGACACTGTTCTTTGTCTTGGTTCTCTCTGTCCCATCACCAGAGTCTGGATGTCTTCCACAAAGCAATAGTGAAGGCGCTAGTGAACTCCACAGAGTCTCTGGCTCTTCTGTCTTTTTGCGGTGAAAACGCTACGTGGGGGGGGGGGATTTGGGGTTTTCTACATTTTATTCATTGACATTTTTAGGTTGATTTGTTTCATGTTAGGGTTGGGTTTTTTTTTGGTTGGTCAGGGGTCTGGAGGGGTCTGTGTGTCAGGTGGCACCAAAGGCGTCATTCTTTTGGCAGCATTTCCAGAAGAAATTGCACCAACCAAAAGCACATCTGTGTGGCTGGCCAAGTCGTGCTGGGAGAGACAGAGCAAACCCCCCTCCAGGTGCGGGAGGGATGGATATCCCACCTGGGTTGGGAAGGCTGAAGGGGCAGGGGAAGGCTGGCTGCGTGGTTAAGACACTGTCTTGTCCTGAGACTCAGGGGATCTGCTTTGATTTGCAGCTCTGTCACTGGAACCTTTGTGCGTCCCTGGGCCAGATCTCACCCCTGATCTGGGTACCATCTGGGAGCTGAGCTCTTCGTAAGTTGGTCCCTTGATCTCGCTGTGACTCAGTTTGCCAAGCCGTAAAACAGGGTGATTAATACTTCTTGCTTCCCACTCTTGGGCTGGTCTATTTAGACAGCGTGCGCTTTGGGCCAGGGACCATCTCTCGCTCTGTGTCTATGCAGTGCCTTGCTTGGCAGGGCCCTGATTTTGCTTGGGGCTTCTAGGGGCTATCAAAATACACCCAGTACTAATGCGTCTGTAATTAACAGCAACGCTTTGCATTTCTGCATCCCAGGACCCCAAAGTGCTCTGCAAACGTTGTTTAATTAAGCCTCAAAATTCCCAGGTGTTTAATATCCAGGCACTTAAATGAGCACAACTGGGCTCCACATGCCAAGGCAGTAAGGGATGCTGGTGAATATATCGCTTAGCTAGCTCTTACACAGCACTTTCCAACTGTAGCTTTCAAGGCTTTTTACAAAGGAGGTCAGTATCAGGATCCTCCTTTTATAGATGGGGAAACTGAGGCATGGGGCGGTGGAATGACTTGCCCAAGGTCAGCCAAGGAGTCAGTAGCAGAGCGAGGAACAGAATCCAGTCTAGTCCCGTCCAGCACCCTATCCATCCACTGGGCCCCAAGGTAAACCTTAAAGCTTCCATTCAATTCCTTGTGTACTTTCCCTTGCTAGACGCGGGCTTGGGGCACCTAAAGCAAAGAGGAGCAGCGACCATACAGCGCCTCCCAGCTGGAACGTGGCTGCTAGAGCATCAAAGACGTGAATGTAGGAGGAAGGGAAAGAACTAGAGCCGGTCAGTAAAACTTGGACAGGTCCATGTTCCACCAGAGAACGCCGTTTCCCTGCAGTCCGAACGCTTCATGTGGCGTTAGCTGAAGTTATATTGTGGGGGTTCGGACACTCGAAATGTGCCGTTCCAACGTGATCGGAATGAAACATCGCAAGGATTCGGTTTGAAACGACTTTGCAGTAGACGCTCTAACAGATAAAATCAAACGGGGTGAAACCGAATGAAACGCTTTGATCGACCCCAGACGACGTTTTTCAGGGTTTTCTCTGGTGGAGACTTTCCCAACATTCAGGTTTCACTCCTAATCGGAACAAAGACAAACCCTGGAATCTCCAAGTACTTTGTGAATCGGAACTGGCGTCTGCCGCCCGACTCCAGGGCAAACCAAGGAAAGTGAATGCGCAGCCTGCGACTAGAACACGGGAATCTCACCAGCTAGGACCATGTGCCGCTCAGGTCCATGCACAGCACTACAGGCTCTTGCGAATACCTGTCCCCGCCCTATCTACAGCTTGTATCTCCCCATCCCTCTCTCTGGCATCTCTCTTCCCCTCTCTGTTTGTCTATCACTCGATCAGCCTCTGGATTATCTTCACTCTCGCTTGCTCTGTCTCGTTTTATCTCCCCCGCCAGTGTTCTCGATTATCTTTTCCCGAGATATCTCTCTCGCATCTTGCCTTCTCTAGAGTGTCCCCCCTCCCGCTTTATGGATCTATCAGCTACAGTATTTGAGCTCTCTGGTTTCATTTTCAGCTGCTCAGCTCCCAGCTAGGCTGCTGCTGATGGGACTGATTTTCAAAAGAGATTCATAGGGTTAAAGGCCAGATGGGCCCATGATGCTCCTACCCTGCAATCCCTGCATCAGGCACAGATCTTGTGGCACCCCAGGGGCCAACTTCTTTGGAAAACCTAGTCTGTGCTGCCTGTAGAGTCCTATTGCTTTCAGGCCCTCTTGTGGTTCTTCTTGCTCGCACAGAGCTGGGGCTTTGGTATTAAACCCAGCCAGCCTCTTCGTTGTGACTGCAAGCTTCCCTCAAGGGAATCAACATTCACTTCGGGACAGAACAGTTCAGGTCCACTTCTCCACCCCCCTGTACGTGCTGCAGTCGTTCACACCAGCACCACGGGAGCGCTCGAGGGCCACTGTCTCAGAACGGAGGCCGTCTGCCAATGCCTTGCACTAGGGTAAACGACTACACACGGTGCAGCGTGACGGGTCCTTCATGTTACTCATTATCTTAGGGCCTGACCCCAGCTGGAGTCTCCGCATGGCTTCACTAGTCCTTGGCTCCGACCCTAAAGCAGAGCCAGCTCCGGGTGCGGAGGGCTCGTCGGAGTCCTTGCACAGCGCGAAGGGGCGAGCACGCAGGCAAAGCGCAGAGGGGTCCGATTTTCAAAAGGACTCTGCTCTGATCTAGGCACCTAGAGGCCGTGGGAGTGGAGCTGTTTTGAGAGTCTGGGCCTCTGCTGGGATTGAAGGTCAAAATCCCGGGGCTGGTGACACCAGGAATAAGGGCTGTTTGTTTTAACTAGAACCCACAATAATATGTACAGGGTTTTTTTCTTAAAAAAGATGTAACTTTCTCAAAACATTAAAGTTTGGGGGGAAAACAACCCCGATTTGCCCCAAATCGCCATCACCCCAAAGGCAAGAGCTTCTCTAAACGCCAGTGAGCCTGGACTTTATTCTGCACTTTATTCTGTTCATTTGGATTTACTCCCGTAAGTGGTAGCTTGTCCTGAAATTCAATGTGCCCCCTCCTTCCAGGAACCATAAAACAAAGCCCCCCGCCCCTGCACGGACCTGCAATAAACGCTGCTGCCCAGTGAAAGTGACCCAACGCAGGGGCCAGCGCAGACCCACAGGGGTGATGCATAGGCCTCTGCAGGATGCAAATTCCCCCCCCCCCAACTGGGCCCCTCTGCAGTCACCGAATAGCTCCACCCACTCCCCTTGTGGAACTCAGCACCTGGCAAAGCTCATCAGCTCCCCGGTCAAGGGCACCCTCCCACCCCTGCTCGTGGGAGGGGTGCGTGGACCACAAACGTAAGTTTATGACCACATGCAAATTACTTGCAAATGTGCACAGCGGCTAATTGAACCATTTGCATAAAATGTCACCCATGGAGCAGAAGAAAACTCAGCAGGTCTGTGCAAGCTGTAACCCAGAGCATTCTCGGGGCCCATCCCCGGTTATTGGCTGGATCCCTCGGCTCAGGGCGAACACATGCTGCTAATGCTGCTCTGAAGGCCTGGGGGAAGGTGGGCAGAGGTTGGGGAGGGGATGCAGAGCGAGGCAGGGCTCAAAGGGAGCGAGACTCATTGGGCTTTCCCCCCCTCTTTCCCAGCAGCAGGAGCTGAGCTCCAGCCCTTCCCTGGAATTAAAGGGAAAAGAAAAACGTTTCTTGCTTATTTCACTTGAGCAGGGAAATACAATGTGGTGATTGAGAGAGAGAAGGGCAGATCGGAGGGGAGGGGGAGAGCGGCTCAGGCCAGGGACAGATTAGCCGAGCTCTGCAGGGCTGAGTTCATTCCAGCTGGGATCTGCTCCCCGACTTGGCTCTGTGCTGATGCCACGTAGCATCCGCCCCCAAGTCCTGATTCCTAGGCTCCCCTCTGCCCTGCAGCATTATGGGGCTCCCTCATCTCCCCCCTCCCCTGCAGATCACAGGAACCCTGTTCTCCCCCATCTCCACGGCTACTTACGGGGCTCCCTGACTCAGCCCTACCCAGGAAGAGCCACCCTGTTCTTTGGTGCCCCCCCCTTCCCTGCTTAACTCTTGGAGCCCAGGCCCGAGGTGCCATTTGGGACTAACACCCAATTCGTTAATCTCCTAACTAAGCGGGCAAACTAAGGAGCAGCTGAATCTCACTGGCTCGTCACCCCGGAGAAAAGTTTTCCCTTCCTCGGGCCCTGATGGGTTTTGGCTTTGCGGGGCGGGGGATGGAATTCCAAGGCCCTTTTTTAAAATCCCAATTTCCAGGAGGTTCCCATTGGTATCCACCTGGCCCCTACATGACTGGCTGCCCTGCAGGTCTGCACAGGGTCCCCCCCGGCTCAGGTGAGCAGCGATTCCAGCCGGCAAACCAGGCCTCGCAGACGGCAGGGTGTTGTCTCTTTAAGTGGGCGTCGGAGGCAGCTCAGGCGGTCTTATCTGGAGCCCAGCTATGTAGGTCACATCCATCGCTCCGAGGGAATGTCGGGGGCTTTCGTCCCTGGCGATTAGTCAGAAGATAACCCCCTCCCTCAGGTGCAGATGCCAGTTTGTATTAAATTGCTGGATGCCTTTTCGAGAGGCTGCCCCATGTGTCCCTCTGCAGCAGTATGCATCGCGGAGCAGGGGCTGCAGCCACCCAGAGGCAGACGGGGCATTCTGGGGAAGGATCCAATGGTTGCATCTCAGTCTATTCCTCCCTTGATTTTAATATGGTGGGGAAGCATTTAACGCTCCTGGTTGCTAAACACCCAGGGTTAATTCTGTCATCACCCCCCTACCCCAGGCTTTGGAATGTGGTGACGCAAACCAACCCCTTTGGCAGACTGTTTTACTGCAACACGAGAGTTCCTGGTGGGGCAGCCTCACGGGAATAAGAACAGTTCCTCCATTCCCCCCCCCCACCACCACCAAGAGATTTCCATCAGAGCCTGTCCCTCTCAGTGGGTTTTTCTCCCTGGGGTTTTGTGCAAATGTAGAAACAAGCACGGGGCCCGATTCCGGGGAATGGAACCGGGGACGCTCAATCTGGGCTGTAAACTCAACCGGTCATTGCTTAAACAAATTGCTACTAAGGAATAGTAGTAGGTAATGGACACAAACCCACCTCGCCAGGTCCTGGGTGAAGTATCACAGCAGCAGATCAAAATGGTGGAGATGAATACCTAGATGGCTCAAGTTGTCAGACCAGCTCCTGTTTTTAGTAACTTACCAGGCCCCTTAACCGGTCTCTCTGCAGCCAGGGGGGCTCACAGGACCAGCAGTTTCAAGGTCCCAAGTGGCCACACAGGATCCACTCTGAATACATCCCATTAAGCTGGCAGACCTCAGCCAACCCCCCACCCTGACACCTAAACTACAACTCCTCATCCCATCTACCTCCAGGGAGCACAGTCCCACCAGTTTGTCTTTGGGCAGAGGCCTCAAGGTTCTTCCATAGCAAGGGTGATCTTACCAGAGAGTTCATCTGCAGAGATATCCCCTCCTGTTTGCAATGATGTGGACCCCAGCTCCCCTGCCAGTGCCTGGAAAACAGACCCCATCCCCAAGCACTAAGCCAGAGTGAGAAGGGACAGAGCCGTTGCAGTTTAAAGGCATAAGGCTGGTCTGTACTTGTTATTAACATATTGCACTCCGGCTCTCTTTCCCTGGCGTTGTTCCACCTTTCCCCTCTCTATAACAAACCATGGCAGATCTTTCCCTAACATATCCCCAGTGCCTGTTTCTGTCTCTCTCCCTCTTTCCCCACATTATGTGACTACCTCCTCTATGGCACAGTATTGTAGTTCCTGACAAATCTGATCGCTTCTGAAAAATAGTAGGAGCATTTTCTCCCTGGTAGCACCCAAGGTCAGGGATCCATTGTGCCAGGGCCTGTACAGACACAGCAAGAGACAATCCCTGTCCCAAGGGTGCCTCATAGTCTAAATAGACAAGATGAACAAATGGTGGAAGGGGAAACTGAGGCACAGAGAAGGGAAGTGACCAGGGAGAGAGACCATGACAGAGCTAAGAATAGAACCCACGTGTCATCAGGCCACTCTCTGTTCCCCTCTTCCACCTTATAGCCTGCTGGTTTTGAGATAGGCCATCTCCTCCCCTTTAAGCTCCATTCTGACCTATCCTTCCCAGGAAAAGCATCAATCAGTAGAAGGGGCTTCATTCTTGTCAGTTTTGCTGCAGCACACAGGTTCCTAAGCAGCAGCAGTGACAACTGATGAGATCCTGGCCAGGTTTCACTCCACTGCAGCTCAGCAAAGCTTTGAGCAGCCGTGGAGGTGCTGGAGCAAACTTTCTGCAGATTCAGGAAAACCACACTGCACTTCTTGCACTTGGTTCATGCTTAGAAGGTTTTCTCCCCAAGAATAATGGTGAAGAGCCTACCTTTTGGGGGTTTTCTGCAGAAGTTGCTTGCACTCACCCAGGAAAGATTCTCCTTCACCGCGGGTGAGCGCATGAGTGGATTTTTCAAGCCCTGTCCCTCTCATTCACAATCACGTAACATCCCCTGTGGCAGCGACAACAATTGCATACATGGCGCGGTAATGTTAGGAAAAGCATTTCATGGACTCTTCGCTTCCTTTAATACAATCTGCCAGGCGGGAACAAGGAAAAGGATCCGTCACCATGTCACTAGCCAGCAATCCGCAGAGCATCATTGACCCACAGACTGTGCTGGGGAGCTGGGAACATCCCAGGGGATTTAGGGCACTGCAGACCTTTCCTAAGCCTCAATGGGGGGGGGGGGGGGGGGGACTGGGGGGAAAGCTCCTGTGTCTTTGTAGGGCAGGTCAGAGCAGGGGCCTATTGGGCAGTTGGACAGCTCCTGACACGGCAGGCAGGGCTTTGCCAGGGTATCCGGAGATGCAGGAGTGGGTCAGCTCCTGTATGTTACAGGGCAGGGCTGAGCTGGGGAGCAGGGCCCAGGCGAGATGGGGAGCAAGGGGTCCCCCATGACACTGAAGGGCAGGGCTGTGCTCTCAAACATTTTGCCCTGAGCATCTCCACCCTTCCAAATCCATCTGGCGACCAGAGCTTCGCTTGGGCCTTCAGTCACCAGCCCTGCATCAGCTGGGCTCTGACAAACAAGTTCAGCGGTGCAACAGTTCAGCGCTGACACTGCTGGATGGATGCTGCCACGTTAATTGGTGAGAAATAAATGACTCAACTTCCCTTCCTCCTCCGCGCAGCTGCGGCTAAGGGGATGGGAGAGGAGGGTGAGCAAGACAGAGCCTCACCCCAGCGCTTCCCAAAATAACACCTGAACCCAGGCTGCCTGCGACACCCAGTCCCTTCGTGAACATCGGACAATGCTCCCCTCTGCCAGTCGCTTTAAGATGGGGCTGAAGGCGGGAGGGGTTCACCGGGTCTCCCAGTGCTTCCCACCATTGCAAAGGATCCCCAATGAGAGGATATTGCAAACCGCTGGGGGCGAATCCACATGGGGCAGATTCACCCTCGTGCACAGGTGCCCGTGCGAGGGCCTCAGTGGTGCCTTGGCTTTGCACTTGCCCCCCGTCACACCCCAACAGAAAAAAGCAATGCCGCCAAGAGGGTTGAACGAAGGGATTTGCTCAGCGGCATCCGCAGGCGACCCTCATTGCTCAGCAGTAAGGCCCGTCCCACAGGCAGAACGTTGTCATTTCACCACGGTGAAGCCCTTTACCTCCCTAGTTAATCAGAAATGTCAGTTTGTCTTCCTCCACTTCCCTCCACACTGAGATGTTAAAAGTTGCTGCACTGGCAGCCCTGGGAGCTGGCCCCGTCTCTCTCAGGGCGAAATCCTCCAGCCCGGTACAGAGGAGACAGCACAAGGCCCATGCACGGCTTAAGCCTGTATTGAGGCCTAAGACTCATTTAGCCTCAGACCAGGCAGTGGCAGGGCAAACTCCTCCTCCATCACCTGCCGTTCACCAGGGTGTCTCAGCCCCAACCAGAGCAAGGGGAGCTGAGCCTCTCTGCTGAGTCTGGCCTGGTGGGATTCACCAACAGGACTCCATACAGGGGAAATTGGGCCAGGTTCTCTGGCCTAGTATGCAGTAGGCCAGAGACTTGATGATCTGATGGTCTCTTCTGACTTAAAAAAACCCAAACTAATCATTACACAGAGTAAAACTATTTCCCCATTCTTTCTCCCCCCCACCCCCAGTTCCTCATATCTTCTTGTCAATTGCTGGAAATGGGCCATTTTCATTACCACTACAAACAGATCTTTTTCTCTGCTACTGATAAAGCTCACCTTAACTGATCACTCTCCTTATAGTGTGTATGGTAACACCCATTGTTTCATGTTCTCTGTGTGTGTATATATATATCTTCCTACTGTATTTTCCACTGCATGCATCCGATGAAGTGGGCTGTAGCCCACGAAAGCTTATGCCCAAATAAATGTGTTAGTCTCTAAGGTGCCACAAGTACTCCTGTTCTTTTTTGCGGATACAGACTAACACGGCTGCTACTCTGAAACTAATCTCTGTGATCTGCATAGAGAGAGTCAAAACATTTGATGTCTAAATGGTTTTTTTTTTTTAATGGAAAATGGCTTGTTGAGAAAAACGGGAATTTTCTCAAAAATAAATTTTAAAAAGCCTGTTTTGTTAAAAAAAAGCAACCCTTTGTTCAAAAACTGAAGGTTATTTGGGTTTTCAGCAACGGAACCCCCCAAGTTATCAATTTTAGGGTTTTCAATGAAAACCTGAAAAATGCCAAAACCCATTTTTTTCCAGCCAAATGAAAAAGAAAACTTTAGATGAAAACAAAATTTTCATATGGAAAAAAGATTCCCTGCGGGCTGCAGATTTGTAAAAGTGTATTAAAGTGTCCGGCCACATGCTCTTTCTGGTACATACCCAAAACGTACAGCAACCGGCAGACTACAGGGTCAGAGGAGCTGAATCAATCCGATATAAGCAATTAGAAAATTTAGGGAAAGGAAAAAAACCTAGAATTCCTGGTTAAAACCTTTCCCTGGGGGGGGACGGAGGGAGGAAAGTGCATTCAAACACCATTTTTTTCTTTTTAAATTATAAAATATCCAAGAGAAATTCAAAAGAAACTCAACCTCGTTGAGTGCATCAGACAAGACAGTAATAGTAGGTAACAGTAAGAGTCTATATTCCACTGAACTACACTGGGGGATTTCAGTATTAGGGGTGGTCTTCTAACGAATACAGAATAAAGCTTTGCATTTTGATAGGTCGCTCCTTCCATCTGTGGATCTCAAAGCACCTTCCAAATATTCACTCATTAACTCTCAGACCCCTGGGAGGCAAGTGTCTTTCTCACTGAATTTGAGGCCCAGAGTCATGATGTTACTTGTTCAAGGAAACAGCAAAATCCATGGGAAAGCCAGAAACAGAACCCGGGGTGATCCTGGTCCATTGAAGTCAGTGGGGAAATTCCACCTGCCTCAGTAGGGCCAGGATTTCGCCCCAGGAGTCCCAATTCCTAATCTCCTGCTCCAGCCACTAAACCGCTCTGCCCACTCAGAGCTGCAGAGATAACCGGAGAGTCCTGATTGCCCCGCTGCTGCTCTAACCACTGGACAATTGTTCTTGCCACGTCAGCAGCACTGAAACAAACAGCCGGAGGTAAACACAATTTGTGTGTGCAAGGGACAGAAAATGGAGCTGTCAGTGATGCAAGGACTTAGAAGAGATGTTTAAAATATGACCTGAGTTTGTTTTAAATGTGGGGAAATAGTTTAGAAACCCCTTTTCCCACTCGAGTGGTATCATACTGAACATCCCAGCCAATGTTATTTAAATCAAAGCTATTACAGCACATAATTTATATTACTATGTATATAAATAGAGCTCCCCACCTACATCTGGCTAATACAAATACATTCACCAGGTTCAATGCAGAAAGATACTGAAGATAGAAAGGTCTTTGTATTATTCAAAATGGAGGCTGAGGGTCAGATTCTCGGTTGGTATAAACTGACATAGTTCCACTGAAGTCAATAGATCTTTGCAGAATTACACCCGCTGACTATCTGGCCCTGCCCTTTTGAAGATGGGATTTGTGATACAAATATATTGCTTTAAAAAAAAGGGCTTTTAAAATGAATCCACTGGAAATTTCCCCCTGGCGTGGTTGTTGCGTGTTGTGTAGCTACGTTTCAGCGGAAGGGGAGAGGTGAGCTTGGTAAGAAAGGCTAGAGATGAAGGGATATTTGTCAAAGAGAACTGAACGGGGGTCCCCAAGACAAAACAGAGCCTGGTGAAGTCAAGGGGAAGAGAAAGCGGTGGCATTTCCTACATGAAACATTTAATTAGGATGCAGGAAGGGTACGTTGGGCGTGAAGGCGGGTGGGGGACAGTGGGGGAGGAGAGCACCAAAAGAAAGGAACAAAACTACTAGTATTGGAGGGCTTGATGGCTTAATTACCATATTCAAATCTAATTAATTCCGTTTTGCATAAAAAGGCCAAGCTGGGCGTGGGACCAGCTTTGCAGATGGCGTCTCGTGCTCAGCACCATTTTGGGATGGGCGGCCATTTTAGAGCCAGGCACGGAGGCACAAGATGGCTTCGCCCATCACGTTCAGCCAAAGAGCATCTGCTGTGGGTGCCCTACTTTCGTCGGGCAGTGAGAAGCATGCTTAGCTGGCTGCCCCCTCCCACCCCAGGTCTCTGCAGGATAATAGGGAAAAGGAGCCAGCCCCTATTTACCATGTTGGCGAGCGAGGACAGGGGCGGGGGGGGGGGGGTTTAAAAGGGACACAAATGATGCAGGCGGCAAAGCGGGAAGAAAAGGGTTGCGGGGGGAAGGAACAAAGCTAACGGGGCTGCGCATTTAATTAGTTGCCACTGGAGCTCCTGACGCCATCTCCTGCACCCAGCCCTGTCCTCCGGGCAGCTGGAGAGCCAAGACGGGGGGCACTGCCCCCCTCCCGCAATTCTAGGGCGGTCGGCGCCCACGGATTCAGATGGGAAGCTGTGGCATCCGGGGGAGTCAGGGGTTAGTGTCGACGCGAGGATTAATCTCGCTAACGCTAGTTACTGTAAACCAGGGGGGCAGGCGGACATAGCTGCTCTCAGGACTCTGGAGTGACCACGGCTGCCATAGGACAGGGCTTTGTGAGAGCGGTCTGAGTGGCACCTGTTGGACTGGTCGGCTACCCACACGGCCCCTGTCTGGGCCTGTGAGCACCTGGGCACTGGGTGTGGTAGCGTGGCACCTCAGCGAGACGCCACCTCTCAGTCTCAAGAGAGCGATGCTCCCTTCCCGAATAACTGATGCTCTTGGGAGGACTCCTCCGTAAGGGCCAGCCTTCAGGAGTAGCGGGTGACCAGCGGTGTCCGGGAGCTGGAAACACGGACGCTCCCTCTGGACAGGCCGCGTCCTGCTCCCGCCAATGCTGAGTGGAGTTCTGTGGTTCATTTCCCTGGGAGCAGCTCTGGGCTCCAGAATTAGCAGGGGATGGGGGGAGTTATTTCATCTTTTTATAAGAGCTGGGGGAGCGCATCATGACGCACTGGAAGCACACTCGGACATCTCGAGCCAGCCCCCAGCCGCTGTGAACCGACGCCACTCTGCCGACTGCCACTGACTTCAGGGGAGTGACGCTGACTTGTGCCAGCCGGGGGCTCAGCTCTGTGTGTTCACAATTTCCCCGCTGACATTACTGGCTTAGGGAAAATTCAAGTCAAACTGAGCCAATGCCGTTTGCAGCCTCTGATACAAGCGGGGTTTTGCCTGATATCCCAGAAACTGATCTTCAGCTGAACCAAATGGCAACCATTAATCTCAGAATCAGTGCTGGGAAACAACCACCAAACATCCTGCCTTTAAGTGAAAACCTGCATAATCTCTCAGGTTTCCCAGAAGATCAGACCAGTGTCATGAAATGTGAAAAATTTCCAACTTCTTGGTGAATATTTTGCCTAACATTAGGGTCACCTTCCACCAGCGCCCAGGCACTTCCAGCCAGTAGGATCCAATTGCTCATGATGGTCTAGTTCATTTGCTCTCCCCTTCAGAACAGATATTAACTGCTGGGTTAACACACTGTGCAAAGTGGCTGGAGTTTTACAGACTGGATTATCACAATGGTCCCTCCTCCAGCTTTAAAATCTGCCTAAGAGCAGATACCATCCCAGACAATCGCCTCTTTTTGTTCCCACTAGGCACTGAACTCATCCCTACCCCACAAACTCTTGTGGATACAGATCCATGTGCATGAAGGGTCTCCTGGAACAGACCCTGTTCTTGGCAAAGTGATGGTCAAGGTAGGTTCCAAGGAAGAATTCATTTCCTTCCCCCATGAAGGCTTGGGGCCGGATGGTCCAAAGAGCCCAGCGGGCTGGGCATCAGGATGATCTATTCTGACAATCTAGACCCTAGGGCCTCATCTAAAGTCTACTGAAGTCAATGGAAAGACTCCTATTGGCCTCACTGGCTTTAGCTTCAACTCTTAATCTCCACCACTATCTTAATGGCGGAGGAAGCTCTCTTCTCTGGGTGGAATGACGACTAGGAAGGACCTTTCTACTAAACAGGGCAGAAGCCTTTTTTCTGGGAGGAGATTTCCCCCCTCCCCAATCACTCTCATTTTGAGGGCAGGGGCTCGGTACCTCCTCCATCCCTTCCACACACACCCCCAATGGGCATCCCATTCACAGCTCTGCGCTGGCAGGGCTCAGATGAGCTCTTCAAACAGAATCCCTCGGGAATCTGACCCTGGGGGCTCAGACAAGAATTGAGAACGCTTTGCCATCTTTTGGAAGCAGACGCTGCGACTCTGGGTAATCTGGAAAGGAAAGGAAAGCTGGGACGGAGCAGGCAGTAATTTCAAAGAGAATCGTTAACGCTGGGCCTATGGTCAGGCTCGTTAGCTCAGTGAAGAAGGATGTGTTTTTCAGCTCCGAGTCCAGGGATTAAACCTAGAAAAGGAAGAGGTCTTTTGTTCCCAAAAGTGGCTGCCAGCGCTCCAGAAGGGAGAGGCGCCCCCACCGCCTCCCAAAGAAACGTCACAGGAGACAATTCAACAAGACAAAATGGCCACCTCATTAGAAAACACTCAGCTCAGAGCCTGCAGCTCCTGTGAGACTGGCAGCAATCAGGAGCCTAGCGAAAGGCTAATAAACAAAGATGTCAAAGACTAGGACGGGTGCCAGTCCTTCACCCTTGTCTAGACCCCGGTCAGCCAAGAACACCAAACCACTTCACGGTCAGTTGAACAAGCCACACAGGTTGGACAGCATTAGCCTCAATCCAGAGCTGGGTTGGCCAAGGCACAGGGCGTGTGAAGTCCCTCACCCACACTGACCACACACCTTCAGAGTAGAAATCAGGCCAAGCAGCAGCCATGTTTAAAGATGGCGGCTAACAATGGAGAGTGGGCCTCAGGGATGCACTCCTCTGCCTCATAAGATCCAGATTTCCACTCGAGGGGCCTGATTTTCAGAGAAGACGAGCACCTACAGATATCACGGCCTTCAGCTGGAGCTGTGGGTGCTCAGCTGCTTCTGAAAATTAGGTCCCAGGTCAAGGAGGCTTGAAAATTGCCACTGCTAGCTGCTGGCAGCTGAGATGCCTCCATAACACAAGTCGATGGTTCTACGCCCAGGTCAAAATGGACAAATATCCACCATGCCCTTAGCAGCCGCCTCAGTAGAGAGCGGCCAAGGATCGACTGGGAAACAGAGACCAAGGTGGGGCAGAGGTGAGCTCCTAGCTGAGGGGGAAGCATATTGGTGTGAGGTCAGGTACTGGGGAAGCGTGCCACATTGCCCATGCTGTGTGGCACGGGAGACGCCATGCTGTACATGGACCTTCAGCCTCTCTGGCTCTCCAGTCAGCACGGAGCTCACAAGCAGTTGCACAGCGGGAGAAGAAAAAAAAATTCCCTTGTTACCGTGGGGGTGATGAAGGGTGACATAACAGCGCCTGCGAATCCTGCAAACGGGGGTTCTGTGTTTAGAGACACACAAGGAAAGGTGAAACTTCTTTTTCGAATGCTTTGGACAGCTCCACTGTCATGTGAAAAGTCGGCGCGTTTAAGGCCCCAGGGTGTGTAGTTTTTCTCTTGACTAACTCGCAGGGATCTGTTGTTGTTCAAAGAACATGTTCCATTCTCCCCTCGCCAGTGTGAAGCAAACAGCTAGGAAATTAAAAACATCAAGCTAAAAACCAAGACCAACCTGGGGTGTGGGACGGAATCGGACGTCACTCAGCTGGTACGCTGACTGCCCCTCCATGGAAAACAAATGAAAGGAGGTTTGTGCAGGATAGGAAGGAGGGGTCTGTGCATTCGGATGGAGAGCACTGGCAGCCTGTGTGGTAGTAAAGGATCAGGAGCTAAATGCCTCAAGGAAGAAATGTTCCTTTATATATATATATTTAGGGCTTTGTTTGTTTCTTAGGCAGCCAGGATCAATGGGAAGTGACTTCACAGCAGAGAAATGAGGACACTGGGAGCAAGGGGAAATGGACTCATTAGGGCAGGGGGAGTTTAAGAGTTCACCTCCTCCGGAAACTTCCTCTGTGGACTGAGTTGTTTACATGGGGTTGAATTTTTCACAGGGCCAGATTTGCCAAGGCTCCGCACCCACAACTGGGGTTGGACCTTCCAAAGAGCTCAGCTGCAAAAAGCGCTCGGAGACATTTGCAGCTGGATTTTCGGAAGAGTTCAGGATCACTGGTTGGTAACGTCCCACTAAGAAGTTTTTCCCTGGGAAAGGGGCATTAAGACTCAATGGAAATGTCTGTTTTTATTGAAAATTTCTGTTTTCTCATTAAAAAACAAAAATTTCCCAGTCACCAAAAACTGCCTTGTAGAGTTGGTTTGTTTTGTTACGAAAACCTGCAAAAAAAAAAAAAAATTTTTTTTGACAAAAATGAAAAAAAAAATTGTCATAAAAATTTGTGCCTGGTAAAAACTAAATAAACTCATGTCCTGGCCAGCTGGAGAGCTCAACACCCAGCCTGTGAGAAAATATGGCCACTTACTTAGCCGCTCACACTGAGCAATACGTTATGTGGCGAGCGATCTCCGTGGGATTCGCCGGGTATTTGAGAAGAGCAGCACTACTCAATGAGAACACGGCTGGCATGGTCTGATCTCTAAACAGAGGCTGAATGTATCTGAAAATTTTGGCCTTCATTTGTGCCCAATGGGAGGGCTAGGGGGTGCAGCAGGTATCCCTTAAGCCCAGGAGGATGGGAAAGGACCACCCCCTCGTTATTATTTCAGGCTGGGGTTTCTGAAGGATACTAAGCAATAGAGGGACCCAACTTCCTTTGAAATTCAACAGGATCAGACACCTAATTCCCCTGGACTCCTTGGAAAGTATTACCAGAGCTGGTCAGGAGTTTTTTGACACATTTTTTTTTTCATCAGAAAATGCCAATTTGTCAAACCCAAAACTTTTTGCAGAAACGTATCGGTTTTGATGCAAATTTTGTTGGGTTCAGGATGGAATTTCTCTCTCTCGCTCTCTGGCCCAAAGAATATTTAACTATTTGTATAAAATGAAAACAGGAGAGACCGAGTCTATAGCCTGGGACGCTCACCTGGGATGTGGGAGTCGGGACTTGAACCTGAGTCTCCCACGTCCCCGATGAGATGACTGCTCTGACCATCAAGCTATTGGCTGGCATGGGGTGGGAGATTCTCTGTCTCTGAAAGGGCTAGTGTTTGTTCCAATCACAACAACAAGAAATCTCAAAATCTTGACATTTTTCACAAATTGGAATTCTTGTTTCCAGCCAGCCCTACTCATCCTCCTCCTTCAGGACTCTCCTTTGTCATGATGCCGAAAAAAACTTGGCAATGGTCAGGCCGCAGAGAAAGATGTCTGCCTGTCACCCTGACCAACACTGTTTCATTGTTTCCTTGTACTCCCCCGTCAGTCTGTCTCCGTCTGTTGTTGCTCAGTTCGTATTTAGATTGCGCGTTTTTGGGGGCAAGGATGGTCTTTTTGTTCAGGTATTCGTACAGCGCCTGGCACCATGGGATCCTGGTCCAGGACTAGGGCTTGTGGGCACCATGATAACACAAATACTAATAATAATAATGAGTTCTCCCAGGTGACATTCAACCCTAGACAGAAGGCCGGCACAAGGCCTAGATCTCTTAATTCCCATTGACATTCATGGCTGGGACTCCCAGAATCCCGCTCCCCCATCCAGGTCCAACTCCAGTCTCCATAGGCTAAACTCCTGCCCCTCCTGCTGGTTTGCTGTCATTCTGTGGCAGAGAGGGGCCTGAAAGCCAAGCTCCCAGAGCCAAATGCCCCCCGACGCAAGAGAAGTTGAGCCACTGGACAGAGTCCCCGGAGAGTCGCAGGTGTTTGACAGGGATTCCTCACTTCCATTAACCATCCAAGAGTTTTCTCTGATTATCATCCATTGCTTTGCACTCCCATCCCCCTCCCAGGTCTTCTCCTGCTCTCCTCAGCCCTTCACCCCAGGAGACTGCTGATGCTCAGGGCTCTGTCTTGTCTGCCCTTTTCCCCGCTTCAGAAACCCACCTTCCTTAAGATCACCAGGAACCATGAGGTGTTTGGGCTGCAGCCACTGGCTCTATGTGTCTGGGCAATTCCTGGGGGCTTAGGGATCAGCGGAAGGGACTCATCTAGTGGCAGGTGTGAGTATGTGCGTGGGGTAGGTCAGTAACAATGCAAGAAAAGCTGAGGCTTACCTTCTGCAAGACAGCCAGGGGCCTCTAGCGTCCATGTGGGCAGTAAGGTAGCTCCTTCCCTCCCTGGATCCCCCAGACTTTCATCCTTGCCTTGGAGATATACAGCCAAGCCAGCCAGTCATCAAGAGACACTCAAAGCATTGCAGGTAGAAGACAATGACATTAATCTCTTCCTGACCAGGCAATTCCTCATAGGTAGGAAAAGTCCAGCCCACCCTAGGCCTGGGGAGATTTAACCTGTCTCTGTCGAGTCCTCACTGTCTCTATGCAGATCCTGGGCCAGATTGAGTTTGTTTTCTCCTGTCCCCATTGATGCCTGTGGAAAGTTTGCATCTTGACCATGCGTTGCAGGCACACACGCATCTAGGCCGTTCTTACGTGCCGTGTTGTAGGTCGCATTCCAGCTGAGAGAACAGAACCCTCTCGGCTATGCTAAGTTCAAAGCCTGCGTGTTCCAATGTTCTTTATTTCCTCCCTGAACTAGGCATGCTTCTTTCCATCCCTCTTCCCTGGCTGGGACTGGTGCAGAACTGCAGCCATCGGAGGTGGCTGTGGTTTGGTTTTCTTCCTCTTCTGCAAAAGGCTAAAGAAAAACAAACAAACAAACAAACAAAGAGATGGTTAAACAATGTCCTGGTAAAAAGAGAGAAGTAAGCTAGGTCTTCGGACATTATCCAGATTACAGCCCCATTGTGCTGGGCTCTGTACAAACAAAGTCCCTGCCCTGAAGTGTAAAGAGACGGGACAGACAATGAGTCTTGATCTCCTGAGGCACAGACCCAGTAAGTGACTCACCCCCGGTCACACAGGGAGTCTGCGGCACAGCCAAACACTGAAGTCCAGTATCTTACCCACAAGCCCATCTCCAAACACCACAATAAATCTGACCCGAAGACGAGCTCTGCGTAGCTCCAAGGCTTGTACCTTCCCCCAACAGACGCTGGTCCAACAAAAGATATTAACTGGCCCCCTTGTCTGTCACAATGAATATATGGCATTTACCTAGCACCTCATCTCCAAAAAGATCCCAAAGGGCTTTTCAGTCCTAGCAAAAGGTATCCGCGCCTCAATTCGCCCACCCCTTAAAGCAGTCACCTTCCAGAAGAGACGTGTTTAACAACACAGGGCAATCCTAGATAATACCTTCGGTCAGGAAGTAAAGAATACTGTATCCAGTTGAAACTACATGCAAATCTTAGAAGCGGAATTTGGCCAGGACAATGGGATTGACATACGCTCCTGGTCTTGTGGGGGGAGGTGAAGTGACTTGCCTCAGGTTGCAAAGCAGGCCAGTGGCAGAGTCAAGAAGAGAACCCAGGTGTCCTGACTCCTAGCCCAGTGTCGGATCCACTAGATAACAGCTCTGCCTCTCACCTAGTCCTGTATTCCTACTACCAAACTGATATCACACTTTACAGCATCAGGATGCTTCCTTGCAAGGTCTCCTACCCCCCACGGGAGGCAGCTGAGCTACAGAAGTGCCATCTTGATACTGCGGACTCTGATTTTGCCCATCAGAACAAGATGTTTTGCAGATTTTCCCCTGCTCCCACAAGCCTCAGGCAGCCAAACTCCAACCCTGATCTCTAGTTTCGGAAAAATTAAAAGCGTCACCCAAGCTTTGCAATGAACCCCATCAGGTTCTCTGGGTTAGGCCTTGGCAGAATCAAAAAAAATGCCTGCAGCGTACATTGCCACCTAAAAGTTATACAACGAGCAGCCAGGTGAGTGGGATGTGGGGAAATCATGGCAATAGGGAAATTGGACAAGCATAGACCCTTTCTTGAAAAGCAAAATAGATGAGGAGTCAGATATCTGATGTTCCTTTTCTCAGATCAACGGATCATACTTTAGTTACCCACCCTATTAAATATGTGGCTTTAATTGTTTTGCTAAATCCCAAACTGCTTGTAGGATAATATCTGACCATGAGCATAGATCATCTCCTCTAAGGTACAATGCCGCTGGTCTTTATATAGATAGTGTGGGGGTTTGTGTGTTACATTATAACACTCCCTGCCTGGAAACAAGACCTGAGATGAGAGAGTTCCACCTTAGGGCTTCCGTTATGGATGAGGGCTTTTTCCACGTCTGCTGTACTTATTGATAGAGAGAGACTTTGGAACAGGGCTTCCGTTTGGCCTGTTCATTTCAAGAGGCAGACAGAGGCTGGATTTTGAGAAGAGTTCTCTGGGGAATTCTCCACGAGTGTCGCTCTGTGGCAGTGATGTCAGAGACCAGGGAAGCTCAAATGGCAGTTTCTCATGGTGAGACTCCTTCCCAGAAATCGTGCCGTTTAGGGCTTCCAGTTAAACGAGCCCCTGTTTTATTTACCTGAAGACAATTTCACATGCCCAGATTGTCCTTCCAGAGCCCGGAATTGAGGTTAGCCTCCTCCCCATGGCGTTCACAGGAAGGTGAAGAGGTGAACTGTGCATTTAACCCTTGGAGGGCTAACATTTTCTAGCCTACCAGCGAGATGGAGGCTTAAGAGGGCTAAATGGAGAACATGCTCCAGGCGCTGTCTGTCCAGAGCCGTAACATTTCACCAGGATGCATGGTTTTGGAAGAGATCCAAGACAAATTCAGATCTGGATGCAGCGACACTGACTTCGATGGAGTTGCACCTGCTTGCAGCAGGCCTGAATTTGGCCCACAGTAAGAGATCTGGACACACCCAGCCTGGTGCCATCTACCAGCTGTTGGACTCAACTCCGCTCCCAATGGAGAGACCCACAGCACAACTCCTGCATTGTCCAACCCAGCTGGAAACCTCTGCAAACAAGTCATTGATAGCACTGCACATGGAGGCCATGAGTTCAAATCTCCACCCCAGAGCCACTGGGATTTGAAATCCTAGCAGAAGCCAACCAAGCTGTATCCAGGGGGCAGAGGCCATAGCCAGGAAGGGGGTTGGGAGAAAAGGTCAGATTGAGGGAGAAAGCAGTTCCAAATGTGGCCTTTAAGTATCAAAGATTAGAGGATGTGTTCTGTCTGCGCTGCAGCTGCAGAAGGGAAGTGCAGAATTCCCCACAGCTCGATTATTCCCTAAGAGAAGGGAGAGTTCAGGTAGGTATCTCTTTCTGTGTCCTCATAAAGGCGACCATCACCCTAGCATCCATGCATCTACAGACGTTAACTAAGTAATCTTCACAACCCAGCTCAAGTGGGTAAATAAACATCCCCACTCCCATCCTACAGATAGGAAAACTGAGGCACGCAGAGGAGAAGTGACTCTTGCCCAAGGTCAGAGCTCAGATTTGCAGCTCAGAATTTCTTGGTTCCCAGCCCTGAGTTTGGCCCACTAGAGGGTGCGTCTCTCCGAGTGACTCAGGGCGCCAGGTGCCTCGCAGGAACCCTGACTTCGCAAGCCTGAGCCACAGAGATCAGCAGGTAAAAGCAAAGCAAATAAAAAATGGATTGGGCAGACTTCAAAGAGACGAGATTCTAGCCAGGCTCCAGCACTAGGGGGCCCCAGGGCTTGAGGTTACACTTCCAGATTGCAAACGGATTCCTCTTTCTAACTTCTGCAACTTACAGGTTTCCCCCACTTCTACCCCAGCAAAATCAGAGGCTGCTGTCCTTGGGACTCAGTCGGCATTTGCTTCCGAGGAGGTCTCTGGAATCCCCCTATTTACTCTGCAGCACAATCAGCCAGTGAACGGGGAGATGCACCCCAAAGTTCTGGGTCTACCGGCCTGCGGTGGACTCCCCCCCCTTCCCCCATTCACTCCTTTTATGTAAATGGGAGTGGGGGAAGACGAGAGAGAATAAAACATGAGCTCCCCAGAGATCAAAGAGCCCAAGCAGACATTCCCTGCTTTAACCTGCAGCAAAAGTAGGGCTGGAATGGAGCAGAAAGGAGCTGGTGGGCCTGATTCGGAACTCATTGACACTGGCTCAAACCAAGGGTGTAACTCCAATGACATCAAGGGAGTTCCACCAGCGTAAGAGCTGAACGTGGGAACTGCACAGAGCAATGCCCAAGGACTGTTAAAATGCTGGGACGAGGCACTTTTTAAGATCTCGGCCAAATGATTTGCTTTTCTCTAGCTCAGGGGTTCTCAAACTGGGAATCGGGACCCCTCAGGGGGGGTCGCATGGTTCTTACATGGGGGGTCGCGAGCTGTCAGCCTCTACCCTGAACCCCGCTTTGCTTCCAGCATTTATAATGGTGTTAAATATATCTTAAAAAGTGTTTTTCATTTATAAGGTGGGGGGCGCACTCAGAGGCTCTCTGTGTGAAAGGGGTCACCAGTGCAAAAGTTTGAGAACCGCTGCTCGAGCTCCTTTCCCCTGAGGATCTCAATGCACTTTACAAAGCCAGTCTCTAAGCCTGACGCCCTCCCCAGGTCAGTATAACCGTCCGCATTTGACAGAGGGAGAAGCTGAGACACACAGAGGGGAAGTGATTGCTCCCGTTCGGTGCCGGGCCTAGAACCCATGAGTCAGAGGGGCCCAATCCCCCTGCTTAGCTCCTAGAGTATATCACAGACTCATAGGATGGGAAGGGACCTCAAGAGGTCTTCTAGTCAGTCCCCTGCACTCAAGGCAGGACTAAGTATTATCTAGACCATCCCTGACAGGTGTTTGTCTAACCTGCTCTTAAAAATCTCCAGTGATGGAGATTCCACAACCTCCCTTGGCAATTTATTCCAGTGCCTAACCACTCTGACAGAAACATTTTCCTAATGTCCAACCTAAACCGCCGTTGCTGCAATTTAAGCCCATTGCTTCTTGTCCTATCCTCAGAGGTTAAAGAGAACAATTTTTCTCCCTCCTCCTTGTAACAACCTTTTATGTATTTGAAAACTGTTACCATGTCCCCCTTCAATCTTCTCTTTTTCGGACTAAACAAACCCAGTTTTTTCAATCTGCCCTCACAGCTCATGTTTTCTAGACCTTTAATCATTTTTGTTGCTGTTCTCTGGACTTTCTCCAATTTGTCCACATCCTTCCCGAAGTGTGACGCTCAGAACTGGACACAATACTCCAGTTGAGGCCTAATCAGCGCAGAGTAGAGCAGAAGAATTACTGCTTGTGTCTTGCTTACAACACTCCTGCTAATATCATCCCTCTTGATTTAACCAATATCCTAACCCATCCCCTCCTGCTTCCCCTGGCCAATAGCATCTGCCACAGGTACCAAGAAGGCCGGCCTGCCTGACAGTGCTGAGTTTAGAACAATACATGTTGGAACTGCCATGGCCCTTCACTATGTTCCCTCTAACAGGAAAGGTTTTGCTCCTTCCTCTTGCTAGAAGGCTGGAAAAAACCAGGCTGCAATGGAATCATATGGGCCTGAAGAAGGCAATTTTGGCTGCCATGTGTTGGGACTGTCCTGGACAGGCTGCCGAGGGTGGCCAGCACAGGCTGGAGCAGAGGGGGAGGTGGGAAGGTGGGTGCTGAGAAGATGGAGGACTCAGACACAATGGTCCCATTCACTGGGGCCTAGACATGGGCTTCAGCCCTTCCTGGTCAGACACAATAGGGGCTTCTCCGCTCGCCACTTGTGTGCATTGTCAGCAGGCAGCCGGCCCACACCCCTCCTTTCCGTCCCCCATTGGATAATGGCACTGCATTGTGTGCTTGGCTGGACAAGGACTTTGTTTAGGAGAAAAACTGTGTTTGTCTGTCAGGAGAGATCAGGCAAGAAAGAGAGAGGGAGGGGCCGGGTCCCCACACGACCCCCCTCAGCTCTGGCCTTCTAAGGCCCCAAACCCAGCTATAAATATTCAAAGCGCTGCAGAGGGAAACTCCGCTTTGGGAACGCGCCCCCTCCCCTTTGTAAAGTACAAGGCGCCATACGGACAGACCCATCTGAACTCCCGTTCCCCTCTGTCCACATCCCCCAGCAGCCATTCCCAGCCCCCCTGCCGACCCTGGGCAAATGTTCAGGCCAGAAGAGACCGTCCTGCATAGCCAAGAGACATGCTGAGGGCAGGAGAGTGCATTGCTCTGCTCCTCGCCTAGTCGGCTGCGCCGGCGCAAAGGTGGTGGTGGGGATGGGCAGCGCTCGCGTTCTGATTTCACTGCCCTTCCCACGCGCTCTGCACTGGTGTGAACGGTGCAGGGCCCTGGACACGGCTACCGGCAGCGTGTCTGTCCTGGAGGCAAAGGGCCCTCGGTGTGTATTTACCTCCGTGTTTCCAGGAAACGCTGGAACAAGCTCAAATGAACTGCCCACGGCACCAAAGCGTGCCGAGAGCCGCGGCCCACCTCATCTGCTCCTGCCTGCTTTCCTCTCTTCCAGGGTCTGCGGCTGCCTTGCTTCGAGAACCTCATCGGATCGGAGAGACTGGCAGGGGATTAAGTCTCCCTGCAACATTGCTCTGATTGTAACACTGTCCGGCCTGTGGGGAAAGGCGGGTAAAAACCCCCTCCCTGACAGTCCTAGCGAGAGCCGCAAACAGCAGGATGAATGGGAAACAGGCATTAATTTAGACATCCGTAGCTGGGCTCCTTTTATTCCCCCTTCCCCAGCACTTCTCTGAAAGCATCAACCCGTTCAAAGAAGCAGGAGCCTGGCTTGCTGCCTCGATCCTCCCTTCGCCAGGGCCTGGGGCTTGCCGGCGAGACGCTGTTCCCAGGGCCAGCTGCGGCGTCGCGTCTCTTTCTAAAAGTTAGCCAGGGAAATTCCAGAGCTGGGTGTCTCAGCGGACATGGGGGGGTTGCCTCGGTCTACTCACCTCCCAGGCCCCCAGACTTCTCTCGCAGGACCCACGCTCACGGTGAGAACTGCTGTACGCCCTTTGATGTGCTTGGTCCAGGCCTGGCACACCAGGGACGCGAGCTGGCAAGGGCTCCCGGCACGGCCACCTCTGCAATTCCACATGCAGAATTGCCAACCTCTTGCCCCGAAGCTCTAGGCCCCGATTCCCCATGGCCCCCCATTGCCTCTCCCCGGTGGAGTCACTTACATCAGTGCAACGCGGGTGTGAAATGTTCCTGTTGTGATTTGGGCAGTGTGTTATACCCACCTTGCACTAGCCTGAATGACTCCATGAGGTGCAGGGCAGAGGGGAGCTGGGCCTTTTGAGCCATCACTTACCCCCCCCCCCCGTGAGAAGTGCACATAAAATGCTCCTAAAATTCTCCACTCCCCTGGTAGCTTTCTGTGCCCACTCTGCACAGGCGTCCCAGATTAGCACAGCAACAAGGCAGGGAAGAATCAGGCCCCAAAGGATCCAGATAAGCAGCCAAGCTTTCGGATGCCTTTCCAAGCTGGACTTTGAGGTGGCTCTGTCCTGAAGGGATGTTTCGGCTTTGGAGCCGAGGTTTCACAGCTGGAGCAGGAGACAGGCCAGACCCGAACATTGGAGAAGAAAGGCCTGCCTAGGGCTCAGCCCGTTGTGCTGTGAATCTGCAGGGCCCATGTTGTGGGCTTAAAAACCTGCTGATGACCCATGTGACCCTGTTCTTAAATTAGGGCGAAGACTCTCTAATACTTAGAATGGTAGTTGGCTGCTAAGGATGTGGTGGATTCTCCGTCACTGGGAGCTTTAAATCTAGCGTGGCTGCTTCATTCTAACAGACGTGCTGGACTCAGCTCCTGGTTAGCGGGTTCCGCACAGGGATCTCGAGACCTGTGTCTGCAGGAGCTTAAACTAGATGGGCTTGTGGTCTGTCCTGGCCCCCCAGTCTATGAACCAGTGTGCCAGTCAGGAGACTCCTGACAGCGTCTGAGAGCAGGTTCCCACGACTTCTTGTGGCATGGCAGGAGCAGGGCTTCACCAACATTGTACGTTTTCCCAGCTGAGCGCACAGCCCGTTGGATCCAGTTTTCCAGTTTGGGCAGTGGGGGGTGGTGGTGGTGTCTCCTTAACTTCTATCCTTTGGCTCGTAGCACGTCAGGTGTGGCTGGAGATGAGCCCTGAGCTCCTGGCAAATAGGAAGTGATTAGCTCATCGATCAGAAGGGGGTGGAGATACTTCTGCTGGGCCCACGCTTCTTGGCCGAGCAGCCCCATCTCACTCACTGCCCACACAGCAGCCTGGGAGTCCTGGGGCTCTCTCTGATTTAAGGGGACAAGATAAGGGCCCGATCTGGCGCCACATCCACTCCTGTCTGATTCAGCTTCTCATGGCGTCAGGCCCCACAGGACAAGCCGAACCAGCCTCCTCCGTCCCCACTTGCTCCTCCTCAGGGCATGGACTGATGACAACAGCTACCCTGACCCTTGCTCAGAGAACATCTGGAGCATCAGGATACCCAGAATCCTTCACTCTGGGCCCAACTGGCACTTGTGCAAAGTTAGTGAGAGGGGGAATCCAGTTCACGCTCCCTTTGCACGAGGTGCCCAGCAGTGAGCGATGGGCCTCAGCCTCCCAGCAAGAGCTGACCTGGGGCAGAACACTTTGTGCCTGCAGAATCCCAGGCTGTGTGGACAGACTGCCGCTGGCTGGCTGGCTGCTTTCTCTGAGATGACTAGGGCACAGACTGTACCTGCCTGGAGAAGCCCTGCTTTGTGGGGATGATGCAGACCAAGCCGGGGTGGGGGAAGCTGGGAAATCTGGCTGTGCAGCAGGGCTTGGCTGGCTGGCTGCTGCTGCTGGGGAGGAGCAGAGCTGTCTCATTATCAGAAACTGGCAGTGCCAATGCTGATGGGTGTGTGTGTGTGTGTTACTGCCATGTGCAAACTGGCTCTCCCATGTTACACACACACGGATCCTGCCAGTGCACAGCTAAACTCCAGCGCCTCCAAATTAAGCGTTGGCAGCTGAGCCCAGCCGGTCACGTCACGTGCATCTCAGTAGCAGAGGGATGTTTTTGCTCCGAGCTGCACACAAACGCAGTGTCTGCCCTTTCCTCCTGGGATGTGATGACGGTGCGTTGCCCTCCACTGGGAGCAGCGACAGCCGCTATGCCAGGGCTGCGAGTAGCTATTCCCGGAGGTGGAGATCACACACACAGACAGGCAAAACTTCTTCTCCTGCCGCCCCTTCAAAGGTCTAATGGGCCCCGCCTCTTTCTGGGTGGATAGCTACGGTCCCACACATCCGCTCTCCCTACGGAACCAAGCAGCACGTGCTAGAGCCGGTTCTGAGCAGGATTGCAGAGGGGGGCAAAAGAACGTGGTTTCCCTTCGGTGAAAAATTTCAGAGGAAAATGAAAACTACCAAAGATTGCCGTCAGCAGTTTTTGGTAGGCGGATGAGGTACAAACGGAACATTTGTTATTTTTTGTCATCTCAGTTGTCAAAACAAACCTCCCAATAAACCTCAGGAAGATGTTCAGTGTTTATGAAAACCTGTTCGTTTGTTTGTTTTTATGAAAAAAATGGAAATTTTCTCCCCAGAATTTCAATGTAGCCTAAAAGCCATTTTTCAACCACCAAAAGGTGACAACCTTTTTCTGACCAGGTGTGAACAGGGTGCAAGGCCCTGGGAATTGCGCCCGAGGACTGGGATAGCGGCGAGGGGGCTGTAGGTCAGGACTGAAAGGCATCAACGGAGCTGGGGTTGTGCAGCCCAGAGCGGGAAGAGCTGGAGACTGTGGGTAGGGACCGAGGGCTGACCGCAGAACCGTGTGCAGAGAGACCAGCACTGGGACTGCCGAGGGCTACAGGTCAGGACCGAGGTGCAGAACCGCACAAGGAGAAAGGGGGGGTTTTGCCTTGTCCAGTGCGGCCTACTTGGCCTGGCTCAGGACTTCAGTCTCAACCCTTCCGACAATTCCCTCCCCCCCACCCCATGTGCATTGCAATTGACAGTCCACAGGCCCAGTTCCCGAAGGAGATCCTCTTCCCAGCTCAGCGAGTCTGGGTCTCTACGCGGCCACGTCTCTCTATGGCTTTGATTAGTCCAGAGTCCCCGGGGAAAGGTCAGTCCCAAGGAATCGGAGCATTACCGCGGCAGCTTGGGTTGAAGCGGCTCCAGGAAAGACCCAGAATGTTCCATATCCAAGTTTGGTTTTTTCAGCGAAATCCCAACCCAAGAGTCACCAATGGTGCCGGGAAGCTCTGCACTCAGCACGCTGTGAATGGAAACCTCCCCCCGGAGTCCTTTCCCAGGGGGTTCTGGTGCTTCCACTTGCCAACCATCTAACACGAGAGCCCAGGTCGGAGCGGGTGTGTACAGCACTATGGTCCTGCTCCCGGCTGTCATGTGCACCCGTGTGACTCCGTGGCATTCCACCCGGGGTAACACTGGTGTAAACCAGAGCAGGATCAGCCCCTAGGCTCGAGATCTGGCTGTGCTTCACGCCCGCTCCACCTAAGTGTCAGGGGGAGGATCCGACCTCTTGTAGCCGCCCAAGGAGAAAGGGAGCCAGAGGCAGCAGGGATGGAGCTGAGCAGTTGCAGGGTCTGAACTGTCCCTGGCGTCGGTGCAGAGCAGCGGCGCTGGCTGGGCTCCGAGGCGAGCGGCAGAAAGTAGATCCACACACTGGACTGGAAGGTGATTAGGGCGCCCAATTATCTCATTGGGCGGCTAATGCCCTTTCACTGGGAGCGGGGTGGGGAAGTATTGTTCAGGCTCGGGGATTACATCCACCAGGCTGGAGCGGACAATGTGCTCCCTGGGGGAAGCGCCAGGGGGAGATGAGGGAGGCAGGGGCTGAGTTTGTCTCAATGAGAGCAAGTCCAAGGCAAGGCAGAGGGTGGGAGAGGGGAGCATGGGGTGGGGGCAGATGGCTTCCGTTTGGCTCCAGGAGGAATGTGAGGTTTGGGGGAAGAAATGGATCATTACTCGTTGGGGCCTTTCATTTGAAAACTCATCGTCCTTTGCATGTTAATTAAGCCATGCAGGGAGGCAAAATGCAACCTTGCCTGCAGGCTCCCCCAGAGCAACCCCCACTTTAAAGCTGGGGAAACTGAGGCACGGAAGGGACAGGCTACATTCTCAGCAGCCAGGCATGTTGGAACCCTTTTTTTGTTTTTTGGATCTCCAACTTTCAGCTGTGCAGAGCACCCCCAACTCAAGAGTCGCTTGGGAATAAGCAAGGGCTCATTTGCTCTTGAATCTGAGGCCCAGGGATCTTGGGGTCTGGCCGCCAGAAGTCGGGGTGCCCACAGTCAGTGGCCACTTTGGAAGGTTTAAGCCTAAATGATTTGCCCCCCACGTTTCTGGCGGAGGCTCTGGGTGTTTGTCCGTAGCCCAGTCTGATCATACATGTTACACAACTGCCTTTCTCAGGTCCACCCACACCCAGCTGACCATGGGGGTGGGATCCTGGCCCCCAGAACTCTTTCCAGGGGATACGAATGCCTAGTGCTTGCGCAGATCTAAGTGCATGTTACAAAGGAGAGTGAACGTCACCGCCCTCCTGTCACAGATAGGGAAACTGAGGCACAGAACAGCGTTGTACAGATGGAGGGAAGGGCCAAGGGATAAAACAGACAACGAAGGCTGGTTTTTTTAGTTAAAAAATATCCACTTTCTCCCTTGTCACTATCTGTATTTATTTTTGTGCTGTGATGGCACCTAGAGACCCCACCCCAGAGCGGCTGGTTGTGCTCGGAGCTGCACGTACAGACAGACAAAGGAAGCATTTCACAGATGGGGAAGGGAGGCCCGGAGAGATTAAATACCTCGCACGAGGTCACCGGGGGGGGGGGTCTGTGGCAGAGCTGGAACCTGAGCCCAGGTCTCCCTCCTGCCTGAACCACCGGTCGATCCTTCCCTTGCCACTTGGTCACCGTTAGCTGGCGAATGTCTTGTAACCATCGCGGTAGAAGTAAGCAGGGATGTGAAGGAGGAGGGGTTAGAGAACCCAGGAGTCCTAGCCAGAGGCAATATTCATTTCTCTGTCCTAGGGGTTTGTACAGCCCCAATTACCAGAGTGTCCAAGCGCCTCCCAGCACCCCGTGAGGCAGGGCAGAGCCGTTCCCCTCCCTTGTACAGACGGGAAGTGAGGCTCAGAGACCCAGAGACTTGCCCAAGGTCACGCAGAGCATGGGCTTGAACCCCCAAGTCTGAGTCTAGTGCCCTGAGCACCGCCCCCTCCTTCCTCCGTAACATCAGCCTGAGACAGGCTCTCCGGGGGCCCGCCCTGCGGCCAGACCCAGGGCCAACCCCACTCTTCCAGCCACTCACTCCACTTCCTGGGCTTCAGGGGGGTTCCGGGGCTGACAGCGGGGGTGGGGTGGGGCTGTTTATTTATTTATTTTTGCGCGTTCATGCAAAATCTCCAGCAAGCCCCAGGCCCCCGGCGGCACGTAATGGTGCCAGGTTATCAGCGGACTAAGCCACTGTCTGTCCCTGTCCCTCTCTCCCCAGACTGGTGATTAAACAGCGGGCTCGCAGCTGCCATCCATTTTTAAATAAATGAATAATACATATTGGGATGATAAATAAATAACGTCCATACATTTGAACTCAGCCTCTGAGAAAATCCTTTTAGTTCAAAAGGGCTGGGCGCTCGGAAGGGGGCTGCCGTGCATTTTCAATGGGCCGCCATCCAGGGTCTGGATTTGGGGAGAGATCAGAGCGGGGGGGTTAAAGACAAAGGGGAGGGGGGCAAGTTAGATAGTCGCACATGATGGAGAGGCTGCCGCACATTCGGAGCAGAGATGGGGCTACTGCAATGGAAGCGCCAGAATAACGTGAATGTCTAGAGCGTCTCTCCCCTAAGGAGCCCAAAGCACTTTACAGAATGTCCACACGTGACAGTCAATCCGGAATAAGGCAGGGTTTGCTTTTGAGGTGCATTAACGATGCCTGATTAACGACATGTGTGGACGCTGTTGTGACAATGGGGCCTATAAACTTCTTGCCTGCTTGGGAATCCACCGGGAACAGCAGGTCACGTTATTGTTAGCGAAGAACGTTATAAACAGGTGTAAGCAAACCAGGCTGAAAAACGGAACGAGTCCAGACCAAACAGCTGCGGATAGAACTCCCGGACTGTGTTGAGATCCTGCTTAGTAAAGAAGAACACGTGGGTCTGGAAATTAATGAACCAAAATCGGTCTCTCGGAAAAGAGGCCTTATCGGTGGACAAAATAATGCGGTGAGGGGCTATTCCACCCCTCACTCCCTCTTTGGGTCCTTAAAGAAAGAGACTTTGGAGGGGAAATAAGAACTGATGGAAGCTACCATCCTGGGGGCCACCCCCACTGTCTTTGGAGACCCTTGGCCTTCATCATCCTAATCCCGAGAAATGTCCTGACCAGACCAGGCCAGAGAGAGGGACCCAGATGGCATTGGCACCTCCACCAGCTCCAGCCGAATCCCAACCACCACCTAGGAGGAAGTAGGATCCGACTTCAACAAGAACAAGAACCATCACAGCTCCAACCCAGTTCAACGAACTTCTTCTCTTTTGTCACCATCTGCGCGACCATCCAGCAAGGGGGTTTGCCTCGGAAAGCAAACGGGACGAGCGCACGGCATGGGGTTAAAGTGAAAGACAGATTGACGCCTTTACATTTCAAATGTTGAACTGTTTCTCCTTCTTTTCTTGAATGAAAGGTGAAAAGGAGGTTTAAGGACGCGTTTGCCAGGCAACCAAGCAAACCAGGGTTCTGCAGAAACCCCCAATCTCGGTAATATTGTTTCACTGTTAGACAGTGAAAGAGTTTAAAACCTTTAACCTTTTTTTTGGCCCTTGACATCCATACAACACCACTCTTATTCCAGAATAAGTTTTATTCCAAATTAGTTAAGTGCACTGAGGGCTTGTCTTCACGTGCAGTGCTGCAGCTGTAGACGCTACTACGCAGACAGGAGAGCTTCTCCCTTGGCGTACCTAATCCATCTCCCTGAGCGACGGGAGCTATGTCAGCGGGAGAAGTCCCTGGTGCTGTCTACACGGGGGGCTAGGTCGGGAGACCTGCGTCGCTCAGGGAAGTGGATTTACTGTAGTGTAGGCCTGGCCTTCGGACATGATCTCTTATCGGGGTGATGAGTTATAACTGCAGGAGAAGTGAGTCCAGGGCAGCACCACCCTAGTGAGGACACCTCAGTAGGCAGCCAGGGGCTGGTCCCGTGAAGGCTGAACCCTGCCTAAGGAGGAATCCCTGTTTAGCAAGGCTGAGGAAGTGTTTGCCAACAGTTAGCCTGGACGGCGTTGGGTAGCCCCGAAAGGAGGCCCAGTCGACATGGATCAGTAATTAGTTAAGACCAGGTCTACACGACACACTTCGGTATTGCTCCTCGCTCAGCAGGGTGAAATAGCCACTCCCCTGAGCGATGCAGTTATTCCAGCCGTAGCCGCCTGTGTAGACGGGGGAGCTTCTCCTGCCGACATCGCTTCCGCCTCTCGCCGAGGTGGGTTTTATGCTCTCCTGTCGGCTTAGAGTGCCTTCCTCAGACGCGCTGCAGCTGCACCAATGCAAGCCTGTAGTGCAGACCTGTCCTCGGAGTAAGTGCATGATGAAGCCACCACAGCTGGGAGTGGAAAGGCAGCGGCTGGCGGACGCCAGAAAGCCTCCAGGTTGCTGGAGCAGGCATGTGGTGCTGGGGAGGAGAGATTTATTGAGAGACTAGCCCTGGCCGTCTTCCTTCGGAGGGGGGGATCTAGTGGAAAACAATGCAAACGAGGAGACTACAGAGCCAGGGTTCTTTGCCCCTTGCCCAGGGCCACTCCTGCCTGTGCGCCGCCTCACTCCAATGTGGGGGTGGGAGGGAGGGAGAGGAAGATGGAGGCTGCTGGCAGGTTGTGGGCCAGGGATCTGCTGCCTTGTGCTCCGTGGAGATTGAGAGCCACTGAGCCAACTTGAATTCTTTGAGCCAACGGTTCCCATTTGCCTGCCTCCCTAAGTGGATATTGATTTATTAGGCTGTAATTTAAGGCCGAACGCTTTTAAATGAGCTCTCACAACAAGCCCAGCACCAGAATAAACAAAGCCTGATTTATTTGTTGCCTGTTCCTGAGCAGCCCTACGGTCCGGCTGCTGCCGGCTAGCCCAGACAGCGCGGGCTTTCCCCACCGAGGTGCAAGTCCAGGCCCCGAATCATTGCACGGGGTGGGGAGATTACTCAGGGCGATTTGGCAGCCTGATCCTCCCCGGCCTTGCACGTCCTGGCCCTGCCTACACCAATGCGCGAAGGGCGAGCTGGTCAGAATGCCAGTGTCCCGCACTCGCTTTTCACCGTGGGAAACCCGCACGCGGTGGAGGACGGGAGAATCAGGCCCAGTATCTCTGGAGTGAGATTGGACCAGCTCCTTGCCCATCTTTTTACACCCAGACTCCAGTGTTAGAACATAAGAACAGCCCTACCGAGTCAGACCAAAGGTCCATCTAGCCCAGTATCCCGTCTACCGACAGTGGCCAATGCCAAGTGCCCCAGAGGGAGTGAACCTAACAGCTAATGATCAAGTGATCTCTCTGCTGCCATCCATCTCCATCCTCTGACAGACAGAGGCTGGGACACCATTCCTTACCCATCCTGGCTAATAGCCATTAATGAACTTAACCTCCATGAATTTATCTAGTTCTCTTTTAAACGCTGTTATAGTCCTAGCCTTCACAACCTCCTCAGGCAAGGAGTTCCACAAGTTGACTGTGCGCTGTGTGAAGAAGAACTTCCTTGTATTTGTTTTAAACCTGCTTGCATCTGAAGCAGTGAGGTTCTTACCCACGAAAGCTTATGCTCCCAATACTTCTGTTAGTCTTAAAGGTGCCACAGGACCCTCTGTTGCTTTTTACAGATTCAGACTAACACGGCCACCCCTCTGATACTTGATACCTGACTTCAGTGCAGGTGCGGCCAGGAGCACAGTCCCCTTGGGCGAACCTGTGAGTTTCAAGCCAGCTCTGAGCCCAGCTCACCTGATCAGGAACTTGGAGTTCCCCACGCCCTGCCTGACTCCTCCCAATCTGGAGCGAGCAGCCGACAGCGGAGCAGGCGAGCTTAGCAGCTGCTCTTCTATAGCTCTCACACCTGAGGATCTCAAAGCGCTTCACAAGCGTAAGTTCGCTCCCTCCCCAGTCCACCAGGAGGTAGGGGAGTGAACCGAGGGGCGCTTGGCAGAATGCCACTTTTATTTGTGATCATCCCAATGTTTATTTTAAATGTGGATTGATTTACATTTTCACGCTTGCGGGAAATGAGGGGTGTGAGCAGACAGTAATTACCCAACGACAGTGACAGTTCAAGCTTTGTAAGTGTTAAAACACAAACTCTCAACATGGCATGCCGAGAGATACAACGTGTGTAGCCTTAAATCAGACCCTAAGGCATTCTCAAGCAGCATTTCTCCTGCTTTGCCTGTCTGTAAACTTTGATTATTACCAATGGAAATATTTTTTGTCAGTTTGTGGTGTGTGCTGTGAAATCGACTTTACTGACATTTACCGATAAAAATCGGCTCCTTCCAGCCTATTTGTAGGCACCTAGAGCAGGTTGGCTGATCTGGGCTCTGAGAGGACTTGTGGGGACCCCTCCCTCTCTCTGCACACCCTCCTCCTCCATCACAGGGGCTCTTCCTCTAAGCAGCCCCTCATCCCATGCCCCCTGTGACCCAAAACCCACAGGAGCCTGTGGAATACGTCCCATTGATTTCAGCGGGCTGCGGATCAGGCCCCAAAACAGCAACGTGGGAGCCCCTGGTTTGAATTTTAATGCACTTAGTTGTGGTTTCCCAGGGTGTAATCAAAGGAGGCCAAGTCCAGGAGGAACATCCCGGCGCAGAGGGAAGGGGATGTACAGAAAGTCGGGAACAAGTCTCTGGAGGAGGAAAGCAAGGCACGCAGGCCCCATGGCTGTCGTACTGAGACAGCAGCTGCCTCCATCAGACGTTGTTCTCATTTACCCTGGCACTGCCTGACCTGTCCGAGTTTGCCCAGGACGGGTGGGCAGCCGTGGCCAGGGGCATCCCAACATGGGAACGGGTATTGCCCCAGATAGGGTAGGGCTCATTGGCGTGGGGCAGCCACCCGGCGGAGATAGGAGAGGAACAAGCCTGTTGAATAGAAAGGATCGGCGGGGCAGGGCGAAGAATCCCCCTTAATTAACAGCAAATCAAAAAAGACCTTTTAATTAAAGGGCTAATGACCTTGAGCAGGGGAGGGGAGATGAAGGTGCCAGCAATTCTGCTGTTCTGGAAAGCGCTGGGAGAACTGCACGGCCCGTGCCCAGCGTGGCCCAGGGACTGACCTTGCTAGCAGCTGTAAGGTGGAAAAGAAAGACCTGATCCTGGGAGGTTCTGAGTGCCCTGGAAGGGGTTAAGACGAGTGGCGAGGGCCTTTAACAGACCTGGGGGCTGTACAGACAAAGTATGGCAGCCCATTACCACCCAACAGACTGTCCTCTCTCTCCTGGGTGTGCACAGTGTACCCGGGCGAACTGGGCAGGCTGCTCCAGCGGATACCATGTGGGGACTCAGGAGAGCGGAGTTCTAGTCCTGGCTGTGCTGCTCGTGACCACGAGTAAATCACTTCCCTGTTCTGTGCCTCGGTTTCCCCAGGCATAAAATTTGGTGTCATGTTTTTTCTTCTCTTTTCTAAATCAGTTTGAGATCTACATTACTGCTCAGTAAGACAAATACTGCGATGGAGCACAGGCTGGGCCCTGGTTCCACACTTGCCATGAAATCAGAAGGACTTAGGACATTTTCACAATAGTTTTTTTTTTTTAATTTAAAATCCTTGTGGTGAGACACTGAGACAACCTAACCCAAGTCCCATTTCTCCACTGGCTGCTTGTCTGATTATCTCCTTTACTGCTAATCTCTGAGCAATGGTACGTGCTTGAATTCGTCATTTTCTCCCATGTGTAATTGTTGGCTGGAGCCCAGCAAATGATGCAAACGGGCCAAGGTTAACATTGTTAACTCAACACACATGCATAGAAAACCGCCAGCCAAACTGCATTATTTTGCAACCACACTCCAGGGACAAAATGACAGCCATACGACAGCAGAGATTTTAAGCTGTGGAGGGTTGCGTGTAAATATTCATACCCCCTTAGAATGACCCCAAGATCCACCATAAAACTCAGGACGACTGTGAGTTATGCCTGGTTTAAAACACCAGAGCGAAGCAAACCTCCTGGCTTCGACGCCTGAGTCAGCCCCAAATTGGCTTGAATTGTTGGTATTTTGGTAGCACTCAGCTACGGACCAGAACTCCCTTGTGCCAGGCGCCGTACAAACCACAACAAAGAGACGGTGCTTGCTCCAAAGGATGTGAATCTAGGCTCAGGTTCCGTGAGGGGTTAAAGAACCTTCCAATAAATCCCGAGCCAAGTTTGTAGGGACACTGGGTGGGTCTCAGGAGACTGGAGGGGCTGTTGCAAATGCTCCACCCAGCTCCAGTGATATCTGCAGTTCATGGAAATCCCAGACTTAGAATCGTAGGACTGGAAGGGACCTCAAGAGGCCATCTAGCCCGGCCCCCTGCACTCAAGGCAGGTTTGTCCAACCTGCTCTTCAAACCCTCCAGTGATGGAGATCCCACGACCTCCTCAGGCAGGAGGCAGGGAGTGGGGCTGGGGGGTCTTGGAGCAGGTTTCAGGATGAATGGCTTCCACCCAGCACACAGGCAGTGTCCAGCCCTCCTGCAGCAAAGCCTCTTCGCGCTCCCCTTCATGCATGTGTCGTGCCCCGTGGGCAGCAAAGTACCTGCCAGGGGGTAGCAGAGAGGGGAGGTCCAGGAGAGTGGGCAGCCTTTGTGCCAGAGCCATGCCACGGCCTCCGGGCCCCTGAGCCAAGCAGTGACAGACGGATCTGCCGTTTGGGGCGGGAGGTGGCGACTGAAAAGGGACATTTGGACCTGAAGCAGCCTCACCAGGACAGGCGTCCGCCTGTGTTGTCGAACTCTCTTCAGAGCGGGTCTACAGGGCACAGCCGTGAAAGCACCAGCATCTTCTCTACACTAGGGCTCCGGCTGGTGGAGTTCAACTGGAGGCAGCAAGGACACGGGGCAAACCTGGGCCCGGCTTCTCTAGCTAAGGGGCCAACCCTACTGAAGTCAAGGAGAGCCCGTGGGGGCTTCACAAATACCTTTCACCTCCCCACCTTGTCTCGCCAGGTCCTTAAAATCACTCGATTACGAGCCACCCTCGAGGGCAGCCCCAGGGATGTGCACCCTGCCCCCCAAAGCTTTACAGCTGAGACAAGCCAGACCCCGGGCAGGAGGGGAGGCGGGCACAGGGAGGAAGGGATTTGCCGAAGGCTGCCCAGCAGGGTTAGTGCCAGAGCTGGGAACAGAACCCAGGTCGCTCTCCGGGCGTCATCGGGGCCAGGTCCTGAGCCGGTGTAAATCGGTGTCACTCCATTAGAGTCAACGGTGCTCCTTTGATTTACACCAGCTGAGGATCTGGTCCATGTTCCAAACACCTCCTAGCTTCTGCCTGCAGAACCAAAATAACCCTTACCCATTAACCCGCCCGGCCCCTGCCAGCCACGCAACGGACGACGCCCCAGCCCCGGGATGGTGCGGGCGGGCCAGCCGCAGGGGGCACCTGGGAGAGCCACAGAGCCGCACTCAGCTTCTGGGGGGCGGGGGGGGAAGGTTCCCTGTGGGCCTTGCTGCCGCCTTGTCCCAGGGGCCTGCACATGGTTTTACGCAGCATGGCCCAGGAGAGGGGAGGGCCCGAATGGAAGGAGAAAGGAGTGTCTGTGTCTGTGCATTAAGCAGCCCTGCGCCAGGCGGCGTGAATGAAGCCACAGCCTGTGTATATATTAGTGACGGGGGCTGACCCCGCTGGGAGGGCTCCTCCACTCGCTCCGCTCTCCGGGCGTGGGAAAAAGGCCTGGGCTCTTTTCACAGCTGTTCTAGCTGTTGCACTGAACTAATGGAGGGGCTGCCCGGGCTCCCTCGCCCCCCCCTTCCTTCTTTTCAGTTATTCAGCAACTCCCCTTTCACAGTCCCTTCCAAACACACCTCATTGTTCCCGGCTGGTTTGCATTGAAATGCCGCTAGCCCCGTCTCCTAGGCGGCTCACACGCTGCCTGGGACGTTGCCCCAATCAATCTAGGGACAGAGAAGACGGTGCAGGGGTCTGCTCCAGCCTGTTGCGAGGAACGGGACGGCGGGGTGGAGGGAGGCGGGGGATTACAGCGAGTGCAGTTACCTGGGTGTGAATTCTGAGTGGCTGCGTTACTCTGGATTTATACTGGTGTAACTGAGATCAGAATCTGGCCAGAAGGATTTAGTCTACTAGCACCTTTGCCGCTTGCTCCTACCCGAAAGGTGGTCACATCGCTGTGGGGGGTGTTGAGAACTCTCCAGCCAAAGCCAGGTCCCCCCCTGGAGTAACTGGCCTGGCTCCATAGAAGTCAAGGGAACACCACCAGCCTGGGCCACCTCCCCCCCTGGAGGGTTAGCTATCCCGCATGGAGAGTGCTACCGAAATAGGACGGACTGGTATGAGACACCAAGAAAGGATGCTCGTGCAGCCATCTTTGCACCATTGAAACAGACCCTAGTTATTGCAAAGCATTTTTAATCCGCTATTTGCCCCTGGGAGTGCCCTGGCCCCGCAGAGCTGACCAGCTAACAGGCGAAGGCAGCGAGGGGAAGGGACGTGCCCACGGCTGCACAGCGGGTCAGTGACGGAGCTGGAACCATGTTTCCCCCTGCTCAGGCTGGTGTCCTACTCAGCTGTCTCGGAGTTAAAGCACCCACATCAAATATTCGTGCCCCCATCAGCGATCCCTCGCAGGAGATCACTGGGTAGCCACGGTCCAGCCAACACAGCTCCAGGGGGCAGAGATGCAGATTTTTTTTTAAATTGCCTCTTTTTAAAAAAACCACAAATTTTTAACTGTTCATCACTCTGGACTGTGACAGCCCTAAAACTGAACTCCTGTGTATTCGCATTCAGTGCACCTGAGGAAGTGGGTTGTAGCCCACGAAAGCTTATGCTCAAATCAATGTGTTAGTCTCTAAGGTGCCACAAGGACTCCTGTTCTTTTTACCAATACTTGACAACACTCCTAGTTGTGGAATTGACCAAGAGAAAATCTGTATTGGAGAAGAGCTGGTGCTAGCCCCTTCTCCAGTGATCTCTCTTTCTAACCTAGGTACCTCATGGTAGGAGCCTGCACAACCCACTTGTTGGGGGCTTCCACAGAAACTCTACAGCTGTTGTGGGTCTCACATCATTTGTTTTTCCCTAACTTTGAACCAATGGCTTTAAAGGGAAATTGTGCTTCTACCTGTATGGATAGCTAAGATTTCTGGAAAACAGACAGCCTTGTTAAAGGGTAATTTTTGCCCTGTTCCCAGGAGACCCAATATAACCAACACGTAGCAGATCTAGGGTTGGATTCTTACCAGCACCAAACAGACCCTGCATCTCGACAGTTCCAAGTTCTGCTCTAAGCGAGAACCTTTGACTTCTGAGTGGGCTTTAAATTTGGTGGGAGGAAGGTGGTTTCCAGTGTGAATTACACCAACCCACTGACACACAGTGCTGCTCACAATTTTATCACGAGCCTTGTGAGATTTGATGCTTTTCTTAAAGACCCAGCTCTGAGACTGGCAGGATTCCATGAGGATCCCCACTTTCACTGAACACAAAGTACATTTCTAGCTCTCGCGGCTGTGAAGAAAAGCTTGGAAACGTGACCCCTAAAGGGTCAAGAGACAGAAGGCAAACGAACAGAAACCGCACAGTTTTTAAGCCAATTTCATGACTTTTGAGGGTCTGACTCATGGGGTTGGAGTGCTTGGATTAGCAATACTGAAAACCTCCTGCCGCCCCATTCCCTGCTGTCAGTAGTGGATACAGGGGGATTAGGCTCAAAACAAGTCCTGGCTCGAACCTTAGAACCAACCTTCAAACGTTGGGGGCAGGGGCATCACTTAAAGAAAATGGTTATTTTCATTGTCAAGCACCTCGGTGCTGTCTGGGACTGGAGGGGACGTAGCAAATCCCCACAAGAGGGGAGAGAGTCTCATGGGGCCCACATCACCAGCATTGTCATTTACCCCAGTGCCATTTCACACCCACTTTGCACTAATGCAAATGACATCACTAGTGCAGGGCCCTGAACAGGCCCATGGGATTGGAGACCTGGCCAATGCTTTGGAAGGGTTTCACTCACGGCAGGAATACCAGGCAGCTCTCCCCTGCAGATCGACCCCTGCTAACAGTCGCTCTGTCTGCAGTACTCCTCTCCTCTCCCTCAGCCAGGTCACCCCTTAGTCCACCCCTTCCAGGGTAACAAAGCCCAACCTCAAACAGTCCCCTAGCCCCACAAGGGTGCCTATGGCTCTGGCTCCAGACCCCTGCTCCTCAGACGGACCCTTGCCTCAGGGGGTTCCAAAGTCTTTGTCCCCTTCGGCCAGGGGAGCCCAGGTCCACCCACTACCCCAAGTTTCAGCCCAGGGACCAGCAGAGTCCCCTCCTTGCTGCTATTTCCCCAAGCTTCTTCCTACAGCGGCTCTCTGGCTTGCCCTGTGCAGGCCTCTTGAACTCCCCTTGCTCTGTCTCCTCACAGAACACCCCCTGGCAGTCCAAATCCTGCCCTTCATTCAGGGTGCACCCCCAGGCCCTGCTTGCCAGCATCCTCTAGTCAGGGGAGGGTCCCAGACCCTCTTCCCCCTCAGCAGCACCCCCGCCCCTCCCTTTCCCAGAGACGGACTCCAGACTCCCCACACTGCTGCAAACCTCCTCTCTTTATCCTAACCAGCTGCTCCAGCCCAGCTGCTCCTCAGGATCAGTTACACCTGGTTCCCCCTCCAGGTGCAGCCTGGTTTGTTGATTGGCCATTCAGGGCCTGGGTGGGGCTCACTCCGAGGCATTTCCAAACCTGGGCTCTAAGCCTTGCAGGAGCCATGTGTCAGAGGATGACACGCAGGGCTAGGCTGAGAGCTTGTTATCCCTTCAGTCCCCCTGGAGCCTTGTTTAAGAGCAGAATAGGGGCCAAGCCCTGGGGCTGGTCTCTGCAAGGGGGGAGTCCAGCCGGAATGGACACAGTTTTAACCTGGGATTAGGTTTTGTCCCCCCGCCAGTGCAAATCAGCCTAGCTCAATAGAAACCAGTAGAGCAGAGCTTCTGCACCAGCTCCCGCTGGCAAAGGAAGGCTTCGGCCTGCTCTTTGTGTCTATCTCTACAGAGGTTCAGTGACTAAACGGGGAGGCAGAGGTAAGATGTGCAGCGAGGCGGAGAGGCCAATGCAGCTGGCAGGAGCTGCAGAGGAGAAGGCTCTCCGCCCATTGCTCAGTGGGGAGGGACCGAGACAGGGCTGGGGGCAGGTGAGCAGAGGATGGTCATTTTGCCATAACCAAATGAAGTCCGCTCCCCCTGACAGAGAGGAGATTAAAGCGCCAGGAGGGATCCCCAGCTGCCCAACCAGGAACACACACCACTAGGTGCTGGAACTAGGGGTGCTGGGGGGCTCCTGCACCCCCTGGCTGGAAGTAATAACAACCCAAATACATGGTTTCCTCCCTCAGCACCCCCACGATAACAGTGTTCCAGCCCCACTGCACCCACTTCACCAGCGCTCTGCCCGGATCCTTCCCGTCTGGGGCTCCACAAAGCCAGGGTCTCTGCAGAGGCTGGACTCGGAGGCTGAGCTGGGGGAGGACGCACTCCTGGCTAGGATCTTGTTCTGGCTGACAGAAGAGGGATGTTGCACCCCTTTAATGCCCCGGTCTGTGCCTAATGCAGGGCCGTACCCCCTAGCAAGAGGCTGTCGCTGGCTATTAGGGGGAGAAGGCCTTTGCCACCGGGAGGCTCTTTCTGCATGAGCAGTTTCAGCCAGAGAACATGCACGTTCCCCGATCCACCCACAGCCATCAGGGCCTCCTACGGGGATCCAGGCGTGACACACAACGCCCTCCGGCTCCAGCTCCCTCACATCCACTCCTAGCACAGTGGATCAACAAACCGCCCCCTCGCTCACACACGCAGGGGAGGGATAGCTCAGTGGTTTAAGCATTGGCCTGCTAAACCCAGGGTTGTGAGTTCAATCCTTGAGGGGGGGCCACTTAGGGATCTGGGGCAAAGTCAGTACTTGGTCCTGCTAGTGAAGGCAGGGGGCTGGACTCAATGACCTTTCAAGGTCCTTTCCAGTTCTAGGAGATAGGATATCTCCATTAATTTAAGCTTTGGCTCGAGCCATGTGCGTGCATGCATGCATGGGCGTGTACACGCCCTCTAGTTACACCTCTCTTTTAAAGGGTGTAGACATATACACGTGTACATTCACCCAGACAGACAACTTTCAGCACAGCTGGTAGCACAGTTTAACATTTAAAGTGGCCCAACACTTTCCATTATAAGACCCTCTTTTCATTTGCTTATAACTTTGCCAAACTTTAACTATTTGGAATGAAATTTTTCATGCTGGGCATCTGAATTGGAGGGGGGGGAGTTTCAGAAAAAAATGGTTCCGTTGTTTCCAAGGATGAGATTAGGAAAAAATACATTGTTTTGCCATTTGCCCACGTTAAAGAAATTCTTACAATTGATTCATTGAGACGCTCTAGCACTTCCACGTTTTGGAGCAGGGGCTTGAAATTTGGCAGGAGGCTTGTCCTGGTGTCAGGATGTGGTTTTTGCCATCTCCATGAAAATCTGTCTTCATTTAGCCAAGTTATAAAGCCTCTGAAAATATCCCAGTTCACACATGCTCAGTAGAGACGTGTTAGAGTTTGGCCCCTCAGTTCTCCAAAGATTGCAACCGTACTGAGCATTCTCTGTCCCCTGACAGCTCCTACCTGTGACCGGACTGTGCATGTGCCATCCCCATTGAGTGAAAGCTCGGGAAAGTTCTCTGCCTCCTTCACTGCACACCTTCCAACGCCTACAACAAAATGAGGCAGGGCTCCCCCAGACAGCCTCCTTCACGGCACAGCCCTGAGCCACTCCCAGCACACGGACTGAGGCAGGAAAAAATCGTATATGATCACGTCTTGGAGATTGTATCGTAACGCAGACACACCAGGGGGCCCAGGCAACCTCCGTGCTGGCATTTCCTAACATTTGACTGCTTGGCTTTGCAACCTCAATGGTCTTTGGACATTGATTTTTGGATGTAATTTAACACACGCATCTGTTATCTCTGGGCCTGACCCACAGCTCCTTGAAGATAATGAGAGTCTCTCCAAAGACTTGAAAGGCCGTTGGATGAAGCCGTGTGTGTGTATGTGGCTATTTTTATTTTTAAAAGAAAGATAGTCATATGTGTGTACACACACATGCGTGCACACACACGTACCTTGAAACATTTGTAAGGCAAGGTTCCCAGACACAAAGCCTATTAACCCATCCTTTGCCAACAGGAATAACAATCAAGGCCTCAGGCTACAAAACTACATACTTACACAACGCCACCAAATTTACTCATGTCAATGATGGAGGGGGGGGGGGATGTTTGCCAGGCTCCAGATTTCTAGGCTCGCTCACACATACCCACATCTCTCTCTCTCTCTCTCTCAAATATCGCCTTTTCCCCAGCCGGTTTTGACTTTCCCACCCAGCGCAGCCATGGAGTTTCCATAGAAACATGAAGATATTAAACTGTAAATAATAATTTCTCCACAAAAAAGGCTCCAGCTCACCACGTTTCGCTGTCAGCCTTTCAAGTAATCGTCCCTGTTGTTCTCAGAGATCCCTCCCCACTTGCCGCCTCCTCTCCAGGCTGTTCGTGCTGCCTGGGGCTCACCAAGCGGCCAGGCAAGGGTTGGTTTGGGGTCCCACCCCCCTCTCGTCTGCTCATCCCATGCTGTGTGAGTGTTTCACGGCCCAGGCATGCAGAGCTGGGGGAGAGGCCCACTCACGGTCCCACCCAAGGTCACTGATTGCACCAGAGCACGTGATGCAGTGACTGTGATGCATCAGGCCCCTCCAATCCACGCACCAGCTGTCCCAGCTCACCAGTCCTTGCACCAACACACCAGTAACAGCCCTGAGCCCAGCAGGGATGCTCTACTGGGAGCGTACAAGTGCCACAAGGACTGCTGGTCACTGCAGTATGTTAGAAGTAATGATAACCCTCTGCTCTGGACTAGCATTGCTTACCTGGGCTTCTCCGGGCCCTTTATAAGCACCAATTGAGTCATTGAGCTTTAACACACATGCGCTCATCCCTCCTTGCCCCAGGCTCCTGCACAACCCGGGCATCCCTCTGCGAAGCCTGGGGCCTGTGTTGCCAATCCCATTGTACCCAGGTGCAGTCGGCCCCTGAACGCTGGCCTGAGCCAGACTGGCGAGCGGCTAAACACGAAAAGACCAAATTCACCTCCTCTATTTTCCACTCAGCACAAAACCCTTGTGCAAATACCCGTGTGTTTACATGCCTGTGAACCTTTGTCTGCATGTGGGAGCGTGCACGGGAATGTGTGTGGATCTCGGTGTGCTGTGGTGTGAATGCACACAGGAGCTGGCTTGGACACATAAGAACATAAGAACGGCCATACCAGGTCAGACCAAAGGTCCATCTAGCCCAGTATCCTGTCTGCCAACAGTGGCCAATGCCAGCTGCCCCAGAGGGAGTGAACCTAACAGGTAATGATCAAGTGATCTCTCTCCTGACATCCAGCTCCACCCTCTGACAAACAGAGTCTAGGGACACCATTCCCTACCCATCCTGGCTAATAGCCATTAATGGACTAAACCTCCATGAATTTATCTAGTTCTCTTTTAAACCCTGTTATCCTCCTAGCCTTCACAACCTCCTCAGGCAAGGAGTTCCACAGGTTGACTGTGCGCTGTGTGAAGACGAACTTCCTTTGATTTGTTTTAAACCTGCTGCCTATTAGAAGCGGGCGTGCTCATGAATCCATGGGCAGCCCTGGCCACACAGTTGTGAGGGGAGAGTGAAGGACCCTTGACCAATGCCCATATCGCTTCCTCCACCCCCAGCGGCTGGTTTGCAGCCTTCAGCCTGACATCTATCAAAATTAGCAGCTAAAGAGCTCCCTGGGCCATCCTCCTCCGGCTGTGGGGCAATGGACAAGGGCTTCACAGCTGCAGTGACATACCTGACTGGAAGGAATGCTTCGTTACTGTTGCCTGTTCAATGGTTACTTTGAAATGGCCTAAAGTTAAACACCCCCGTGTTTTTCGTTGTCTCCAGCCCAGGGACATGGCTTTGTCCAGGGCTTTTACCCTTTCCCTCTTTTTAAGTCATGTTTTTTTTCCATAAATGACTTTTCCCCCTGCTATCAAGTACATGGTGGAGTTTGAAAATCATCTACATTCGTTCTCCAGCTCGGAAGCAAGTGGAGGGACGAAGCGCTCACGTCAGAAGTTCCTGCCTACAATGATAGCAAAGAAAAAATCCTCCTCCAAGGAGTCGATTCAGTTTGATTTAATGGAGGGGTAATGCCCCCCCACCCCTGCCCCCTCATTAGGGAACTTTCCATACAGCAGATGGCAAAGCCATGAGGCTGTGGACCCTGGGGGCTGTGGGGGACCCCTCAGATCACAAAGAGAATCTCAACTTGAGCTGGCCACAAATTATTTTTACTGCATTTTATTATCATTGTTTTGGACAAAAAGGCTTTATTTTTTTGGACAATAGAAATTTTCACAAAAAATGCCAGCTTTTGTCAAAAGCTACAGACTTTTTGTTCAAAAAATGATTTCCCCCCAAACTCCGTTTTTTGACAAAAACCTGAACAAAAAAAATGGAAGAAAAACATTGACAAAAATGCGGGGGGAATAGTTTTCATTTATATTTTGTGTGAAGAAGAAAAAAAGAAGAGTCATTTCCCAGCCAGCCCGAGTGTGAGTGTACGATTCCGTAGAAGGAAAACACGCGGGTCACGTTAGCCCAAGTCACAAGAGGCCGAAGTTCAGACCTGCTCCTCCCGGCTTTCAAAGGGCTCATTCCCCACAAGTGCTCAGCACCCTGTTCCCAAAGCGGCAACCAGGGGGTTGGCTCCTGTGTCATTCTCAATGGGAACTGTTGGCTGATGAGATCAGAACTGACCCTGCTGAGGGGTCCTGAGCCCGGCTGGAAAGCGCCTCCTAAGGGTATGTCTACACTACAGGATTAATCCGAATTTAGATAATTCGAATTTGGGAAACAGGTTGTATAAATTCGATTGTGCGCGGCCACACTAAGCACCTTAATTCGGTTTTTAACCACATTAATTCGGTGGTGTGCGGCCACACTACCCCATTAACTTAAACACAGTAATTCGGTGGTGTGCGGCCACACTAACCCTAATTCGAATTAACAAAATCGATTTAGGCTCTACTCCGTTCGTCGAGGTGGAGTACAGAAATCGATTTAAAGGGCCCTTTAATTCGAATTAACTGGCTCTGTAGTGTGGACGGGTGAAGGGTTAATTCGGATTAACGCTGCTAAATCCGAATTAATCCCGTAGTGTAGACCAGGCCTAAGAGGCCGATCCAACATCCTTGACAGGAGCTTTCCAACCACTTCACAGGGCACGAGATCACGTTGCAAGGGACAGATCCCGTGTTCTTCCTTGCCGGGGTGTGGATTTCCCCACCCAACCCCTCTCCTGAGATACACAGTAGCAGGAAGAGTACACGCATTAATTAACTGGTTACCGTCCCTAGCCCGCATCCAGTGTACGCGGCTAAGTACAAGGGCCTTGCATCCGCACACCCATGGTGCTGTGGGCTCACGCCCACGACCCCCAGTGCTGTGGGCTCCAGCGTCAATTCAGGGCCCTTACAGAGGCAGGCTGGGCCTCAGAAATGCAGCACGTGTCAGTCGCCATCTTTCCTCTCCCCTCCTCCTTTCCCCACCGACGGCCAATTAAAAATGTTCAGCCGCTGAATATTTGAAACACATGCAGGCGAGAGGCAGCCTCTCTGCGGAGCTATGTTTAGCACTCTGGGAGGCTGGGTGCCGGCCCTGCCATGTCGCATTTACCCGCCGGGTTTCATGTGCTCCGACAGAGCTGCCCGTCGGTTCTGATCTCAGGGCCGGAGGCGAAGTCTCCATGGCCCCGGTCTGTCTGCTGCCCTCCCGCCCCAGTCCCGCCCCAGCAGCTCAGCCACGCCGCTGTAAATATACAGCACCAAGGACTACAGTCTGCCCCCCGCAGCTGTCTTGGGCCTAAGGGGGGGGGTGAACCCGAGCGGAATCTGGCCCTAAACCAAAGAGGTCCTGAATAATTACACTTTGCCTTTTGGTTAGCACTCTTTATCTCAGCATGTCGAGGGCCTTGAATTAAGCCTCCCAGCTGCCCCCTCCCAGGGATTAACTCCATTTTACAGAAAGGGAAACTGAGTCACCGAGCAGCAACAGGCCTAATTTCACAGCTCTTCCTCACATGAGCAGAGTCATTGACTGTGACCCTTAGTAGCTCACCCAAGGGTCCAGCTAGTCAGAGGCAGAGCCAGGAAGGGAACCCAGAAGTCCTGGCTATCCTCTAGCCCCCGGGCCACAAGAGGCTTGTTTCAAGTAAAGGGAGAAGTGTCCCCATCAGGCGACTGGTGCTGAAGCAGACAGAGCTGTTTACTTGCAGAAGAGTGAGAGATTTCAAGGAGCCGGGTGGAGCTGATGCAGGCGGCAGACCCCCGGCACATCCCTCGTCCCCAGAGCACCATGGAAATGCCATGTGGAATACAAGATCACCAGGCGCTGGGGGTGGGGGGGAGGACTAGCCAGATCCAGGGAAGGGGGCTGGGATGCCTTTGACCTCCAGGCCATGTCTAGCCCAGGTGCAGACGAGCTGAGAATTGCTGCCATCCCACGCCTGGTTTGTGGGCTGATCCTGGGTACCAGCAGGCAGGGGTTCACCAGGACAGCGGACACTAAACAAAGCCTCCCACCCTTGCTGCCCGTCTCCCCACAGGGGCCCAGAACTGAGTGGACCAGGGAGTCTGACTGGGTCCCGGAGCCCCCAGCTGCTCTCTCCAGGGGAGGGGCCGGGCAGTGGGGGAACATATCTTGCAGTTCCCTAAGGGCTAACAACTTACAGGGCAAGAGACTCCAATGCTGATGTCACGTGGGTCCATCTAGACAACAGGAAGGGGAATGAATGAGGCCGTGATTTTTTAAAGCAACAAACAACGCTGGGCGTCCATCCTGAGCTGCGCCAAAGGGGGCCTGGTGTTTGGACAGTGCCCCGTGTCCAACCCATGAAAACCAGGTGCCCTGAAGGCATCTCGAGTTGGGCACCCAAAAATCAATAGGCCCCTGCGAAAATCTCGGCCCAGGAGCCCTCAACTCAGACTTGCCCTGAAGCATGAGAACAACTGGGTGATCCAAGGTCTCCCCTTGGAAGTTCCTCTCAAATCCACACCACTGAGATCCAGAGTACCCTGCCCTCACCCTCGACTCCTCTCAGAAGATCCAAAGAGCCCCCATACCCCCAAACCCCCACAAAGATCCAGAGGGGTAGCCGTGTTAGTCTGGATCTGTAAAAAGCTGACGAAGTGGGCATTCAGCCATGAAAGCTTATGCTCCAATACATCTGTTAGTCTTAAAGGTGCCACAGGACTCTCTGTTGCTTTTTAAAGATCCAGAGTGAACCCAACCCCCAACCCCCTCTCCCTACATCAACGGAGTTTTGCGCGGGGTCAGGGGGGGCTGATTTACAGAAACCAGGTGTAAAAAACGTGGCATCTTGGGCCACTCTTCGTGGTGAGTTTCTGGGCCTGATTCTGCTCAGGTTGTGTGACAAACTGGGAGGGACTGTTCTTACTGTGGTCTTTGAATGCTGACAGGGGAGTGTGGCTAGGATAGTCTGCAGTGGGGGATGGGAGACTGACCGACGGAGAATACCTGAGCATGTAACATGAGAACCCAGGAAGGGGTTAGAGGCCAGGTGACACCTTTGCCCAGGAAACTGAACAAAGGCTGGGGAAAGAGCAACAGAGGGTCCTGTGGCACCTTTAAGACTAACAGAAGTATTGGGAGAGAGTTCAGAGCTGGCTGGTGACATGGCTGGGAGGCAGACGGGGCTTTGACTTCCCAAGGGGGCTAGGGTGCCCTGGGACCCCAAGATGGACCTAACTGAGGGGGTCCTGTTGTCTGTGCCTGCAAGACCTGTCTTGGACTGTATTCCTGTCATCTAAATAAACCTTCTGCTTTACTGGTTGGCTGAGAGTCATGGTGAATCTCAGGAAGCCGTCCTTCTGCCAGGAGCATCAAGAGAGCAGGTCGGCTGATTCAGACGCAGTTGAGCTGGGGAGGCATCTGGACACCAGCCTAACAGCACCCACCAGCCCTAGGAACATGACAAAGGCCTCTTTCTAGTGCTGACAGGGCCCGGTAGCCAAGCCTTGGGCCCCAGATCCTGGCAGCTCCCAATGAAAACAGACGACTTAAGGGGATGGCAATTGGTAGCCCTGCTGCATCGTCCTGACAGCACAGAGCGGGGCAGAAAGAGCCCTGGCGCGGTGTGCAGGGAGCTGCCCATTCCCCCCCCCCAGCCAGCTCCTTAATGGCCTGGCCAGGCCTTTTGATGAGCTGCTGGCATAGTCCCTTTCCCAGCTTCCTTCCTCCCAGTGGGTGCCAGGATCCCTGCACAAAAGCCTGCAAAGCGAGGGTACAGGAAGGCCCTTTCAGTCTCTCTCCTGTTGCCAGGGGGCGGCAGGGGGTGGGATGGCAGCAGCTGCCCCCCCCCGCCCCCCGCAGTTACTTTTACAGGATTAGTCAGAACCTGCTTTGATGGAGCTCGGGGACAAACAGCAAAGATGGTGTGAAAATCACCAGCCGCTTTCAGAGAATTGGGTGGACGTTCCCACCCCAGCAGCTGCCGCTCAGGGAGCCAGCTAGTCTCATGCTTCCCCTGGGAGGTGAGAACGTCCGCTCCGATTTACGGAGGGGGAAACTGAGGCAGGGAGAGGGGAAGTGACATGCCCCAAGTTCACACAGTGAGGGGCTGAGAGGAGGACCCAGGAGTCCTGACAACGCAGGGTCGGCATCTGTGCAACATGCCCAATCAACTAAAACAGAAGCTGTGGGTAAAGGCTGGAGGGAAAAGTGTAAAGAGAAGGGATGAGCCAGTCCCTTTCCTAGGACAGTGAGGGGAGGGGAGAACAGTGTAAAAAAGACCTCTTTACCATTAGGCCCCAATCCTTCAAAGACTTGGGGGAGGGCCAACCCCTGTGCCCAAATGGGGCCCCACTGACTTCTCAGGCAGATGGGCCACCACTGTTACCAACTCTTGTCATTATATTCTTGGGATATCTGGTGTTTTTTCTTAAATCCCCAGCTCCTGGAGTCAGGTGACTGCCCGAGAACCTCAGCTTTCATTTTAAAAGAAACAAAAAGGTCAGTTTCTAGCTCTCATGGTTGCAGAGGAAAGCTGGAAAGCCAGATCCCCCGAAGCCAGACTCCCAAAGCTCCCCCCAGACCTGAAGGTGAATACAAAAGCCGATGAAAATCTCCAGAAAGAGACTGCTCTTCCAGGTCTAGCTTGTTCTATCACTGTCCCGGATCAGTGCGGGCACAGAGGGCTTCACTCTCCCAGGCTGGCAACATGCCCTGGGCCAAGCTTGCAGGAGAAATGTCTCAACCCAATGTACACACAGAGTCTTACTTCCCAGGGCTAGTGGGGAAAAACCAAATACATCAGCAGGCCGAAGACCATCTCTGGAGCTAGTTCTATCCCTATGCTATCCGAGTGCCTGTAGCGCTGGACTTCAACGGTGACAGCAAATGGGTCAGCCTGGGTGTAAGAGAGCAGAGTTTAGCTGTCCGCGTCAGGGACACTGAACTGGGTGCCTGCTAGAGAGAAGCTGCCCTTCAGCTGACCCACCGCACCCCTCAACTAGCCTCCCTCGAACTGCTGGGGGTTAGTGGAAACGGTCCCAGCAAGAGCTTTATTCCTTCGCTGCAGGGTTTCCCCCTCTGACGCAGCCGGTGCCAGTCCCTGTCAGAGACAGGATCCTGGCCTAGAGGGACCCAGTGGTCTGATTCAATCTGGCGATTCCCATGCCCCCCTCTTTACAGGTAGAAAATAAAATGGCCTATACATTTAGCTCCTGTTATTTATGTGCAGATCCTGAGTATCTGATAGACTACGAACCCGTGTTACAGCCCAGAGGCCTTAGCAAGGGCCGGTTGCTCTGTGGTGAGGTTTTCTGTTTGTTTGGGGGGGAGGGAAGGGAGTTGGTTGGTAAAATGAGACGGTCTTACATATTTTTGGCTTGTGGGAAATTTCTCTCTCTCACACACCCCTTCATTAAAATAATAATAAAATTAAAAAGGGAGTGACCTCCTGAAAATTAAAACTTCACTTGCTGAGACTCGTGCCCAGGAATTAACCTGAATGGCTCCTTTCTCCTGCCTTCGGTTGCACACAAAGTGCTTTCCGATTGGCTGATTTCCTGGAATAGATTCAGTTGCTATGATACCAAGTTTGCTTTTAACGAACCCCAGAAAATTAATGGCATTCAGCCGATAAGTCCTTAAAGTGGAACCTATTTTAAGAAATTCTTCCTGACTGGTTTACAAGGAGCCAGCAGGAAAAAGAAAGCTTCCAGAAACCAACATACCCGGAGAGCTTTCTCGGGTCCTCCTCTCCATAAAAAGCCATTAATATAGATGTCACCGAGCAAATATTTCCTACAAAGAATCCCTTTCAGTCTGGGCACCCATGGCAGAGGGAGCCAGGATTCAGAAGATAAGGCATCAACCATGTTGCATTATTCCTTTGGATTATGCTGCGGCATAAATACCGTCTGACAGGTTAACATGACAATACGAGTATTGCACAGACACTGCAAATGTTTTCCACCATCATTAGCTTCCATTTCTTTCCACTGAGTTGACCCCGCCCTGCCTGGGGTGCAGGAGTGTACAATTTAACCAGTGATGTGCAGGAAGACAGCATGAAACATACTAAATGTGTCAATTTCATAGGACTGCACCCTGCTAGTAGAAGGCTACAGCATTATGGGACGTAGGCAAAAACTGTAAGGCCCTGATCTTATAGTGGCAAAAAAGCTGGGATTTTCAAAGGGATCTACCAGGGTTAGGCTCCTAAATCCCACTGGAATTCAATAGGCGTCTGACACCGAACTCTTTTGAAATTCATCTTTGAAAAATCTCAGGCCAGACTCGCATGGGAGTCAGTGCCTCAGTCAGGGACCCCAAGGTCCAACCCATTGAAATAAATGAATGCAGCCTCTGGGAAGGTTTCACATCAGCCCCAGACAATAGCCCAGTGCAGCAGAAGTGAAAATCACCCTAAACAAAACATTTCCCAGAGAATGCATGATTGGAAATACTTGAAGTAAATGGACCCAGCCTGACCTACCAACAGCAACTCCAAAGGTATATTATATTACCTATACAAAGGCACTGGGATGGGTTATTTTCCTAGTGGAGAACAGCCCTTCCCCACCTGTCTCTCCTTCGGGGTCCTCAGAGCCTTTGTCTAATTCATCGGGCTGGCAAAGAAGAGTGGGAGGCGAAGGCCATGCGCTCCTGCTGGCTCAATAGGGCACTTTTCTCTCCCGAGTACCTGTGGTTGAAAGGCCAGCTAATGACATGACTTGCCTGCCTTCCTTCCACTCAAACCTTGGCTGGACAAAGGGCCTCAAGACGCAACAGTGCGGCAGCCAGGGCTTTCAACTCGGAATTGAAGAATTTCCCCCAGAATCCTACGCTCCTGCCCCCCTCCCCACAGCCCCTGCCCATCAAGGAATGTGGAGGTGGGTGCTCCATCCAACACACACCCCTTCTCTGTCATTCTGCCCCTGCAGCGCTGCGGGGGCTGTCAGTCTAGGGGCCACATTGCAACAGCAAAACCCTCAGGATGGGGCTGGACTGGCCAAAACATCCTGCAGGGCCTTTGTGAAGGGGTCACCTGGTGGCCAGAGCCATCTGTGCTAATGACGATTGAAATCCCAGACCAAGGTGCACAGCCCTTAGGCAGCCCTCTGTGCTATGCTGGCCAGGATAACAGGAGTGTCTTTGGTGGCTGTTTATTAATAGACCCCTCTGCTAAGTAACCAGCACAGAAACGCTGTCAGCTGAAAGCAGTCCTCGTTTGTCTGAGCTCGCTTTGCTGTTCCCCCCTTCCTGCCACTCCCCTGTCACAGTTCTGCCGCAGCCTTCAAACCAAGGGGCTGTCAGATGTTTTTCTCTTTCCGTTCTCTTTGTTGGCTTAACCGTGGACATCAGGCGAAGCTGAATTTGGTATAATCTGAAACAAGCCACATGCAGGATCTTCTCTCTCTCTGGCTGGGGGCTCCCGACACCCCCAGTCCAGTGCGTGGGCCAGCTTTGATGTCACAGCCCAGACCAGTTATATTCCCAGCAGCGCAGAAGGAAGAAAATGCTATAGATAAATTCTTCTCCGCCCCACGGAAAAGCAATGTGAGATGGACACAAGGTGTATGGAGAGGCGGGGAGAAGGACCCTCCTTTAGGGACATTAAAATGGCCTGAACCTTCTTCATGGAAACCTAGCGTGAGATTTACAAGGCAGAAACCCAAGAGAGGGGAGGAAAGAGAGGCCAGGTTACACCAGCGCCAACTCAGAGGGGCTCCTTGGGTGTCAGTGCAGTTACTCCAGGGCTTAACTTGTAATGAAAGAGGTGCTGGGGCTCAAGCAATTTTTTTATTTTCATAACTGATGCAGCAAACCCAGAGGTGCCGGGGCTCTGAACCGCCAGGCCCGGAGGCGCCGGGGCTACGAACCGCCAGGCCCGGAGGCGCCGGGGCTACGAACCGCCAGGCCCGGAGGCGCCGGGGCTACAAACCGCCAGGCCCGGAGGCGCCGGGGCTCTGAACCGCCAGGCCTGAAGGCGCCGGGGCTCTGAACCTCCAGGCCCGGAGGTGCCGGACTCAGCCCTGGCAAGCCCGGCTGGACAAATTAAGTACTGAGTTACTCTGGTGTAAATGGGATGTGAATTTGGCCCTTGGTGCAAGATAAAGAGAGACTCTTATCATACCGCCTTGGAGAGAGAGCGTGAGCTGGAGAAGAAAGTTATAAAGCCAGGCTCCGAAAAGGGGAAGAGGCTCAGACTGAAGCAGAGAATTCCACATAGACAGACTGACGAGCCGACTGTCCAAAAGGGGGCCGAGATGGGGACAAAGATGAGGTCAAGACTAGAGGCCTGGGCATGGGCAATGGGGCGTGGCCACAATCCCATCCCTGCTGCAGGGAGCACGCTGGTGGTGGACACTGCAACCTCGACGGGGACAGGGCGGTGGCTTGGCAAGGCCAACACGCTACACGGTGCGCAGGCCCCGGCCAGAGAAAGGGCAGCAATACCTGTGCCAGGGGCCCCCTCCAAGCATGCTCAGAGAGGGGAAATATCCACTTTTCCCTCCCACTTCGGGGCCTCGGGCACCGGTGAGCCGCGGTCCCTCCCAGTCTCGCCCTGTGGCCTAGCCTCCCGGGGGCTGCGATGCTTCGGTCTCGTTTCAGTTGCTGGGTTCAGTGTGTGGGTGCTGGGTAGGGCGGGTGGCCCGTGATACTCAGGCCACATGATCTGGCCCCTTCTGGCCTTAAACACTGTGCCTCGAAGGAGCAAGGGTGCTGACGTTTAAAAGAATGGCTCTTGGAACGGGGTCAGAGCCCTCCCCACCCCGGGGCCCAGCCCGGCCCAGCCAGCAGCAAGACATCCCCAGGCTTGGCTCTTAATCGTCATAACCCCACGGGCAAGCTGAACACTTATTATTCGGCCCTTGCTCAAAGGCAGGAGCTAGACGCGGACAGCCGGGGATTGTAGGCTGGTCTCTTCCTCCCCAGCACCCCAAGGGGGCCTCAAACAGCCTCTCGGGGGGGAAAGGGTTACTAATTCATTAGCCCCCAGTGGCAAAACCCCCGGCCACTGCGCTGGTAACACGGACGGGGTTCCAAGGCACCCAGAGGTATGTCCCCTGCCAGCCCCTGCTGCCCTGTGATTGCTGGGAATGCTGGCTGCCGCACGCTTGCCTCCCCTGGCTCCGCTGCACAGACCTGGTGGAGACGGGACCTGCACAAACTGGGGGCTGAGCCTGCAATTCTTACTCATGGGAGTAGCACTTACTCTTGCAGATAGTCCTCTTGGCTTCAGTGGGGCCAATTGCCCAGGCAAGGTCTGGGCCCTGGGTCCCTTAAGGACAATAAGACCCAGCCCCGCATGGAGAAGGCTCACACCCAGAGATGGGGACAAAGCGAGTTCATTACTCCGGGGGTTTTAAATGGACAAGACCCCGTCCTTCCTCCCATGAGAACACTGTTTTGCTCTGCACATTACATACGATCTGCAGGGCCTAGGAGACCCAACCCTATGGGCAGTGATGCCCAAATCGTGTGATGATGTTTTTAAAACGCCCCCTGCCTGGCGGCTCGCTCACCTGTGCGCTGAAAATCGAGCCAACCTCTGATGCTCCCCAGCTGGAGGCTAAGAACCAGGGCTGCTTTCTCTGGTTTTTTCCAAGCTTCCTCTGATACAGGCTACCCACGGAGCTGGTCCCTGCCCACGACCAGACCCCACCCAGGATACGCCACCATAATCGACCCATGTGGATTGGCTGCATTGATCATCTCGGGACAACGGCGACACTAGCAGGGAAGTCACTCCGTTCCCTCCTGCACCGTGTCAGGACATCAGCTTCATGCATTATCTGCCTAACCAGGGCCGGCTCTAGGCACCAGCAAAGCAAGCAGGTGCTTGGGGGGG
>NW_020664545.1:2329670-2374211 GCF_002925995.2 Terrapene triunguis
CAGCCAAAATTTTTTTTGCTTGGGGCAGCAAAAAACCTAGAGCCGGCCCTGTGCCTAACTTAACGTCCAGTACGTGCAACCCTGTAAGGTCAATGCAGCTATAGATGTGAGTAACATCCAGCCCGATCAGGCCTACGGAACGTAAGGTCCCTGGAGCAGGGAACTCGCCTTCTCAAATGTTTGCAAACAGCTGACCACGCAGAGAGCCCTATGCAAAGGCACCTCTGCTCCCAAAATCTTCAGCATTACAACTGCTCCGTATGCGCAGGCTCCGGCGGTATGGGTTTAAGTAGGGGGAGAGAAGAAAGGCCTAATTATAACAAAACAAGCATGAGATAAATAGCAGGTGGGTTCTGCAGAATGGGAACAGGTTTAAAGGGGCTGGAATTTGCTAAGGGAGTATTTGATGTTTTTGAATAAATGATTTTTTCCCCTCTTACTACTCAGGGGGAAAAATAGGTGCATTGAACAGGAGCACATCCCCTGGCCAAAGGGCATCGGTGAACGCAGGCGAGGTTTTTGTCTGGGGCCCATCACCATAATATTCATGAGCTGTATCCCCACTCTGGCATGACATGGACATTGCTTAAGCTGCATGATTAGGCCCTGATCCTGCAAACACTTTAAGCGTGTGCTTAACTTTACCCCTGTAACCTGTCCCGTTGGAAGGAAACAGGCTGTGTTTGCACAGTGCCCAGTGCTGGGCCATTACGGGGGCTTCGAGGCACGACTGCAATACAAAGAATAAAGCATATGTGATGGTGGAACTGGGCCTTAAAATGCAAAGGAGCCAATGCCGCTGCCTTCACTCACCACTGCCTACTGCAAGTGCAGACCTAAAATGCACTTGCAGATGTAACTGTATCAGCCTGCAGACTATCCAAACATACCTAGATATTGCTCAATCCTGCAGCATTTGGACAGGCAAAGCTCCCAGAGATGTCACTGCACCAGGGTCAGTCTCAGTTGTAGTAATAATAAAATAATTATAATGCCACCACAATGTCTATTGTATGGAGAGTCACCAAAATATTTTGAAATATTAACAATAGTGAAGCAAGGCAGATAGACAGATCAGAAATGAAAATAAGAGTTTAGAATGGAACGTGCTTCTCAGACTTAAGTCTAGCATTGCTATGAACAACACTGTAATATCCATATAGACATAGACAAACAATGGGACCGTCTAGTGAAATTGACTTCTTTTTCCTCCCAAAGAGAGAGATCATCCACTCCACATGGACTTCATGCGTTAACTCTATGTTACAATTCACTTGTTGTGACACATTTAAGCAAGTTTCCTTCTACTTCGCCATAAATGGTGTTTTGCTCAAGGTTCCTTTTAAGCCGTCTCTGTTCTATTTATCTCTGTATGTGCACAACAACAATATTTAATTGTCAATGTGAAGATTAAAACCATTGTGGAAAAATAAGAAGTTGTTGGAGTTTGTAGTTGGCCCAGGGAATGGAAATAATCACCAGAAAACCAGATCTTATCCCTGGGCCTCAAGAAATGATTAAAGACAAAAAACCACTGAAATTTCAACCAAATAGACACAGCACATTTCACTTTCAATCTCTCTCCCTTTGCAAAAGATACGTGCACTTCCTTTAGAAAGCTGCCAATAATTCAGAGGCTGGTGGCATGTGGAAATCCACTCCCCCGTTTAAGTACAGGGAGAGCTTTCGGATGGTAGGAAGTCCTGGAGAATAGTGAATCAGTTTTTACATTCGGTTCTCTAGCTTTATGATATCACATACACTCATACAGCTAGATAACCAAAGACAAAAACCAACCCAGTCCTTTCAATATAGGCCTCGGTCATGCCATGCACACAACATAGACACACACACCTTGCTTGGATCCTGGTGTCACTTCCTGCTTCATGCACCCAGCACAGTACAAAATAAAAACCAAATCCTTTTAGATCTACAGAGCGGATTCCTGCCTTTCAAGATCCTTCCCATTTTATATTTTTCTTAACTAGGAAGCCTCTCTGTTGCGATCCAGGCTGATTCCACGCATCTTAATCCCTGTGTATATTGCAACACACACACATCCTAATGCAACACACAAATCCACGCACCCTCGATGCAATAGTCACAGCTAACACACGCAGGCAACCAGGAAAAAATAAGCATTTATTTAGAGTAACGTCACCCAAACTGTCCCTTCTCCCTAGAGATCTGCTTCCTTCTCACCCCCAATTTACCTTCAACCCCTCTCACTGTGCTGGGCTCTGACTTTGTAATTACTGTAAATTACTGGCATGAGAAATGCTGAGTCATGAGGACTCAGATGATGAAATCAAATTATTCATCTTAAAGGGACCTCCCAGGATTTTCGAGGTGCCTCTGGCTCCTCCTGCCCTCCTCCTCCCCATCTTTGCTCTTATTTGGCATCTCTGGGCTCTGTTGAAGCTCTTTCTGCTCCCCTTGCCCCCCTCCCAGCCCCAGGTTGGGCCTTGGGGGGAGCCAGTGGAGTTTTTCAGACAGTCCTAAAGCAGGAGTGTTAAAAAAAGGCCTCTTTCTCCGTCTGTCACAAGCAGGAGGATCAACCCAAAGCAAAGGCTGCAACCCAACCGGCCTAACAAAAGGGCAGAGAAACTGTCAGCCACCCCTCCCTGCACAAGCTACTCCCAGGGCCCGGATTGGGGGGGGGGGGGGGGAAAAATCAGCAAAGGGGCCAGAGACCGAACCGGGGGGCGGGGGGGGATGGAGAGCAGGTTTATTTGCCCTTTGTATAGGGAAAAATGGGTTATTTGGCGATGCAGTGTGTGTGTGTGTGTGTGTGTCCCCTTTGCAACCAGGGAGTGAGAAGGGAGAGAAACAACTTCTCCTCCTCTGTGCTCGCTGGGGTAACACACAAACGGATACCGGCGCAAAGAACCAGGGAAAGGAAAGTACCTTCGACTTCTGCTGCTCCTCCTGAGGGTCAGGGGGTCTCAGCCTGCCCCGGGAACGGCTGGGAGCTCCCGGCTCTGCTTGTCCTTCCACGCCTTGGAGAGTGGAGAAGAAGGAGGGTGGGAAAAGCTTGCTGGACTCTCGGCAAAAAGCCCCCTCCCCAAATAATCCCCCCCCCCCCGCGCACACCCACCAGCGGCTCCAGGCAGGCGCTTGGCACTTTCGTGATCTCCTCCTAAACTTGATCCAAAGCCTCCTTTGGGCAGCAGGGAAAGTGCACATGGGTGGGGGGAGGGGAGGGAGACAAGTGGTCTGAGAAAGTCTGAGGATGGGGGGGGGGGATAAAGAGAGGCGACCGCAGGGGACAAAGCCAGACTTTCTGGGCTGGGCCAACCTGCGAGAAAAGCCAGCTCTTGGGGCGGGGGGGCAGCCAGACAGGGCGGAGGTCAGGCACCCGGGCTCTGGTGATGTCAGCACCATTAGACATGCTTATTGCTACATGGCTGAGCAAGTGGAAGTCTGGAGGGTACCAGGGAGGGGCTCTGTGTGGTCTGTCTCCCCCCCCCGCCCCTCTTCCGAGCCCCCCTTTCTGTCTCAGACACACCAGCTCCACCGCCGAGCCGCTGCGGGGTCAGAAAGTGCACCCAGCGCCCCCCCCGCCCCCCCAGCATCCCGGGATCTCTCTGAGCATCGCTGCGCACCGACCCCGAGTGAGCCCAGGACAGAGCCTGCACAAGGACTCGTGCAAACAGAGCCACTTCCCCGCGTCCGCTTTACCGGGATTGGAACTATTCGAAATTGGACTTTTGTGTCAGGCCCTGGGGGGGGGGGGCAGGAGGGGGAGGAGAACAACACCCCCCCCCCAGCCCCAACACCCATTGGCTTCTCTGCCTGAGCCAGGACTGCGAGATTTTGGGACCTAAATCGTTTATTAAAATTAAACCGATTGCAACAGCAACAACTGACACACACAAACACACACACACACACGAGCCTTGGGGACATGGGATCCGGTTGCAGGGTGTTTCCCTCCCATTGTGCCGCTTTGCAAGGGGGAGTAATTGAGCTGCTCACAACAATATTTAGAGGAGCGATCTGTTTATCCAGCCCTCCCTCCCCCCCCCCACATTTTACAGGGAAATAGTCCCCCCCCCACCCCCATCTCCCTGGCAATTCTACTCCGAGTCGAAATGGAAAAGGTCCCATTAGCCATTGGCACACTGGGCTGCCCCGTCTCAAAGGGCCCCCAATGGCTAAGAAATGTTTGGGGGGCAGATTCTGTTCTCTGTGCCCTGGGGTAACCCCGTGCAATTGCACTGGGGAGTGTGGGCGGGGGGCTGGAGAGCAGAATTCAGCCTGCCATGGGGCGGTGTCTGACTGGGGGGGGGGTTATCACAAGAGATCGTTTCTCCCTTACCCTGACGGCAAGACAAGACTCTTCTCTTGGCCGGGGGGGGGATAGGAATCCCCCCCACCAACCAAACAGCTCAGCGATTTCTAATGCAAGGGCTGGGATCATTTTTCATGATAGGAAATCGCTTGACAATTATCATGCAGGGAATATGCACCCGCCTCACGTCTGGGCGTTTGCAGTCGTTACAGGTTTCTGGGAGGTTGGAACTGTTTTTAGCTACAGATTGTAGTGAGGAAAGAGGGAGAGGGAAGTTCGGGGGGGGCGGGGTTTGAAGTTGCTGAAGGATGAAGATTGTCCGTCCAGTCATCTGGAGCACGGGGATCAATGTTAAGGTCGCCTCTTTGTTTGCTAAAACAGCAACTTAGTGATGCAAACACCAACAACCACCAGGGGAATGTGAGACCCCGGAAACAGGCCTAAATCACACACACACACACCGTTTACTGAGGCAACGACTCCTCCTAACACCGCTCCGGGATCGAGCCCCTTCGCTCCCACTTCGGCATATAACGGGACAGGGGGTTTCCGATGACCCCCCCCCCCAAAAAGCGACCTCGTCTTTTAAAACAAACGCGGCCACGGCTAAGGCATTTGCTCCCCGGGCTCTCGGGGAATGGATGCCCGGTTCCCAGACCCGGGCAGGGTCCCACTCTATTTTCTGCCCTTCTCATGCACATTTTTTTTTCACATCCCCAAATGTCTCCGCACTGTGTCCCTGGCCACGCTGATCTGAACTCCGCCGCGCGGCGAAGGACGCCAGACCTGCTTCTTAGCAGCAAGACCGATGACTTTCAAGGGAGGTAGCTTGAAACATTTTCACTCTTTTTTTTGAAATGTTAAACCCCCGATCCCTGGATTTCCCTCCTCCCCGGATTGCAGATCCCCGCCTCACACGGATTCAGAACCAAAACCCATGAGTCCATTTTTCTCTATACCTTAAAGGGAGCCAACCCCTGCCCGCCGCCTCCTTCTCCAGCGCCTGGCTCCTTCCTTGGCTTTGCTCATGTCACCATCTTTAGCTCCCGAGATTTCCTTCGCTCTCTACCAAGCTCATTTGCATTGATCAAGAAGTTGCTTCTTCCACAAAGTTACAGGCCCCCGCTTTAGCCGGTAACATGCCCGGCGCATTTGACTGGCTAGACGCCAGATGTTTGCCCCCCCCCCGCGGTTGACAGAAATTATCCTTGTCCATGGTTGAGCCCCGCCAGGTAGGTGATAAACACACGTGCAGCTTCTCCGGCAGAATCCGCCGGTAATGGACATCCGCAGAAAACGAGCAGCCGCGCTCGGCTAAAGAGACACCCGCCGAACAGGAGGGTTGGAAAGTTGATTCCAGCTGTTCCCGCAGATTACCCTCGCTGGAAGGTAACTCGGCCCCTTTGTTCCCAGCGCGGCGGGGATTCCAGCCTCCTTCTGCTAAAAGTCACTTTATTCCGAGGGCGAGCGCGCCTGGGTTTTACTGATAACAAACCTGTATCGGTGAGAGCGATTCCAGAGCCTATCCGGGCGCTTCCCCTCCCCGGCCCGCACCTCCAAATGCCTCCCATGCCCATGCCCACGTCTGCCAGAATAGCCCCTTTCTTAACCAGCTTTACGGATTGGGGATTCTTCAGCAAACGGGGGGGGTTTTTTTGGGGGGGGGGGGGGAGAAGAGACACGATGCGGGTGGTGGTGGACTTTTAGCTCCGAATCTGTTCCCGATCATTGGCCGATAGTGATAAAGCTGTTTCTACGTGGCCACATTATTTCCAAAGGAGGAGACAGAGAAGTGACATTCAACGTAATCATTCCCCAGGTCACCCCCGGATCTGTCTATAATGTCCTATTCGGTTCCAGTCCCCCCTCGCTCCTACTTCTGAGAAGAATCCGGGCAGGATCAGAAACGCGTTTGGTGAGAGCCAGGAGAAACCGGGCTTGGTCTTTTCCCCCCTGTGAAGTAACCAGGGGGGCTTTTTTAAATTGATGTATTTGATGGACAGTTCTCCTGCCAGGGCAAAGAAACACCCTGGGCCGAGCTGTGATCCACCCCCGGGGGATGCTGGCTGTAGAACAGGGGCAGACCCGCCCGGGAGGGGCACAGGCTGGAAGCCCTGGAGGTCCGGGTAAAGGGGACCCTGAGCAGCTGCCGGTAGGACCCAGTGTTAACCCAGTTGCTTGAGGGACCCCCGGACCCGGTGAGGCCTGGACAGATGCCCTGGGGCAGGAGAGACACCAACGCGGGGGGAAGGAGAGAGGAGGGGCTGGTTCGGGAGGCCCAGGGAGAGCGGTCAGAGGTGGGAGGCCAGGCTGCGTGGGCAGCTCTTGTGCCGGTTGGGGAGGTGGGAAGTTTCTCCCTCCCTCGCCTGGCTCTTCCTGGGCCGGGCCATGGCAGGACAGATCCTGGGCACGGGGGTCCTCCGCCCCCAAAGGTAGGCGCAGCCGGATCTGCACCCTCGCCCCCGCACGGCTCACCCGCAGGGGAGGGGGGGGCTCAGAACCAGCCCCCGCCCTCCCTTCGCTGGGACTGAAGCGGCTTTGGAGCCCGGCTTCGCAGCAGCTCCCCTGGGGCCCAGACATTCGCAGCCCGCGTTTTTCCCCCCCCCCCCCCCAGCCTCTTTCCGCCCCGGCCTCAGGAGATGAACCAGGCTCAGGGCTTCCGCCAGCAGCGAAGGGAACACCTGGAGGGGGAGGGGGGTTGCAGGCGTGGGAAGAAAAATCCCCCTCCCCCCAATTCTAGCTAAAGGCGCCCTTGGGTCTCTCCAGTTTGAAAGTTGGGGTCCCAACACTGGCACGCGCAACACCGAAAGTTGGGGGGCCGGGGGCGAGCCTGCAGCTGTCGGCTTGTTCGGAGTTTAATCTGCACTCCCTGGAAAGACCCCCCCCCCCCTGCGGCCCCCACCGCCCCCCCCCCCCCCCCCCCCCTCCCCTGGGCCCAGCGCGGCTCAGTCCTGCTTTTTAAGACGTCCCCCGTATAAATTGGAAGGGGGGGGGGGAACCAAACAAACCGAATGGACCAGACAGCTCCCCCCCGCGCAGCCTCCACGTGCAGCAGGACAAGAAGCGCCCCAACCCACTCGGTTGCGTTGGGTCAGCACCCACAGCAGCCAGCGCCGGCCTTAAATCCGCATCTCCAGTAAAACCAGCAACAGCCTCCAGCCCCCCCCACGTCCTGGCTTCTCTGCAGAGCTCGCAAGCGACGGGCCAGAGCCCGGGCTCGCGTGTAAATGGGAGCAGGGACCAGGCGCTGGCCCACTGCAGGGCCGTCAGTGTCTCTGTCTCCTCAGCCACCTCCGTGCAGAGAGCAGCGCAGCGCACCCCCGGCGCCACCCAGCCAGGACAGAGCCTAGAGCTGCAAACCGAGCCCTGGGGAGTGCAGCCCACGGTGACAATCCGGACACCAGGAGTCTGGGCCCTGGGCAAGGAACCGCCTGACGATGCGCCAGTCACATGCTGGAAGGGGCAGAGAGCCTGGGTATTACCACAGCAACTGGGACAAGCTAATTCCCCCAGAGAGTCTTAAAAACAACAACAACCACCCACGAGGAAAGAAACTCCGGAAACCTCGGGACAAGGAGCCTTTCGGCTCCCAATTCTCCGCGGCTGGGTGCCATGACTAGCAGGCCTGAACCTCCCCTCTGGGCCAATGACTTGTAGGAACTGGGCTGATACGGCTGCCTCTGTTACCGGGCCCCAAGACGGGACCTTCTCAACAGCGCAGGCAGGCAACTCCACCTATGGAACAGAGGCTTAGATATGCTGGATGGTATTATGTACGTGTATATGCGTGTACACCTGTGTCACACACACACACACACCTTGATATGCACTGATGGAAGACACAGCATAAGCAAAGCATGTGGCCATAAAGATCTTGTCGAAATCTTTATGCTCATGTGTGCACAGGTCAGAGACATTGGGTCTTACCTGCCTTCAGCACCTGCGAAGGCTCCCTTCGGCCTGCCGACGTGTATTATTCAAGTTCTTTTGATGTATTGTTAATAAAAAAAAAAATTCAACGGGTCTGATCAAAAATCCACGTTCCTATTTTTAAAAGACATTTTCCTTTACCCTCAGTTCTTGTTACTCGAATATTCCAGTTTTAATTTAATCCATGTGGTTTAGGACCCTGCAGGAGCCTGAAAGCCTGCGACTGCTTCCTGAAAAGTAGCAAGTGGTCCACTTCAGCCTCAGCTTTGCCAAACCTCCCAGGGCAGGACAGCTGTAACGAGTGTAACCATCGAGGTCCCGGCTGGCTTTAAAAGCCAGTAATCGCAGGCTCTCCCGAAGAGCTGGTATTTCAGGCACATTCCTGATCAGAGGCAAACTTTTTTTAAAAAATGAAACAGTCATAAGGGGGGGGAATGGTCTCCTGCTATCCCAGGGGGTGTGAGAGACCCACAAGCCCATCTCCAAGCCATTTGAACAAATCTGCCCACTTGGGCTTTTATATTAAACTGAGATCTTGTCTCTTTAAATAGAAAGCACCCTTCCTGTTGTGAGAGTGCCTTCTAGAGCAGGGTTTCTCTGCATTACCCCCCACCAAAGCCCCAACTTACAAGGTACTAAAATCAATGTCCCCATCCCATCTAGCCATACAGAGAGGGAGGGTGGCTTTGCCCCCCTGAAACCTGTTCATGCCCACCATGGTGCAACCCCCCCCCCCAGCAGATGCTGCAATCCACATGGGAGCATATTCTTAGAATTCATTCTTCCAAGGTGCTCAGACCCAGATCCAGCAAAGCACTCAAGCAGGTGCTAAACCTTAAGCATGTAAATAAGAAGTTGAAGCTTTTCTTAAACATGATCTGACTCCCTCCCTCTAGTCCTCACATTTCATCACCGTCCAGCCGCCTAGGGAGGAAACTGACAGCAGCAAAGAGGCTACACCCAATGGGATCCTAGCAAGTCTCCAAACCCGCACCCAGTGTGGAATAATTGTCAAATAAAAACAAAAATGAGGGTGGGGATATTGCCTGAAAGCAAATATGATCAACAAATGGATGGAAAGATTTTACTGTTTGTTCTTATGGCACCATGAGCGCATTGATAAAGCAAGGGCGCCTGGCAAAGCAGGTCTTAACTAACTCCTGTCATATCGGTGTAAGTGTATTCCATATTATACATAGTAGCACATAGAGAATTTGGATTTGGAGACCCCTGGTGCCGGGTGAGACACAACACCCAGACACTGCCCCAAAGGGCTGCAATACAGAGAGACAAGTCGAGGGCGGGGGGTGGGGAGGCAAAGGCCTAGAGAGGGGAAGTCACACAGCAGAGGTAGAAATAGAAGCCACGTCCTGTCTCTGCCAGTCAGGTGGCCCAGGCACTGAGCTGCCCGGTTCGGCCACAGGCAGGCTCTTAACAATAGGCTGAATGGCTGATTCCAAGTCTCTGACAGCCCTGAATGGGCAGGGAGGGGAGCAGCGGCTGACCTAACAGGCCTTGCCCAGCTCTCCAGTCTAGGGTGACAGGTCCTGCGGGCTGGAGAAGGGCTGCAGGCCTAGGCCCAGGAAGCACACTTTGCAGGGTCGGGTGGGGGGTGTTCTCCCTTGGGGAGGAGGAAGGGAAATAATAGAAACCTCTTCTGGACCCACGGCTCGGAGGAACAGCCAGATTCAGAGGCAGCGCTTCTTCCTCCTGCTGCAGAAAGGGTGCGGAGCCGGCTGCAGCCTTTAGGCCCAACAGGAGGAGATCACACTGCAGCTTTGAATCCCCGGGGCCTTTGCTAGGATTTAAATGTCCCTTCAGCTTATCCATCCCTGGTGGCCTACGTGTGAAATCAGCGAGTGGGTTCCAGGCCATTCCCTAGCAGTCCCCAGTCCCCCCTGGCCAGCAGGCTGACCAGGCAGGCCCAGGGCTGAAGGAGCCCTAAGACCTGAGCTGCCCTCTGTCTCCTCGAGGGTGTCAGAACCGGGCCACACAGGGAGGGGGCTGTGTTGGGGAAGCCTGCTGTGTCACTGTCCATGCCGTGTCTAGCCTAGACATAAAGAGCCTGGGTTCCAGACCTGGGGACCCAGCCCCTTCCGCCTGCACCACATTGAGGGAGGGAAAAAAAACATTTAAAAAAAAACAAAATGAAACAATCATGAAATGATACTAAAGCAAGCAAAGAATCCTTCTCATGCAGACATCCACATGCAAGGGCTTGTGTGCACACCCATGCAATCACCCACGTGTGCACACCCATGCAATCACCCATGGGAGCACACCCATGCAATCACCCACGTGTGCACACCCATGCAATTACACAGACTGTTGTGATAACTTATCCATCTCCCAGCCTCCTAAATTTTCCTCTGGCCTGACTGTATTGTTATTTTTGCCAACCCCCTCCATCTGCCATTGGACTGCCGGCGTCAGCTGACACAGGCAGCTCTAACCCCTTCCTGGTGGAAATGCCTGATCTTTCCACCTATTTCTAGAGAACCCCTGGACGCGTTGTTTGTATCCGATTGAACTAAATCCAACACGTAGTCCATCAATTAACCCCCCCCCCCCCAACTTCCTTACTCCGACAGACATTAATAAAGGCCTGGCGACATCCAACCAACCACCACAGCTCTATTTTACCGAGGCTGCTCGTCTATATTAGCTGGGAAGTAGGAAGCGGCGCCCTCCCAGCCTCATTTATATGCACCCCATGTAGATGAGCCACTGCTGGGGGAGATGCATGAACACGCTATTGATAACCCTACCGGGCTCCTGTAGACGGACATTTAATGCGCCACAAGGCGTTACAGAGCCCGGCTCCCTGACTTCAGAAGCTAGCGGGGCTGAGCAGGCCGCGATTCCGCAGGTTTTGGGGTGGGGTGGGGTTTTGTTTATTCAGATCTTATGGCTCTTTTCAGAGAGAGGTTTTCAGGGCCCCGGGAAGCCGTTCGTCTCATTCCTTTCCTCTGATCCCAGAATTAAAGCGGCTTGGCCGTGGAGACAGCACAGAGCCAACCCCGCCAACGCACCAGGCAGCCTGTTGGCTTCCCCGGCTTTCTCCCTAGCTGCGTTTGCTAAAGATTGGAGAGTGTTGTTCAGACAGGGCTGCAGCCCTTCCTAGGTCCATATGTAGCCAACAGCAGAACTATCGCATAGCTGACTAACACAGTCCGGTTAATGACTTGGCGAGGACATTAATCCTGCCACCCGAGGGCGATTGAGTCATTCGGAATCACACGGCGGTTTCATTCTGCTTTTCCTAATTCGAACCAGGTTCGAGGAATCCACTCTTCTCTTCTCTCCATTCCCACCTACGATGGCCCCTCAATGGCCTGTATAATCTTTCGGTGCCGAGGCCTCTCCTATATTGTTGGCTCTGTCTGTTCTAAGGGTGGGACAGTGGCAAATTGTAGGGGGATGAGCAACTCTCCCCGAGTAGGAGACCCAGCCGGATTTCTTAGAACCAAGACTTTGGGGGTACATAAAAACTGGGGTTTGTGGTGTGCCACCCTTTTACCGTTGCAGACAATCGGCGGAGTTCTTTAACTCTTTCCCACGTGGAAATCACAGTTTAAAAATAAATCCTAATGAGCAACGTCATTAACCCCCCAGAAGTTAAATCAACCCCCAGATGTATTTATTCATTAAAAAAAAAACCACAGAACAAGGCACAAACAACAATCTGAAGACCTGGGAGATTCCTGGCCGCCTCGTCTGGCTGCAGAATGTTACAATTCGGTGTCCCATCCTCTCTGCGCCCATCCCACACGCCTGGGGACTGGGAGAGTGCTGTCTATGGTGCTGAAATGCAAGCCTCTGCCGGCACAGTTCCTGACTGCCTGACAAATACAGCAAGGCGGGTTTGACTTTTGCATGGACAATGAAGCCTACACCTGAAACGTCGGTTGGCCCATACGCAGGCCTTTCTTGCAAACTATTCCCCTCCAAATCCCACACTCCAGGAAGGTACATACTGCAGTTCTAGAGCTCCTGAGATTGCAATGTAAGGAAGTGAACGCGGCGTGTTCGTTTTTAGTTGATACCTTCCTATTTCCAAAGGCTTGAAGTGGCAAGCAGAGGTTTCTGCTTTTTTTTTAAGTGAGAGGATATTTCTTTTTTCCTGCATACCGTACAGTGCTCATTTATTAATTAATTATTATTGTCAGATTTATTTTTAAAAGACAAACAGAACTGAATGGAGAGACTGTTGTTGCCCAGGTAACTGTTTGTTTAGTTACCTTATTATTCTCCCTCCACCCCACTGCATTTGTAGAATGTAAATATTCCTGAGTAGATCATTATATGTCTCAGAGACACGTGGGTGTCTTGTGTATACGCACACATTAGGCGTGTTCCATTACATTGACGTTAAACAAAATGCTCCAAAATGACAAATTTTGAAAATGTGAAATATTATCTGAATGTGTGTGTGTGTGTGTGTGTGTGTGTGATATGTATCATCTCTCATCGTCTCCGTCATTTCTTTTGTTAGGTGTTATATTTTTAATTGTATATGCCAGCTCTCCTCCACATGGCTACATGTCACGCACATATTAATACAATTTGTGTATAATATGGATTATTTAGAATAGTTCACACTATGTGTCATATTTTGACTCTGTGTTTGGTGTGACTATATATAATTTGCAAACAGAATAGATAACATTATACATAGTGTATGTTTATATATGTGTGTGTGATATTACACGCACACACGTGTATTTAAACAGCCCACAGAAATAGTGTAAATCGCCATACATTTCTATAATTCCCCTTTTTCAAATATTTCAAACTATTTCCATAGGAATGGCATCACCACGCCTTGGACCTGAGCCTTCTGTCCTTACTCAGACAAGACTCCCATTAACTTCACTTGCAGTTTTGCCTCAGCCAAGACCCATTTTGCATTATATTGTTTGATACAAGTGTCTTCAGCCTGACCTGACAACCGTGTTCGCACGGGTTAGAATGTGGGGTGGAGGGGGAGTTTTTAGCCCAGACACTGGACTGTGCGATACAATTCTATCAAATGTGTTTGAATCTATTGTGGATAAGAAATGAGATCAATCTTCTTCCCACAGGCCCCGAGAAGCTCCCAATCGAGACGTTCACACATAGAATAACGTCAGAAAAATCTCATTCATAATGTACATCTTCTTAAATATACCCATGCCAGGGACTGAAATTCTACAGCCGCACTATGACTGTACCCTCTAGAATATGGATGTGTGTTACACACACGCTAACATTGATACAGAAGTATGTGTACACGCTAATTTATACACTCGCTTCTGGGGATATGTGCGTGTAGGTATTTTTATAACAATATTTCGGTGTGCTCATTAAACACACGTATAACAGACACACAAAATATTGTGATAAAAGCGTACACGTATTTTATAACACCATTGCTGAGGCGTTTGTTATAGGAGTGTCTAATTAGTACACCAACAATATTGTTATAAAATATGTACAAGCACTTTTATCACAATATTTCCATGTGTTTATTATATCTGTGTATATAACATTAATGATGGAATATGTGTAAGAGACACATATAGTATCTAGTCTTACATATACACGTATAACACAAAGATTGTGATAAAAGTGGATACATGTACAAAACGACATACACACGTTAATAAAAACGTGTGTCAGATCTGCATATTAAAGTGTTTCATGTATGATTTATTGCAAACACCTTTCTAGGTATATTTCCAGGACTCGGCTTAAGCACATAAATACATAAAATATTACGGGGAAGCCTTAATGAGCAGAGGGAGTTTTAATATATTTGTTTCCAAATCAGCACAACTGCTTCCACCCTGCAATCTTCTTTCTTGTCAATCCTTACTGTAAAGCAGAGGCTTAAAATGCCACTTTCTATATTGTCGGGCCTTTTTTTTTTTTTTTTTTTTTTGAGAAAGAAAAAATATATAACTAATGGTTCGTCTCATTCCCATCTCTGTCTCTCTCTATAGCTACACACACACACACACACGGACGGGCTGGACAGTTCTTACACCAGCTAAGATCTGTTTGGCATTTACCGTCGAATTCCAAATGGAAACAGGCCACATTCATAACGGTATTTTTTTCTCTTTTTTACCTCCCCCCCCACCCTTTTAAATCGCAATGCACCGATTTTTGCAGCCGACCAGCAAAGCGAAGGGGCTCCCGCTTAGACTCCTAGATATAAACAAGCCCGGCATGGACCCATCGTGCCAGAGTTTCACGCGGTAATATAAAATAGGCATCTCGCTCCCTGTATTTCCCCCCACACACACACACGCTTGCCTAGATCTGAATTGATTTAATAGGGAGAGAGAAAAACAGGCGACCTCCAGGAAAAAAACCCAGAGTGATTATTTTTAAATATCTTTGTCTCACAAAGAGACACCCGCCGCACACACACCTGCCTCTTTTACTGTTAGTTACCTTCCAGGTCTATCTCGGACACGGCCCCAAAACATTCCCCAGAAAAGCTTAAGGGACTGGGGACGCATTGGGAATTCCTTGAGAGACCTGATCCCGGCTTAAACCAGGCCCGGCCCGCCAAAGGAGCCACGTGTGGGGAGCGCTGAAAACTTCTCAACAATGAGGAAGTGTGGGGGTGGGTGGGTGGGGGGGTACATTAAAAACAAATCCCAGCCCTTTATTTTGCACTGATGGAACCGCTTGATGGGCTGCTCTGATCATGTATTACCTGTGGGCTGCTGCAGGAAGTCCCCACTTGTACAGCCCCGATCAGATTTCCCTTGGGCACAACATGTAAGGGCTGCCACACGTGACTGGAGACCGGGAAACCCTTGGGGGGGGACCCCCAAATTGTTCCCCCTTAAATCCTTTTGCCAGGACTTTAAACATCCTAAACACGGGGAGAGCTCTCCACGGCTTGTCCCTGCATTCCACCCAGAGCCCCAGCTTGTCTTTAGCTCTGTCTCCACACAGATCTTCAGAAACAACACCAGCTGTATTGCAATATTTGCTCTTACCCACCGTGAAGGGCCAGGATGGGAAGGACCACGGAAAAAGATCGAAAAAACCCAAACCCAAACCTGTCCGCGTCAGGTTCCCGATGGAGCTGTCACACAGGCAGTCATGTCCTCTCTACCCCCTTGGCTCACCCATTTTACTTTGAAGTAAGCTTTTAGGCAGTTTTAAAAATTATTAACAATGAAGCAAATGTATATCCAGACAAGCACAAGCTTCAAGCCAAGAGGTGACCTTTCCTATTTGACACTTACCTGCATAATTTCTCCTGCATCCATATCTATTTCATTGAAACGGGCAGGTTGTTGTGTGTGTGTATATATATACTTCATAAGATAGATAGATAGATAGATAGATAGATAGATAGATAGATAGAGGGGGTGTATGGGGATAGATAGATAGATAGATAGATAGATAGATAGATAGATAAAATGCACCTTCTTATGAAGCAAAATACCTTCACTCCAGCAGCCATGTTGGACTCTGGTGTAAACACAGCACACACACAAAAAGTGATCTATCCAATCAGCTAATAAATGAGAGCCAAAATCAACCGAATAAAACGGAGAGCCATGACTTTTTATCAAAAATGGGACTGCAGTTTAGTCTAACGGATATTTAGAAAAATGTAATAGCCTGGTGTGTTTAAATTAAATAGCAAAAAAAGGCATTTCTGTAACCAAATACTAGAGGGCTGCCTACGGGTATTTTGAATCCGTTAACTGCTGTCGTTTAAAAACCCCAAAACCTTTAAATCATTTTCAATTGCTGCAATAATGGTAACACTTTGGGCAGGGGTCTCCCCCCTCCCACACAGCAATTTGTACAGTGGGCAGGTGTGCACGTGTTACTACCGATCCGCATAAGACACACAGTCCTCCAGTCTGGTTGCACCTGAGAGGAGACACGCCATTTCAAAATTACCTCTGGATCATATCTGCAAATGTAACGAAGAGGTCTCTTTTTCTGAGCTGACCTAAAAGGAGAGAGAGAGATGGGGGGGGGGGGGGGCGGGGGGCTGCTATAATACCAAAGAAGCAAATGCTCCAACTTGGACTCACTTTCACAGAAAGATGTGAACTAAAAGCATTTGTTTTTTTTTTAAATACTGGGGTATTTTTTAACAAAAAGAAAACCCAAAACCAAACCAACCAACCAAAGAAAAAACCAGCCATTAGCTCTGGGGTAACTCACGGTGGTTATAGTAGCAGAATAGCGGCTGTCAATAGAAGTAAATGTGCCATTTACCAAACGTATTCTGTGTGTGATCAAAATACTACTAGCTGTAAAAAACTCAAGAGCCCCCTTTGGCTGGATGAAAGATTCTTTCTTAATTACGCCAGGAAAGCCAGGGAACTTGGTTCAGAACAAACACAGCAGCAGAATATTAACTCACCAAATCAGGTCAGTTTCACTGGGCTAGCTAGAATCTCATTCAGTGCAGCCAAGGAGTTTCCTGATCCGAAATCTCACCCCTTTCCAGAGGGTAAAGCCGGGGAAATGATATTTTAAAAAGCAGGAATAAAACCAGCCATGTATAGAAATTGCCCCAGCATCACAGCCAGGTGAAATGACAATCGTGGAATAATAACGAAATCAAGCAGGATTATGCTCGGGCCTGCAAGCCAGTGAGGAGGCAGGTGGGGATAAAGCCATGCGTAGCGGTAGTTCCTTTCCCTGTTATACGACACATCTCTCTATAACACTCCTAGACACAAATACAGACTGAAAACTACTGATGTGCAATTTTCTCCTCCGTCTCCCTGCAGAATTCCAGGATTAATAGTGAGCGAATGGATTCGGGGCGGCATGCAGGATCCACTGGAAATAACACAGATACAAATGGAACTGTGACCCAGACTGAACATTGCTTTCCTTGTCAGTCTCACCAAAACCGAGCGGATCTCACAGCAGATCTCTCCTCAGAGGCAGCTAATCCTTCTGCTAAGCTACAGGCAGGTTTACATAACACGTCCTATCAGCTCCTTTGAAGCTAAAATGTGGTACCTTTCCAGAGAGATTGTAGCATTTTTCTCTTGATGTATGATTAATTATTATTATTGCTGATTAGCATTTGCATTTTTTAAATATCACTCACCGCGAATGGCTCTGTGCAGATCAACTTATTCAGAAACAGCGTATAAAAAAAAGGTTAAAAAGGTTTCCAGTCAGAGCCTAAGCCAATATGTCCCCAAAATGCAAAGTCAGACTGGAAATATAGATCTTGCCATAAACTAAATATCTAGCAGGAGGGGTGGGTTGGTTCCCTCCCCGACCCCAGCTGATCAGCCAAAAGGTGCTTTAGCAACAAAGACTAGGAGGGTATTTGATCACATTTTGGCCTCTTCTGTGCAGAAATATTCTCCCGGTGCCTGCATGCTTTGCAAAAGATTGACTTCCCTAAAAAGCAACTGGCTCCTGCTCCAGCAAGTGCATTCAAATAGCTGTATCTCACACGCGGGGCAGACCGTCCAACTGGTCCTAAAAGATTCAGGGCACTTAATACTTCAGACAATCAGTAATAATCAAATCACAAACCCAGACAAACAAACAAAAAATCAAACTTGTAGCGGGATATTTCCCTCGGCTGCAGGAACACCTATTTGTCTGATCAGTAAATACTGCTGAGAAAATCAAAGCCTTAGACATCTAGGACCTGGGCAGCAGTAGAGTGCTTCTGTGCGAAGGCGACCCGGGATACTCGAGTCTGGCCCCCTGGGGTGTCTAAAACAACACAAAGCTTCTCCCTCTCGCTATGAAAAAAAAGTTTCTTGGGCTGGGAGCGTTCACAATAAAGGCGCAGAGGACAGCAGGCATTTCAATGAGAATTAGAACGGGCTGAAAGATGCGCGCAAAGACACACACACAAAATACACCCGCAGCCAAATCCAGCCCATCCCAAATCCAGTTTACTAACCTCATCCCCAACAGCCTCTGAATTCCGAAATGCGACCTCCAAAGCCCCTCTCTCCACACACACTTACACTTCGCTGCCCCCCCCCCCAGCATGTAGAATTAAATCTCTCTCTCTCCCCACCTTCCCTACTGTAACCACACTACGATGGGGGTTCGTTCCCTGGGAACTCATCAAGGTTATAAAAACTGGGTCGCTTTTGTAAGTTTGCCAGAGTTCCCGTCTCTTCCCTTTTGTGTCTCCTTCGCAGAGAAAGGCCCTGATTAATTAATTTCACACTGTAGCCCCAGAGAAAATTTTCCCACAAACAAGTGACCGGGAAGACGTGTAGCCCCAAAGAAAAGAAGTCAACATCAAGTTCAACAGCATGCGGGAAGGTTATTATCATAACAATCAAGTCTGAGCGAACAGAAGTCTTCTCAACAAGAGGGACTGGCGTCATGGCCGTCCCCTATTCACACCGCCAGCCACATTTTCCCAGGCTCCTTAACAATCACACAACTGTTTGTCTTACACATGCCAACGTTTGGGCATGGAGTTTGCCTTATGATAACAAGAAATAATGAAGGCTTTGGGGAAGGGCGGGTCATTAAAAAACAAAAAAACGAAGGAGGGGGAAGGAGAGAGAAAAGTACCAGCCCTTGAAAGAAGAAGAAGAAGACGACAGAGCTTTTTAAGAAAAATACAAATAAGCCCCCAGCCATCAACTCCTCCCCCCACACCCTGCAGCCCGTGTAGAAGCCTCCAGAGACGAGGTGGCGTTTAAGAGACAGTTAAACTACCCCTGGGGTCAGGAGCCCTAAAATGCAAAAGGCAAGGGGGGGGGGTAAAAGTGAAGCATTGTTACTTACTTGTTGATTCAAAATACTAATAAATGCCAGAGAGGGGGAGGGGAGGGAGCCCCCTGCTCCCCCCCAAATTGCAATTCCTTTGAACAGGTTTCCAAAGACAACACTCTGGGAAAAGCCCATCGCAGCCTGAAGCTCTTCGCGAAATGCTCCGGCGGGGCAGGAGAACCCGCGGCGGGTTCTAACGTCCGGGCCCGGCCAGAGCCATTCGGCTCCAGGGGCTGTTCGTTACTTTTGCTCGGATGAGCGGAGCCATGGGGGGGTGGGGAAGGGGGAAGCGATGGGGGGGGAGGGGAGACACTTTCCCAAACTTTGCGGCCATGTCCCCACGCCCCGGCCCCCCAACACACATGTTCTCACAGCTCCAGCGAGAGGCGAGGAGGGAGCGTCTCTGCCCAGACTCCGCTGTGGTCGGTCCCCCAGAGCAGCCCGAGCTGTGGTGAACGTGTCCAGCACTCCAAGTAGCAGACCCAGCGGTCATTGTCCACAATGAATTGGGCTCCATTGTTCCGAGCTCGGCCTGATCTGCAGGCAGGATTTGCGTTCACGCCTTTGGTGTCCGCCCCCGCCCCCCCAACACTGAGTTCGACGGGGGGTGGGTGGCTGGGGAAGGCACATGGGAAGCCCCAGTTTAATCCGAAACCCCCCCACCAGTGCAGGCAGAGAAGCTGCAGCGAGCACCAGCCGCGCAGGGTCCCTGTAATTTAGAAGACAACTTGCTAAGCGGAGATGAGCCGCTCTGAACGCTGCCTGGGCTGGGCTGGGGCTCGGGTTGTTCTTCCGGCCCTTTTAGTCCAAGTTCAAAACTTGTGGCGGTGGTGCTCAATGAGGAAGGGGTCTCTGGGAGCGGAGTGCTCGCTTCCCCCGCCTCCCCCTCCAGGCGTGTCTGTAACTTTCAGGCTGCCCGCGAAGGCAGGCGGTCCAGCAATTCTCACGGTGCATCAGTCAGCGAGTGGATTGATGAGCAGGAGAAGAGGAGAGAGAAAACAACAACCCCGAAAGACAAGATGAAAGGGGAGTGTGTGTGTGGGGGGGTATTTACCCCCTACACGCCCCACATCTGCATCCTCAATGATTTAGGTACCACACACATCAACTACCGTCAAAGCTCTGAAAGCTTCAGCCGGGAGAGAGGGAAAAACCAGCCTCCCAGGGGTTAGGGGAGAAAAAGGAAGCTCAAAACGATGCCTGCGAAGGAAGCAAGAAAAACCAAGTAAATCCACCCGGGGAAGAACCGATCCAGCAGCAGCTCTCGCCTCAGGAGAGGGCTGCAAAGAGGCATTGGAAGCGGAGTCTTGCTGGTCACGTTGTCTTTACGTGGGGTTAAATAGATACGTCTGCTTGCCCCCCCCCCCCCCCCGCCCCAATACCTCTGGCAGGGAAATGGGGACCTTTGGAGGAATCTTGCAGCGGCCTAGTTTGACCTGGGGGAGGCAAGTGCGTGCTCCGCGCACAGGCACCGTTAGAGGAATGTTACCAAACATCCATTTTGTCCATTTTGGAAATGGAGATGGGAGGCAAAGGGAGGAGAGAAAATGCCCCCCTCCCCCTTTCTCCATATTTTACTACGTAAAGCATGACGTCGTGACGTGGCGGAGCAGGATAGGTTAGCTGCATTCATATTTTAATGATTTTTTTGCGGGGGGGGGGTCAAGGCGAGGCTGCATGTCTGATCTTCTAGAGGAAAAATTCAAAATAGTGGAGACTTCAGATACTAGTACGTGATCAATCAGTCACCCCCGATGATCAATTTAAAACCAACCAACCAACCAATAAATAGACACCCCCCCTCCCGACGGGGTCTAAGCCCGGCTGTCTTGTAAGAATGTCTCAGCCTTGATTAGTCTCCGCTCCTGATCGATAGGAGCTGATCAGGTTCCGAGGGCAGCTTTACAGCAAGGCTCAGAAATCAAAACAGCTGGAGGAACAGTTCGGCCGCCGGGGGGGGGAACCTGCCTTTCAGCCCGCGTGGGGGTGGAGCTGTTCGAAGACATGTCTGAGCTCAGGTGCTGCGCATTTCACTCTCTTCTGGCCATGCCAAGAAGTCCCTGGTTATGGGACCGGGTGTACTGGGAAATCGGGTGCAGGCGCTTTTTAGAGGGATAATGGTGTGGATCGACTTCTGAGCCTGTGGAGAACAGTCACCTTAGCCCCTGGAAATTCAGCGGTGGGATGTTTTCCTTTGGCGGTTGCTAGTTCATATTTCTAAGCTCCAAGGAGACAGAAAATAAACCCCTTGGAGAAGGGAGCGCTCCCCCCGCTCATTTCCTTGTGTTTTTGTGGGGTGTGGATGCCTCTAGCTACAGCTTAGATAAGATTTGCAAAACAATCTCCATGCCCTCTCCTGCTGTTATACACTGACTCCTTTCTTTTAACAGCCCCCTCCCCCCAAAAACCAACAATTTTTGAACCGATGGCGATTTTTTGGTTACCGGATTGAAGTTTAGAACCTGACTTCGGGGTGTACAAATCACAGCTGGCGGACTGGATCCGGGACCACTCGCAAAAGTTTGCTAGAGGTGGAAGCTGGTCGTGCCTGCAAATCTCGCCGTGCCAGAGCCTGTGAACTTGGCGAGCCAGAGTGAAACTAACACGCCCCCCCCCCCAATGGAGCATTGTCTCTCCTTGCTACTAAAATGAACTCTAGGGCAACCAGATTAAGCGACGCTTTAAAAACACGCTTCGTCTGTTTGTTTTAATCTGCGCATCAAACCTTTTCTTTCCCAAATCGGTCCTAACGGGTTTTAAGCACTTTCCATCCAAGGCATCTCTCAGGCATCTACAGAAGTGTGCGTAGGAATTGTAAATCCACATTTCAAAGAGCCGGTTCTTCCCCAAAGCCCAGGGCAGCGGGGGCAGCTCACCGGCCAGCGTTAACAAAGGGAAACAGGTTGAAAGCGGTGTTAAAATAGGACCCTCTTTGCAAACGCTCCTATCTGTAAACACGCCGGGGACGAGATGTCAAAGCAGCTCCTCACATCGGAGAGATCCCCACGTCCCCCAGCCTTCGCACGGGGGGAGGGGGGCTCATGGCACAGGCAGGGCAAGTTTCAGATGGAAAAGTGGATACCCCACGTTCGAGTTGTGCCGAGCCCTGGCTGCAGGCTGGCCCGCTGGAAGTAGAGGCTGGTGCACTGCGCACGGTGCCTGGCTGGGGAGCGGTGTTTAAGGCATCTGCGGAGATGCACCGACTTCTGGGCAGCGTGGCGTCCGCATGTGCCTGCTTCTGCCTCGCGGAGTAACTCCTCACGCGCTAACCGGAACGAGCAGGAGACTTGGGGGCTTGTTTGCAAAGGGTCGAGTTAGAAACTGGGGCAGCGCAGTGAAAAATGTTAGAAACCACCGGGCTGCCCTGCGCAGGGAGAGGGGCTTGATTTGCACGGTGTTCAGAGGAAGGAAACACGGGGCGTCTCTTCTGTAGGCAGCAAAAACACCCAGAGCCCCTGCAGTATTTACTGGGGCAGACTCCATCACTCGCAGGAGGTTTTCTTTGCTCTAAATCAGCTAAAATGTTAGGACACCCGCGTGTCTGTGGGGGGAGGGAGGCTCCCCTGCGCTCAGGTTGCGTTTGGTTTGTAACCTGGCGCTGTTTTCCACACACCCAGCAGTGCCCAGAGCCCGGTGTAAGGAGGAGAAGTGCCTTGCACAGGGAGAGAGACCAGACCCCAGCTGATGTGGAAGAGCCCGTAGCAATGGTGCGGGATCGCCGTGCGAGCCCGAAATGCGGGTTTTCCTTAGGATTGCTGTCATACTCACCGCTGGGACAAACAACTGGGTGGGTGGGTTTCATTCGGCGGTCTGGAGGCGTGTGGGTTTCTATTTGATTTGTTTTTTAGATCAGCACGATGCTGGGCAATTCGCGGAGAAAATAAAGGGCAGATTTTTAGAGATGAATGGAAAGGAAATGGCCAGATAGATGCGACACCTCGCTCATCCCCCATTTGTTCTGATTTCCCACCCTCTTGAGATGTGCAGGGCCTGTAAGAGAGCTGGGATAGGAAAGTCAAATCCAAGTGTAACTCTAGAGAAGATAAATGTCCATCTTTAGTTCGGACATACACAGACCTTCCTCTTCGGCTGGATCCAGCTTTACCGGCCCATGACGGTAGCTGGACATTAAACGCTTTGGGGAAGCCGGTTCAGATGTGAACTTGGAGAGATTTCGGATGGAGCCCGAGTCGGTTTTGCCTGTTTGGGGTTTTGTGGCTGCGCTAGGGATGCCGGATCCAGGCGCTGCCAGGCACAGAGATCCCACGCACAGAGATCCCACGCACAGAGATCCCACGCATTCTGCTACACACAGTAACATAGCAGCACAAGGACACGGCCTTTCTCGTTAAACACCAATGAGAACATGTTCAGAAAAACGCTATTTCTCAAAAGCAGACAATAGGTGCAGCTCCAAAAAACAGCCCCCATCCCTTGTAGCTCGGGCGCTAACCCGCCAGATATTGCTAAAAATTAAATGTGCATCTATCAACTAACCCTTCCACCGCCCCACCCCCACCAGGTATCCCGGGTTCAAAGTTTGCCCGGCCAGGTTGGCTCTGCTCGGCCGATAGATTAGTAGCTGCTCACAGTAATTTCTCCTCGTCAGAAATTAGCCACAACGCAACTTGGAACGGTCTGGTGCCTTTTCGCTGTTTAGGACCAAAATCGCCTTTTGGGTTTTTTTTGGGGGGGGGGGGGGCTGTCCCACAAAACCCAAGGAGGTTGCTCGCTCTGCCCTTCGGATGTTTGACTAGCCTAGACAAAGAGCAGGTGAGCTGAAGGTTCCCTGCATGTCTTGTCTTTCCCCCAACACGAAATGCAAACGGAGCCCTTCACCCGGTGCTTATCCCGCTCACCGTTTACACGGGAGAGTTTCTTAGGGGTTAATTAGCGTAGTTAAAAATCCACTGAATTTACCTCACAGTCCGAGGAGAAAAGCATCAGGCTTTAGGGAAAAAATAAACCACATATACAAAACCCAGCCCAAGCTGTACAATCCACGGCGAATTCTTACAGGGGTTGGAGGCATTGAAAAGAAAAGAGATCCTAGTCTGCTAAGGGGGGGGGGGGGGTGCCAGGCGCAGATATGGGGGTGTTTCCCAGATGTTTTTAACTTTTGCAAAAGAAAGATGCATAGATTCAGCCGCCTTAAAATGTTACACTCCAACCCCGCTCCCCTCATCCAGACACACACAATTCATGCTGTTCTTTCGGGTACAGGCGCACGAACAAAGTATTTGAATGAAGGAGAGATTTTTCTTTTGGAAAGGAAATGGCGTGGTCTGTGTTTGAATTCCCTCTGGTTTATGTTCTCCACACGTTGTTGTGCTGTATTGTGTGGCTTATACATCCACTCGCGTTAGAATACACCGGTGCTATGGATTTTACAGACACACACGCGTGTATCTATTTAGTGACTTGTACCTATGGGTACACACACATACAAAGATACACACGCGGTCCAGTACATGTACACACGGATGTTTGTGTTGGCAGTTCTATCGGTAAGTGTGCACCACACACAAGCCAGGCATTGTAACACACCCGACATCCGCTGTCTCTAGCGTTTCAGCAAGTTCGGAGCGCGCGTCTCAACAAATCACGTCTGGCTCCTGCCCCAGGCAGCCGAACCTCTGACTCGGGGGGGCTGGTCCAATTGCTCTTGAATAATTTCCCCAAACGTTGGGCTCATTTCTGTGGGGCACAGACCCCCTGCCCGGGGGCTGAGTTTTGATTCGGAGTGTGCAGCCCGGTGACGCCGGGAGAGGGTGACCCGGTGCCGGGTTCCGCGGAGAAAGCCCCCTGGGGAACGCAGCGCGGAGTTCCCAGAGTGGAAATCTCACCCAGGCCAAGAGCTACCCACTGAAGTCCTGCCCCCGCAGGTCGTTCCCCCAAAGACTCCTCTGGTCCCACCGGTGCAGGCGGAAGTTTTTGCTCCCCGGAGGAGTTCTGCTGGTGCGGGGGTTGGCTAACGAATATTGGTCCAGGCTGTGAGCGAAGTGGACGCTCGGGGCTACTCAAGACCCGCAGCCACACTGCAGCTTAAACAACGGGCTTGGTCCGAAGGGTTTGTCCTTGAGACAGGCGCTAGGGCCCCGCGAGGCTTCCTGCTCCCTGACCCACCGTCTGAACAAGGGGGAATTAATACAAGGGAAGAGAAAGAAAAAGCCACCCAGGATTCAGTCGGGAACAGGTTCGCAGCCCTTCTTGGTGCTGTCATGTCCGCCCCTGACCTTTTCAACCAATGCACCCAAAAGTAAACCGGGTCTATTCTAAAGCGCTGTCCAAAACAGCGACCCCGGTAGGCGGGGTAGATAATCCCCCCTCCCCTGCGACAGTAAGAACCAGGTTATAGCTGTGAAAACCAAACCAAACCAACACGACTGATTTCTACAGCCCCTGAGGTTTGGTCATGTGGGACTGGGCAGAGGTAGACTCACCCCCCCCCCCGGGGGGCTGTAGTTAAAACATGCTCCCCTGACCCATAGTTAGCAGAATGCTCTGAGTAGATGTTGAAAGGCAAAGCGAGTAAAATCGTCCCCCAGCCCAAGGGTTGCCTTTTTTTTAAAAGAGGTAAACTCCCCCCTGGTCTGTGCATCATTCTTAAGGCGAATCTGCTAGCCTCGCTCCCTTCACCTCCCTATCCGAGGCGGCGTGGTCACATCCTTCCCTGAAACAAAGCTAAGGGCTGTTATTATGTGCTCTAACATTATTATGCATAGTTAATATTCATGCACAGAGCAGCCACCTCTCTCTCTCTCACACACACACACACACGGCTCGGCGTGTTAGAAATCAGCCTGGACTCTGCACTCCCCTTCGGAGAAGGGGTTTTACAAAGAGACGCATTTGACTTGGTGCTCAAAGCCTTTCTTGCCGTGGCTTCCAATAGTGCATTTTCCGAGTTTACACTCCGAGGAGAAGAGCAATATTATAGACATTTTTAAAAGAAGTAATTTAAAAAATATATATAATTAACTCAGGATGCACCCAATGCCAGGCATGGCGAGGTAGGTTTGGTAGCTGAGAAGAAGCCGCGAACGGTCCCTTTCACCGTTGATTTTGAATGCATGGCACTTTCTAAAGACACAAGAGAAGATAACCCCCCCCACACCTGATCTTACTCTTCTGCAGAGCTATCTCCGGAGGTGAAATCCCTTTCTGCAGCCCAAATAGATTTAGCACCGGGAGCTACTTACTGCACTGCGGAGCTGTATTGGGGGAGATTTGGGGCCCGGGACTCTCTACCTGCAGCCGATAAACAGCACCGACTCTCTGGCTAGTCTTTGGCAGGGGGAGGAATTCATCAGGCGAGCAAAACCTTTCTGATCTTTTTAAGGACAAGCTCCAGGGTGAGGTCTGGGCTTCTTGTAAACACAGATAGTGCAGGGATCGGGACCAAGGAGAATAGATCCCTTTTGAAAAGCTTCTTTTCTGGCTTGTTGCCTCCCACCTAGGCCTGGCCAGGGGAAGGTGGGTGCTCTAGTGAGCCATTGATCTGTGCTCCCTTCCCAAAGAAAAGCCACTTCCCCACTGCTTCGGCTCTGCTTTCGAACCACCAACGGGCTCTCCTCCCCTCGCCCTCATCCCCGATCCAGTATTAAGGATTTTAAATATTGATGAATTAGGCAGGAGACAGGCAAAGTGGCTTCTGACATCTGTCTTTCAGAGCGACTGAAACCAACAAGCGTCTCCCTGACACGAAATCCCTTCTTTCCCTCCACTTAAGGAGGATGGAGGGGGGGGGCGAGGACATTTGTCATCCCCCCACCTCTTTAAAACCCACCTCTTCCATTGAATTCCCTCCTAGGATGAGGGGCGGGGGCGTGTGGAAATGGCTTGTGTATTTTGACTCCCTGATAATGTTTTGATCAAAAATTCATTAAAAAGAAATCTCCATTGCAGCTAGTTATGAATATTTTAGTGCTTTTGCAAAACAACAAAGAGAGGAGGGAAGGGGGGGCGGTCGAGGCATAAATCTGAATAAAGACGAGTGTGTGTGTGTGTGTGTGTGTGTGTGTGTGTGTGTGTGTGTGTGTGTGTGTGTGTCAGAGCCCAGCATACCGGCTGCATTGACAATGGAGGGGGTTCTCCAATGTCCAGCAAAGCTACAGGTGGAAAAGACCCCGCCGAGCACTGGGACAGCAGCTGGAGGGTCTGCCAGTACCTCCGCCCGGGCTGTAGTGACCTCCGGGTACTGACAGGCGTTGGGGGCAGGGGGTGGAGAGGAGGCGGAATCCCCTTCGCCCCATCACTACACTGACGCCTGGACTGTGGTATTTTGTCTTGGGAGTTGGCTTCCTGGAGCCACTCCCCTGCTTGGGGTTCTGCTCATTCTGGGGTGGAACAAACCAACACCAGGTGGAATCCTGACCCCGCAGAGCTCAACGGGGGGTGGCCAGTGACTTCCGTGGGGCCCGGATTTCACTCCGGGGGTAGGGTGTCACAGATAGCAGCCAGCCGGCAGCCTTCGCGCTGATACACCAATTGAACAGACACCCTCCTCCCTAAGCGTCCCCAGCTCTGGGGGAACAAGGCTCCTGACGCACCATGCCAAAGGCTCAGTTGACGCCCAGTGGGGCGCAGAATGCCCAGGCGCTGTAACTAGGGGTGCCGGGGGGCTGCCGCACCCGTGGCTTGAAGGGGATCCCATCATACCCAGGGGTTACAGTTTGGTTCAATGGCTCCCAGCCCCCCCACTGCACAGTGTTCCAGCACCCCTGCAAAGGTGGCCCTGTTCCCAGCCCCCCACCCACAGTGAGCACAGCCAAAGGCCTCGAGGAGTCAGCCAGGGGCTGTTCTTTTTTAATGTGGGGACCCCCCCCCAGCTGGGATCGCTACAGCCATGGGAAGGAATCGGGCTGGTGAGGGGGAAGGGTTTAGGGCCTGGGCCATACGCGGCACGAGGGTCAGGGGTGTGTGTGTGTGTGTGTGTGAGAGAGAGAGAGAGAGAGACCGACCGACCTCCGGCGTGTCCTTTTCTTGTAGAAAGCAACTGGCCGTGTGGCCTGGCGTGGGGAGTGACCCCCTGCCTCAGGGGTGGCTTGGGTGGGTGGCCCACACTAGGAGTCTGTTCTGCCCCCTCCCCCCGGCTCCGATCCCCAGTGCACACCCCCCAGGCCAGGCGTGAAGCCCAGATCTCCCCCCGCGCTCGGAGTCAGTGGGGACGGTGCTTTCACAAGCCCAGGCCGTGGAGCTAATGCAGGGTTACAGAGCGGGGCAATTAACAAGCTGCTTGGAGCAGGAGCGGGGGCGGGGGGGCTTGGCTCTCGCGGGCCAGCTCCGTTTACTATTCCATTGAAGAGCTGGAGAGTTTGGAGCCAGGTCCCCTCGGTCCGCACGTGCCCCTGGTGGATCCCTGTGCCTCGCGCATCTGTATTTGAAACTGGCAGCCCCCGCCGCTAGCCCCCCTCCCCGTAATCCACTGGGCTGCTGCCGCAATCCGCACCCCTCCCCTCTGGTTCTGCGGACATCACACCGGACAGGTCTGGGGCCAGTCTCTCCCTGCTGCCCCGGGCTCAAGCCAAACACTTGGAAAGTGGGGGCGAGCCCACGTCAGAGCTGGCAGAATCAGCGGGTTTGTTTTTTAAATGAGCCAAATGTTCTCCCCTCCCTTTCCCTCAGACTATTGAAACCTCCTCTCGGACGGTCATCATCCAGCTTGAAGACTTGAGATCGGAGGACAGGACAGGGGTGGAAAGGACAGATCAGGGTCTTTCACTCAGGGAAATAGCATCATTTGATACCCCCCGCCCCTACTCCTCGAAATGTCCATTTTTAATCGCTTTCCTCCTCCGGGATTTGCAGGTGCTGTATGCCTGAAATTAACCCGTTTTCGGAAGATCCCCTTCTATAGCGGAAGTTCCTTGACGCCCCAAATCTGCGTGAGCAGAAATGCGTCCTAAAGGAAACCAGCTCGAAGTCGTTCCCAGCTGGTATCTGCTGCTCTGAGCTAATGCCTCGTGTCTGCGCCCTATTCCAGGCCACGCTGAGAGTGGAGTCACTCACCTCCCTACAGCCAAACCAGGGCTCGGTTCCACGGTCACCTGTTATCCGAACCGATTCCTACCCCGAACAGCAAATCAAAAAGGGACCCGATTTCCTGCGAGAAACAATCGCAAATCGTCTCTCCCTGAAGCTGATCACAGAGCTACACCCACACACTTGCAGAAAAGCCAGAACTAACGAAACCCACAAAATCTCTAGCCTGTTGTCATCGAAACAATGGCTCGGTTCTCTCGGGAGTGATACGAGTTAACGTCAGGACTTGGAAATAAACCTATTTAGTCATTAAAAAGGGGCCCTGTCATTATTTCTAGTTTGATGCACTTTAGGCGAGATCTTGGGAGAAAGGTTTATTTCCGGTAACACATTCGGGGGGAGCAGGGCTGGGACACGGCAGAGATCGGAGCTGGGGGGCGGGGGGGGGTCTGCGGGACTTTAGAGCTTAAATACACCCAGCTGCTCACCAAAAAACTCATCCTAACGTCTGCGACAAACCCAATTTCGTGTCGGAGTCTGGGATTTGATTTCCTTCCTTGCCTGGCAGCAAAGGGGCACCAGAATAACTGTTACCCAGTTCAGGGCTCTACCCTCTCCTTAGCCAGTCCCGCCTCGGGAGCCCTCTCCCCAGTCTCTGCATTCACCAGGGCGCCTCCCCATCTCGGCAGGTCCCTTCTAGCGGCCTCGAACCATGGGAGCAAGGGACCGAGCCGTTGGGCTCTTTGCGGGCCCAGGGGGCTTTGCCAACGGGTTTGCTCCTTCAGCTTTTCCCCCAAGAAAGATTCGCGCACTGACAACCCTTGGGCATTAGGGGCTGGGTTTTTAACTCTATTGAAACCAGGGAATACGACCCTCCCAGCCGGGACCGACCCCCAGCTGGCCAATACCCCGAGAAGACTCGTAACCCGACCTCCATGTCTCGGCTGCGCAGAACCAGGCTCCCTTCCCCCAGGGGGGCGCCGCGGCCCAAACCCGCCTGGGCCTTCGCCCCATTGTTCCAGCCCGGACCTGCGGTGGCAGATGGTTTTGGAGGCAGAGCCCAAGCCGCTCCTCAGCCTTCCCGTAGTTCCTGGGCCCCCCAGCTCCTCACGCTCGACTGAGAACCTCCCCGCTCCCAGCCCCGCTTCCAGTTCTACACCCCCTCTCCGTCATCTGCTCCACCCCCTCTTCTAGCTCGCCACGGGGGGTTCGGCTCCCTCCGACCCCAGGCGCTGGAGCGCCTCGCTGGAGCTAGCGGGGGTTAGCGAACAGCTTTGTAAATACGGAGCGGACACCCCACCGGGCTGGGGGCCGGAACAACGTCTACACGGGGGGTGCTGAGGGCCCTTGAACCGAACTGTGAACCCGGCCTATGATGGAAACTACTTCAAACCAGCGCCGGCAACAGCCCCCCTAGCTCCAGCCCCTATGCCTGGGGCTGCACATTCTCGTCTAGATCCAGGCTGTTTTCCACCACTTTAAACCCCTGTTATAGTCTGCAGCCCGAGACTCCCCTTGCTGCACCGTCAGCAGCCAGCTCTCTGCTCCTGCCTGGAGATCCCACACCCTGCACACACACACACACACACACACACACACACACACCCCCTTCCAGCTCTAAGCACATTGTTAACACGTGCCCCAGACCTGGTTCCCGACAGGAGCAGCTGAGCCGCATTTCAGCCCCCGCCTCTTCTGTGCAGATTGGTGAGGAGACACGTGCCCAATTACACACTCGCGTTACACGGAGCTGGTCATTAGCGGTCTCGGCTGCCCTTTAGGCCAGTTTCGGGCAGAGACTCAGTGCGCGAGAACCGCCTGAGCACCCGGAACGGAGCCCCCAAGGAGGACTTTGTACTTTGGGTTGTTTTAGTAGTTTAAGGCTGATTTAATACGCCCAAATGTCCTGGCGCTCTGCACGTCAACTCTCAACCCCGCTTCCCTTTTCAGGCTGGATTTGGGAGTAAATTCGGAGTATCAATGGACAGCAGACAGACCCTGAGGAAGTCAGCTGTCTTATGTACACAAACGTCCTCATGGTGTAAATACACTTCGTTTAAAAGTGGTCTTGATATCAGCTAAACCCGCTGCCTTCGGGTTTTCACGGTGATCTTTTCATGGGTCCTAAATAAAATCATTATCAGTCTCCCCCCCCCCCCCAAGAACCAGGCTGTGCCATTGCTTCTTATGCGTCATGCGAAACACATTGATCCTTGGAGTGAAAACTCTGCCCCTGCAGGTCCCCGGGACAGGGTGGGGCCCATGCCTGGGTGCCGAGATTTGAAAACCAATTGTGGGCACTCACAGAGGTGAGGACACCGAGTATTTTGTTCTCACAAAGGCGACTAGAGAAAGAAAAAACACCCTGCCCAGGACAGAGGCGGCTGGTAGGTCCGATCCACCCCCAGGAACCAGATAGATTCACGGGTCTCTCCAAGTCCTGTTCTAATATACAATAAACCAACGCACGCCCGACACCAGATCCCCCGGCCAAGGCAGCCGGAGAACGTACCCTGGACACAATCTACCCGCAGGAGAAGGTCTCGGAGTGGGGAGAATGTTACAGGCAGTCCCGCTGCAAGTCACTGGTAGCAACTTTGCCTCCCCGGCCCTCCCATCCCATCCCATCCCATCCCACTAGCGATCGCTGGAGCATCTGTGATCTCGCACTACTCAGCCTCGCGCCATTTTACTCGTCCAGGAACCTTCACTCCCCACCTGGCCTGACATTCGGATTTGAGTCCCGGGGGCCTAATGACCATAGACCGGAGAGCAGCGCAACACACTTCCCAGATTGGCCAGGAGCCAATGGGGCTCCAGCGGGCTTCGGGCTGACCCCTGCCATATATACAAGGCGTGCAAAAACCAATCAACCCACCCACCCCTCCCTGAAGGGGGATGTTACCTGGGGTCACATCACACCACCCTCCATCGCCTTTCCACTGAACCCCCCCCCCCAACCCGACCTCCTGTGGCGGGAGTGAGGAGTGTTTATACATCGGATTGTTTCACTCCCCCCCTTATTTCCCCCGATCACATTGCAAGGATCCAGCCCTAAGCCTTCCCCACGCTGGCCTCTGCCCCTCGGGTGCACGAGCTATCCCAGTGGAGGCATTTCTACATATAGGAAAGGAGACCATTTTCAACCACTAAAGACAGTCCCACTCCTACACCTATCCTATGGTGGAAACTGAGCGACTGATCCTCTCAGCTATAAATAGATTAAGAAGGTCAGAGCTGGGCAAATCAGAGCTGTTTCTGAATTGCTTAAGAGGATATTTTCCCATCAAATTACCTACTCGGCTACCTCAGTTTAGCCGGGTCTATACACGCAGCCATAAAAAATCAGCATTCCCTGACTTTCCTCAGAAGTGATCTGGAATAAGGCTGAGAAAGGGATTACTTGGACGTGTAGATCTACTGAGCAATTCGCGTTAAGCTGCAGGGCAATGCAATCTGCCGATCCCGGACACGCTCCGGAACATGAGACACCTTGTCTGGACAGATCAAAGAGGGCCAATGTATTGTTTCCCCAATATCCTCACAACAATGGGTCAACCTGGTTTCAGGATCTATCATATTCCAGGGAGCTGGTCATTGTCAAAAGCCACGCGCCTTGCAGCTACGGTATGTAACCGTGTAGAGAGCAAGACAAAGTACCAGCTGTTAGATCGACTCCAGGTCCGTTTTATCATCATACAAAGATTGAAATTATACAGTTCAGACACTTCTTCCAGTGCAGGAGGCTCATCTGGAAATCCCCCCAGAAACGAAAGAGAAGAAAGGAGGCAGAGAAAAACAGATGGCACTTGGCAAAGCTCAGATTGGAGAGTTCTATTTCATCTCGCAGGCCGATGTCTTTCCTGGGAGGAGCACAAACAGTGGGTACTATCTGGCTGGCAATTTGCTAAAAGATCTTGCTGTCTCCAAGCGATCCGCAGGCCCAGTGCAAAACGTGCGCTTTACCCCTGCCCCTGCTACACGGGGATGGATGTTACACCATACAACCCGCTAAAGCCACACGACAGAGGATAAAAACCAACAAGCAAAATTGCAACTGCCTATGAAAAGCAAAACCTGGCCCCATTCATGCCCTGAGTTTGGACTAACAAGAGGAATAGTGGGAAACATTTTTATCCCCCCGCCCCCCCATCATGTGCTGGGCTTAGTTTCAAGTTAATATAAAGGTCCTTTTTACAAATGTTATCACCTTGATTAGATAGATAGATAGATAGATAGATGGGGTGGATGGGGATAGATAGATAGATAGATAGATAGATAGATAGATAAGGGGGTGTATGGGGATAGATAGATAGATAGAGGGGGTGGGTGGGGATAGATAGCTAGTATAAAAGAGCATGCAGTAAGCAAAGCAATGCCAAGTTTTGTGAGTAGCAAATATCCGAAGAAAATGGCTTTAAAGAAGATGCAATGCTAATTGCATTGTTAAGTTTTACTTTGTTGCTCCGTCCCAAATCACAAGATCCTTTTTAAAAGAAAATAATCATAAACCCTGGGTGGTTGAGCGATTTGTTCCCTGAGCCTAGAACTTTCCAAGCCCTTCTGAACATATGGGAGAAGATTTTTTTTTCTGGAGTAAACCTTGGCCGTGCACGTCCCTTTTTTAAAAACCACACACAAGTTTTCCTTATTGTTATTGATTATTATTATTTCCTTAACCGAGACGCAAACGCCGCCGAAATGTACTTACACCAGCGCTGCTAGCAGAGGCCACCAACAGACTGTGTCTGGCTTCCCAGAAGACGCGCTAGTGGCCCTTGCTCTGTGTCCTAGTTACAGACAGACTGAAGTTGATGCCAATGAGGGGGGACACCCCCTCCCAGGGGTGTACAGTAACAAGCTCAGATCGCAGCCAAGCCCCCAGCGGAGAAGGGCTGCCCCTGTAGGAGGGAGAGCTCGACCCAGCAGAGGAGTGAACTGTGCCAGGCGGACATTTAAGGACAGGCACCATTTCATCCCGAGGGCCCAGCTCGGCTCGGCTGGATTTTCAAATCCTCTCCACATGCTGTGTCCGAGGCAGGAGCCTTTATTTCCTCTACAAATGTAAAGGTACAAAATTCACACCCTGCCTCCCCTTCCTGACGGCTCTGGGCTTCCCCCATATACACCCAGGGGCAGCGCCTCAAATCCAGGGAGCCGCAGGACACAGCTCCGAGTTAACACCGCCTCCGTGTAAACACGATCACATCTATTTCTATGCCCCCACCGCCTGGCTGGTAAGGTTTGCATTTATTTATTGGGAGAGAAAAAACAACGCGCCCGTTTGTCCATTTCATCTCCTAGGACGCTCGAGAAAACCCCACCTGAAAACTGTTTTGCAGAATATTCCCCTTTATCTCCGAATGCAGGTGTCTGTGAGCAAAACCGGCTTGTGTTTTTAAATCAAACTACTGCATCCGGTTGTCGCTAAAATCCAAGGCGGGGGGGGGGGCGATAGCGGTGCGTATTCAGCTACAAGTCAAAGTTCCTAGCGAATGGCTAATTTGGAATATTCTTTATGAAAGGGATTTTCCTTAAGCAATTTGTTATTTGAAGCCCTGTTATTATATCGATTGTATCTAGGGGAAATGGACTTGTTTACTGTATTTGCTTCAGAAAATAAAACAAAAAAAGGGGGGGAAGATTTTGGAAATGGTTTTACTGGGCAGCTAAAACGTCCTTTTGGAAGGAAACTTTTGAAGTGGGGGGGTCTTTATTTAGTCTTTTAAAATACTTGCAGGGGAAATATCAATTCTAATTCATTTCTAAAGCCGCCTTTAGAAAGAGCAGGGCCAGGCCAGCTCGAGGGAGACAGCGCTGACAATCAGATTAGTCAACTGTCCAAATTAATTCGGAAATTAACAAGAGACACAGAAAATGAGACAATTCCTTTAAATCCCTCCATCTCCCTGTCCCAGTATCCCCACCTGCACTTAGCATTTTCCTGGGGATTTAGATTAACCTGGAAGGCTCTGCGGGAATCACTTGACCCTTCTCTTTCTTCCCAAACAAACACCACATGGAGTGGCATAAAGACAACCAGAAGTTCATTCCCAGGCAGATCCGAGCTACGACCCATTCAATAGAATCAGGGCTTGCAAGGGAGCCAGGCCAATTCACACCAGCTGAATCTGTCCCCTCCCTCCTCCCACAGGTGTCCTGCTCTTTGGAACAGGTGCCAGCCAGGTCCAAATCTCTCCCCCAAGGCTTGGCAAGGGCAAACCCCACTGACATGACAATGGGGCTGCGGGGCGAGGGGAAGAAGGGATTGTTCATCCCTTTGCACAATCCCATCAGCTCGGGGTTATTTTTTAAAGGAGGGGGCAGTTTGTCTCTGTGGCTGATTTTCTGTCTTTTATTTTTTTCTTCTCCAGAAGATCCCTGCTCTGGAGTGTCAGAGAAAGGGGGTTTCTCCTGATCTTACCTGATGCATTAGGAATTTTATTGGGGGGAGGGGACAATAATTCATTTAAAAATTCCCTTTCTGATCGCTGAACGACTGATTGATTTGTCTCCACTTCTCACCCTTCCTCTGCAGCCAGAGCTGGATTGTTTGGGGGGCAGAAGAAAGTTTAGCTATAACACCCCCCACACACACACACAATGTGCTAACCTTTCCCATGGCTTCCCTCTGAGAAAAGTCCATCAGTGACGCCTTGAATGTTTCATTCACCCCCACAAAGCTGCTACCTGTTCTGAGAACTGATGGTCCCCCCCCAACCAACTGTGCGGGGAGAAGCTATTGAGGCAGGATTTATATTGGACACTATTGTGTGACTTTGGCAGGGGGAAGTGTGAGGGTGTGTGTCTGTTGTGTGTGTGTGTGTGTGTGTGTGTGTCCCCATCCATCCCCCATCCTAGCACAAAACCCCGATGAGCAATAGCTTGGTGCAGACGGACAGCCTGGCTATCTGGCGGTCAGTCTGGGGCAGTCATGGGAGGCAGGGAAGGTTGGGGTTCTGGGCGCGGTTTGTGCGCGCCTTGGTTACGCAGACAGCACAGTTTCCTCCATGAGATGCAAGACCCCTTTGCCCCCCTTAGGCACAGCAGACGGACAGGGCTTTGCTGCGGGAAACACAGACCCTGGCTCTCCTGCTGCCCCCCTCTCCGCATAGCAGCTTCCCTGTTGCCCAGCAGCCAGGGCAGTTGGCCACCTCCATAATCACAGGCGGCCTCCTGCAAACCAGCTTCCCAGGCCAACGCCAAGGCCCAGGAGCATGGGCCTTCTGGCACCTGTCCCAGGAGGCCGCACCTTTCAGCTGGAAGTGATGGGATAATGTGAGGAGGGTGCTCAACCCACAGCCTCTTTCTTGGGCAACCCGGCCACTGGGCCCGATTCCCCTCACGCCTCTTTAAACCCACGTCACTCCGTTGACTTCCACAGACGCAGGCCCACAGATTTCCTAGCCACTTCACCAGGGGCCGGATGGGGCCCACAGCCTGAGCCCATAAGAGACAATGGTAGCACAGGGGCTGGAACTAGGGGTGCTGGGGGGCCTGCCGCACCCCCTGGCTAGAATTGGTTTCCATCATATGCCAGGTTTACAGTTGACAGGCTCCCAGCACCCCTCCCCCCCACACACACATTGTTCCAGTGCCCCTGAATGGCAGCGTTGTGGTAGATGTCAAACGGGAATAGGATCAGGGCCCTTCCTGAGCCTGCGTGGAGACAAGCCCCTGCCCCCGAGAAAGCAACTGCCTTCGGTTTCCCAGCCTTTGGGGAAACCCAGCCTGGGAGGGAAGGTGGCCTGAAATTCAGTTCAAACATGGTGGGAGCCAGCAGCCAATGAACTTCCTGGGGAAACGGGCAACTTGCAGGATCCAGACTCCTCCAACAGTCTCTGACCATCATCACCTGGACCTGGAATGGGAAGTTTTCCTGGGTTTAGCAGCACAGCACAGCACCTCCCTCCCCCCACCCCATTACACATCATTGTAGAGTTAGGGGCTGTTTCACACAGCTGAATGTTAATTTCCCTACAGAAATCCAGGAGGAGCCATGCCCCTTGCATTGCTTTCTGGTAGGCCCTGCTGCTGGCGGGAACACCCAACACTTTGTGCGCTGTTGTGTTTTATATTCTCAAGCCATGATTCCTTCCTGCCCCCTTGTCTGGCCTGGAAGGATATCCCCCGCCACACACACGCCGCTACCGCTCCAGCGGGCCAGCTCTGCCTTAACCTCATTCTGACATTTCCTGGCATTCGTTCCATGCCAGTAGGTTGCCATAGCAAATTTAAATCTTACAAACAAAACGAGGAGAAAAGCCTGATTAGCATATATTCAAATGAACCATGCAATAATGCAAACCATAAATCATGCAGTCATTGCTATTCAATCAGTGTCTCACAATTCACCCCGTCCCCCGCCTTATTCTTCCCCCCATTCCCTGGGTTTCTCAGCTGGCTGTTTGCATCCAGACGTCCCTTGCTGGCTGCGGAGGAGCTTTCCCAAGGGCAGCCCTGACGCTTTGCTGGGGCTCCTGCTACACTAGCTGTCGCTGCTCCTTATTTAAAAAAAAGTCTGTGATGAGAACGACATTAGCAATGGGCTAAGACCCCCCTCCCCCCCCTCGGCCCCAGCCCTTCCCCTCCTCCCAGACTACTGCCTTTGACTACGAGATGTAAAAAGCAGGATCTGTCTCATCTCAAGCCATGAAGGCCCCTTCACGCAGGGACATTTTGCAGCACTGGATTGTGCTAATCCCACAGAGCGAGGGTGCCAGGGCCTGGTGGACACATGGCGAAGGAATGCACAGGAGGCCAAGCTCTCAGGTCCTTGTCTGGCCCCCAATCACCATAACATCAGAGCCCCTCACCAGCTTTCTTGCTTTTGTCCTGGCAAGCCCCTGGGGGGCAGGGCTGCGCTGTTATCCCCATTCCAGGTGGGAAGGAAGGCCTGTCTCCTCCCAGGGGTGCCGAGCTGGGGAAGGGGGTAGGATTGTAATGAATCAAGACCCTGCCTTTTCTCCCGGGGGGGCTGGGGCTCTTGTCACATGTGCCCTTCTCCCCAACCTCAGCGCCCTCACTCCCACTCGGGCTGGGGCTCCTGTCTGGAGACATCTGAGCGAGTTGCCATGGAGATGGTGGCTTGGTTGCCAGCTGCACTTTAGCCGTGTTTATTCTCTCCCAAAGCTGGGGCCTGCCGTGGCTACTGCTCCGGATCCCCGTTTCCTCATCTCACTCCCCCCAGCCCCTCCAAAACGAGCATGCCTCGCCCACGTGCCCCGACGCCACATCCCCTGGCATCAGGTGTGAGAGCCTTCCCAGCTCCCCATTCCACCTCCAGCTCCGCTCTGAGCCCCAGCCCTCCGTCATCTCCTGCAGGTCACCCCATGATCTCCCCAGCCCAGTGCACCAGGCGGCTGCCTCGCCTTCATTTACAGATCCCCAGTGCTCCCTGGCACACGCTCCAAGTTAGCTGGGACAAGGCATAAACAGGGCTACGTCCCTCCCCACATGCCTAGCCCACGGCTGACCGATGCAGGGCTGAAAAAGCAAAGGGGAAGATGCTGCCTCAGTGGCTCCTGTGTGAGCCGGGGGTGCCTTTTCCCCACCCAGCTGCTTGGAAAGGCCTCTGCCGTTTGGTCCCAAGGGTTTGGAGTGGCTTTGTGTTGATAGAGCCAGCCCTGAGCGAAGGGACTTGAACTGAACTAGCGTTTGTGGCTCTCTCTTGCCTGCCTGCCCTGGCTGGTGTCGCTGCAGTCTATCCTCCCAATGCACCCTGGGGGCAGGGGCTGCAGCTCTGGGCCTGGTACAGCACTCATCCTTAATACACAATTAATATGATGAGTGCAGTTTGCAAATGAACTGAGCCCATCTCCCCTGCCAGCAGCTGGGTGTGCAAATCCAGCCAGTTTTGCTGGGTCACTTCCAGCCTCACTGGGAATAAAGATTCTGCACTAAGAACTTAGCCAATGACACATAAGGCAGAGTAGACTCTGCCCTGGTCTCCCTTAGCTGGCTGGGATCCTGTGGAGAAGGGGACAGGGGAGTTGGCTGATGGGACACACACTCTTTCTCTAGGCAAATTCACATTCAGAGGGAGGTTAGCACTGTGACACGCATGCACAGCCTTGCCTGAGTGTAACAGAAGCCATGCCATCTTCCTGGGACCCCCCCTTACCTCCTCTCCCACCCAAACTTGCGAACCAAGATGTATTCCAAGCAAGGAACAACATTGAAATATGCCGCTAGCATATTTGTCACCGGTTACCGCTAACTAATTGATTCAAAGCGGCATTACAAGTGTAGCCGGCATATCTCACTCTCTCTACATACACTGCACTGTTTATAACACTGCTATCCTGGTGCTAGCATTAAAGCAGTGTCCCAGACACGCTGCACTCAAAGTCCCGCTGTGCCCTCCACCCTGCCTGTCCCCTCTGTCCTGCTGCATCTGTGGTGCAGCCAAAAGCAGGAACCCATCATTGTCCTCCCCTGGAGCCCTGCCTTGGCACCGTCCGGAAGGGACAGAGTGAGGCGCATGCAGTGTCAGACATAGTGGAGTTTGCTGTGTTGGCAGGCTAAGAACCCTTCAGCACCAGAGCTCGGTTAGAACAGACAAGTCCTCCCACAATACGCTGCAGAACAACTCCTAGAATGGCTTGCCTTAGTGAGGGCCTAAGCGTCATGGAGAGGGACATCGGCGGTCTGGCCTAGTGGGCAGAGCAGGTGTCCAGGTTGGGGAGCAAAGGCCAAGGGTCAGCACCAGAGTCAACAGTCAGTTACCAGAGCCAAGGGTCAAGCCAGCGTCAGGGTCAGAGCCAGGGCTGGTCACAGAGGATTGGAGGGGAGGCAAGGATCGAGCACGGATCAGGAACAAGGTGGGAACCGGGTTGGAGGCAGATGTAAGCAGGGTCCGTTGCAGCCACAAGGGAAACCACCTTGTTGCTTGGACAAGCTTCCTGTTCCGCCTCCTGGCTTAAATAGCGTAATTGGACCAATCAGCGGAGCCGGGTGATCCTCCAATCAGAGCTCCCGCGGGTGGTGCCTTGACATCACACTAAGAACCATGGGATATGCCCGCAGAAATCCTGGCGCATGATCAGGGAGGTCAGACTAGACCATCACAATGGCCTTGGAATCGATGAAGGTTATTGCAGGGCCGGCGTGGGCATGGCTACATGGGCATGACCTGCATGCAGCTCTGCCTGTGGCTGCTCATAGCCAGCCTGGTTAACCTGGGCATCCATCCCAGTGCCCGAAGCCAGGTAAACTCTGCAGTGAAGAGCTACCCAAACAAACCTAGGCGGGGGGAGGGACAATCCACCCAGTTTGGGCTGTGCACCATGTTTGGGGTTTGATACCCATCACCCACGTACCAGCAGCATCCGTTCCTGATGCGCCAGCCGTTTGCTACATCCTGTGCCAGTTAGTTACACCAGAGCACCGATTAGAGCCCATCAAAACGTGGCATTGACTTTTTGTAATGAAAGATGATAACTTTTGAACAAAATGGGTTTTTTCTTCCAACCCCCCCAATCCAATACACCCCTCCCATACACACACTATGCAGAGGGAGGGTGTTTTTCAATGAAAATCCATATTTTGCAAAAAATAAGGAATAATTTTTTGCCTTTTCAATTTTAATTAATTTTTTCCCCCAAAAAACAAAATACATTTCCAACCAACGGTCACCACATGCCAAGTCATCTTCATGGGAATCTGCTGGACATCTTGGGGCTCTTTCTTTCTCCCAGAGACCGAAAGTAAGATAACTGATCAAATCTGAGTCTCCCGGGGAATTTCAGCTTCTGAGTTCAAGATTGTTTTGCAATTCTGCAGTTTTAACAGCCCCCGCGGCTCAGGATAAGCTCTTGGCTACTGTGTGCCTGTCTGTTGCATCCGCCTGTTGTCTGCAGATTTATAGAGTGTTTTGGGGTAGGGTCGGGACTGTAGCTGCTCTATGTTCGTACAGCACCTAGGGCTGCAGGGCTGTGGTGTCCAGGTGCTACCACAATATCATTCTGAGGCTCAAGAGTCACTGGCCTGTGGTATGCAGGTCTGGACATCCTAGGAATATTGTCATTCTGCTGGTTCCGGCTGCCCTGGGTAATGAGTGAGGTGATGCACTGGGCTCAGCTCTGGGGTCCCTCTAGCCACGGGATATGGGTCAGTTCCGGATGAGTATAGCTCGGTATGATGCTGATTGACACCAGCTGAGGATCTGGTCCGTGTCTGGATTGCTCTGGGCTCCCGACCATCCGAGATGTCAGCAGAGCTCTCAGCTTCTGCCAAATCCGGTCTAAGGATTTATGTCAATCTCTGGGTTTGTATTAAACTCCACAAATTCTTCCCAGGATTAATCCTCCTTCTGTGTTTTAATCTCAAGGTACCGTTCCCAATCATCTATTCATGAGTCACCCGGCAGATTGCAGGAGAGAAATGGCCGACATGGGGGGGTGGTTAAAATCTAGTTTTGCAGGAGGCGGCGGCTGTTCTGACTGGCCGGCGCAACTCCCTCCAGCAGAGCGCTAACTGCAGCCAAGCCAACCACCACCTTCCAAGTCTTTGACTTGTGGGCAGACCTTAAAGCCTGTGAATTAACCCGACAATCTGCCGACCCTCCTTATTTTATGGACGCAGGAGATAGGGCACCAGGCTATGAGGATAAGCTCTGTCCTAAGTCTTCATCCAACACGTTACCAAACCCGAGCCAAATATTTGCTGTGGTTTGGCAAAGTTTGGTTCAAACTTTCTTCCATTGTTTATTTGTGCTCCAGGCCATGATGGGAAGCTCGGGGCGGGGGGGTCGATGTCCCATGGAGGCAGGGTGGTCTTTCCAGCTCCGTTTTACAGAGCTGTGAAGTTTGGAGCAGCAGCCAAACTTCTAAATGCTGCTTGGAAACAAGCCGCGGAGGCCTAGGGTGGTGCATACTAGTGAACACGGCAGGGTTGAGTTTGACCAAGGTAGAAATGCACCATTTTCACAGAGAAATTTCCATATTTTTAGTGGCCAAAGATCAAATGCCTGTTTTATGAAGTTGATTTCATGTTAAAAGAAAAGAAGGCCAAACGGAGAAGGCTCCAGGTCTGGCCTGTCAGGGGGCTGGAGTTCAGGCCTGCAGGGCATTGCCAGATCTGAGTGGGGGAGGGGGCTCCTGCCAGGCCTAGCAGGGGGTGCTGCAGGTCAGGCCTGAAGTGCATTGACAGAGGTGGGGGGGAGGGAGCTGCATAGCTGGTCAGCATGGTGGGGCATCCCAGAGCTGGGTGGGGCAGGCTTGAGGGGCACCAGCAGAGCTTGGGCAGAACCCAGAACTGGAATAGCAGCATGGCTGCAGGTGAGGGGCATTGATAGAGCTGGGGGAGTACAGGAGGGACCCCAGGGCTGGGATAGTAGGGAGCTGCAGGGCAGGACTAAGAGGCACTGGCACAACTGCAGCGGAGGGAGCCCGGGGCTGGAATAGCAGGGGGCTGCGGGGCCGGAGGGCGGGGTGTTGGGGGACGAGGGGAGCCCGGGGCTGGAATACCAGGGGGCTGCGGGGCCGGACGGAGGGGCATTGGGGGCCTCACTGGTGTCATGCCTGAGGCCGGACAAGGAAAGTAGCCTGGAGAAACCCCGCCCTGAGGAGCTCCAGCCCCCGGAGGATTCCCTGCCTCCCAGAGCCGCCCGGGCTGCCTGAGCCAGTGGGGCCTATGAAGGAATTGGGGGTGTCAGGGCACCAAAGCTCAGGAGACAGCGACATCTTGTGAGCAAAGTGAAGAACTGCAGCCCAGCCCAGAACACCCCCCACTGAGCCCTTGAGGTCACTACTCCAGCCGCCCCATTCAGCTCCAGACGCCCAGCTGGATAATGGCAGCCAGATTCGTTTTCATCAATGCCAGACCCGGGCCGGGGTGCATCACCCGGCGAGTGATGGGCCCGCTCCCTGCCCGTGCTGGCCATCACTGAACTGCTCGGGTGCCAGGCCCCTCTGCACCCCAGGGCCCCACGCTCAGCCCTTGAGGCTGCCGCTGAACGTCCGTAGCAACAGGCCTTGGCCTCTGCCCGGGGCACGGGGTCTGTGCCAGGCCTGAGACATTCTGCAGCAGCAGTGGTGCTCAGGACCCATTTGCAAACCTCGACGGCCTGTTGCCACCCAACAAATAGATTCAGTGTAAAAACCATGTGGCTCAGGAACTGGTTCTGACCCAGACTCTGTAATAGCCACGGCTCTGTAATAGGCACTAAACACCCCAGCGGCTGCTCGTCCTGTGGGGCTGGTGGGGCTCAGCTCCCTGCTCTGATGCAACCTCTGGGGTTACAGTGTCACTCAGGTTTGGCCAGGCCCACCTGATGGGACTGGCCAGGCCAAATCTGTGTGAGTGGCGTGGCGAGCTGGTGCCTGGGGTCACCAACCCCTCAGAGCAGGTTTCAGTGACACAGGGCCGTGAATGCCGATCCCTTGGCTTGCACTGGGCTCTCACGGCTCTGGGGACGGCCTCACGCACGCTGGCCGTGACACCAGCTTCACCAGCAGGGTGCGCCGGAACACAGAGCACGCCCATCCCTTGGGACTCCTGGCTCCCAGCGTGGCCCCCCCAGCTCGGCACAGCACCCATCTGTCCAGCACCAGAAAGAGACGCAAACGCGGGTGCTGGGCTATGGAAGCCCAGCCCACGAGGGTCTTGCTCCCATCCTGCCCCTCCCCCCCACAATGCCCTCGGCCAATAGCTGGAGGCTCCCCGCTGGAGTATTTGGGAGAAGTGGGGTTCGCTACCTGGGAGATGCAGAGATGCCAGGTTACATCCCTGGGGCTGCCCAGGGCTCTGTGTGACAGTCAAACACTCCCCATAGCTGTCAACGCCCCGCTGGCCTCCTCTCCCCCCCAACCCCCACATTCAGCTGCTGCTAACCCGACTGTGGGGGAGGGGGGAGGAGAAAGGAAGCCCACCCCACCCCCCACGCACCTCACATGCCGTTCTTCCAGCCGGCGTTATCCCAGCCGCCTGGGCGCTAAGATCACACCGGGGGGCTGGACAAACCCAAATCTTTATTGGTCGAACCCGCGGCTGGATACAACATAATAAATAGAAAATAATCCCGAGCGGCACCTGAACACTGCGGATCCCACAGGCTGGCCTGGCCGAGGCTGGCTCTGTGCCGAATCCCCCCACCACGTTACCACGGGGTGGGGGGGGAGGGCAGCTCTAATGCAGACCTTCCCAGCCTGCCCTGTCCGCGCTGGCGTGCCCCACGGCTGTGCCCCGGTGGCGCTGTACTGGCGCTAGCGGAAGGGGGGGAGGCGTTGACGTGGGCATCCGGAGCAGACCTGGAGCTCAGCCAGAGCCTGGCGCTTCCAAGGCACCTGCAGCTGGTCTGGGGCATTAGGAGCAGGGTGGGGGGCAGGTGAGGGTGTGGGGGGGGGGGCTTGCTCACGGGGGTCCCAGCCCAGCTCAGAGGAACAGACCTTCCACCCAAACATGCATTTAACATGAAATCAGAGAGTTGGAGGGAAAGAGGGTAGGGATGTATTTCAATCCGAGAGAGGGGGCTCCCCATTGGCACTCTCAGCCCAGGGGGTTCTGAGGCAGGGCACTAAGGGGGTCTCCCCCCGGACACTCTCAGCCCATGGGGTTCTGGGGCAGGGCACCGAGGGGGGCTCCCC
>NW_020664545.1:2374221-2447075 GCF_002925995.2 Terrapene triunguis
GGGCAGGGCACCGAGGGGGGCTCCCCGCAGGCACTCACAGCCCAGGGTGTTCTGGGACTTCCCCCCCGCCCCAGCACTCAGCCATGCCCTGTGGGTAGCCATGGCTGCAGGGGACCCCAGGAGAAAGGTACAAGTGCTTCCGAGCAGAAAAGGAGGCATGTCACACACTGGGCCTGCCACTGCCAGTACGTACACACAAACAGCGCGGGCGTCCCCCCACCCCGGACAGCCGGCCCCACTATCTCTGCCAAACGTCCGTCACTTGCAGGCGCCGCATGGGGACACCCCCCTGCTGCTCCTCCGCCAGCGGCCGGGACAGGACCAGCGGGTAGTGATAGGCCTTGGCATACTCGTCTCGCTGGGGCGGGTCCCCGGGGCCTCTGGGGACGTCGCCGAGGGAGGACAGGCCGCTCAGGGAGTGCTGGGGGGTGGCCGAGCTGCAGCTGATCACCGGGGAGACCCGCTCAGATTTGATGCTGACGGCCTGGTGCTGGGGCGAGCTGCTGGGGGCTGGGGCTGCCTCTTCGGTGGGGAGCATTCTGCCGCCCGCCCTGGGGAAGAAAAGAGGAGGGCGTGAGCCAGGCTGGGAGCCAGAGGGAGACTTCGAAGGAGGAAGCCACCAGGGGATCTCTCGGCCCCAAGCAGCTGGGCTGTGGCTGCTCTCAGACTCCTGCCTCCATCCCAAGGCAACCGGAACTGACCCTCGGCGAACTCCCTGATTGGCTGGGGTTGGGGAGCAGGGGAAACGTTTGCCGACCTTTAAAAAAATGGCCCCTTATTCCTGGCTGCATTTCCCACCCCAGGCAGGAAGTTGGACTGTAAATATCCAGCCCCCCAGCTCGTGGGGGCAGGGGGCATTTCCCCCCTTTAATCCCCTGGCTCAGGAATGGGGGCTGCTGACATGCTCCCACTTGGGCTTTGCACTGGGGAGCGGCTCCTCTTCTAACCAACTGTGTGTGTGAGGGGAGGGGGTCCAGTTCCCTCCCTACAAGGGCCACCAGCAGGGTGACCCTCCAGGCCAGATTAGTGGGAGATCTGCTTTCTTCCCCACCCACTTTGAAATGTTTCACGTGCCCAGCATGCTGGCACTGCCCACTATTCCCCCCGGGCCGAGGTTCCCACACACTGCCCCCTGCCAGTGTTCCCAGGCCTCTAGCAGGAAGTTGCTGCCCATGGCAGCCCTTGCCGATAGGGGTGGCCCGTTTGTGCCAGTTCTCTCGGCGGCGTTGGTGCCAGGGAGACGCTGAGCTCCACCAAAAACGTCTCACCCAGCAGCCGCCAGACACTACCAACTTCCTCGCTCCTGGCCAGAGCTAGATTAGAACTGGCGGCCCACAAGGTGCAACCCACTGGGGCACCAGGTTCCCAAGCGCTTCCCCCACCCACGCGCCTGGGAGAGCAGCTGGGAGCCTGGCTCAGGGGAGGGGTGGGGCACTGTCCCTTGGGCAGAGCCAGTTTTAAATAGGCTTTGCAAACATCCCGGACCTGCTGGGATAAGGCAGCGGGTGGGGGGGGGGTTTCCCAGGAGTAGGGCTCGCCCGGAAGCTGGGGGCTCTGGAAATAAACCCACCCCCGAACAGGGCCATCCGTGCCCAGCTGCCATCACAATTGTGTGTTGGGCCCTGCCACAGAGTCGCTGCTCCCGGGGCCTGGGGCAGACGTGGGTCCAGTTTCCCCCCGGGGCCGTTCTAGCCGAGGAGCTGGGGGAGCTGCGCTGTCCTCTGCGTTCAGGGAGAGGGCGCCTGGATCTGCCAGGCCAAGCCATCACAGCACAGCACCCAGAGCCACTGGAAGCTGCAGCCGGCCACTGGTGGAGCTGCCCCCTGCCGTCTGCAGTGCTACCAGCTCCCTCCGTTCGGCTGCCAGTGCCCGGAACGTGGGGAGGAACAAACTCCCGGTGGGGAGCAGGCAGAAGGCACCAATCTCTTCGCCAGCCTGTGCTGAGCTCCTGCCACCAGGTGGCACCAGAACCTATGAGGAGAAGGCGCCTGCCCGGCCTGTTTGGGTTTTACCCTCAGAGCCAGCGGGGCTAGGGCTTCGCTGGCCAGCCCTGTGGGGACCGGGGACCAGTGATGGGAGCAGGGGAAGGGAGATGGAGGGAGAGCAATGGGGAAAGGGAGAGGGGGGGGATGCAGACGTGACGATCTAACCCCTGCACCCAGCCCTGCTGGCCTGTGGGGAGAGAGGCTGGGGAAGGGATGGGTTCCTGCCCCCCGGAGAGAAGTCCCGCTCAGCCCCCAGCCAAGGCTGGGAGCTGGGCGTGGTTCTTACCCCAGCGGCAGGTGCGCGGAGGCTGCCATGTCGCGGTGGTGCTGCCAGGAGGCGATGGCGTTGGGCTGGAGGTAGCCGGGGTGCGAGGAGGCCTCGCCGGGCCCGTACTCTGCCAATGAGAAAGCAGACGGGACATCAGGAGGAGAAGGGCTAACGGGTGAAAGTGGAGGGAGCTCCTTGTCCACTGCCAGTTTACACCTGCTGTGTCGTTTACACCCGGGCTGAGCCCAAGGGAGGGATTCCAGGCGCATCTGGCCATTTGCGGGTGCCTGGCTCCCTTCCCCAAGGCCATGCAGTGAGTGAGGAGAACAGCCCAGCTCAGCTCTGGGACGGGGATTCGAAATGCAGCCCCTGGCCAGGTGTGGGGAGACATCTAGGCACTGGGTGAGGGGGATGTCGGGCTAGGAGCTATCCACCGGGGCTTACCTGCTTGGCTTGAGGAGAGGAAGGGGAAGCCCCCTAGCCCGTGGGCTGGCAGGCTGCCATTGCCGGCGGGCAGCCCTGGGCTCACCGTCTGCAGGCCAGGGTAGAGCGATCGCTGCTGAGACAAACAAACAATAAACACCCCACTCGGGTCCTTCCCCCGCTCCCCTCCGTGCCGCTCTGACCCCTGGCCCGCAATTGCTCCCTGAGTGTTTCCCCCCGCCCCCTCCCATCTCACCCCCCGGAAATGTCCAGTCTGCAAGGCCGCGGGTGTGCCTGCCCGGTGTGAGAGTGCATGCACGACAGGGGGTGTGTGTGACCATGTGCGTGTGAGTTTGTGTGAGCATGACTGGGCACGTGTATCTGGCTGTGCATGTGGCTGGGTGAGTGTGCACCTGGCATGCGTGTGCCTGCACACTGTGTGTGCAAATGAGTGAGTGTGAACTACGTCCCCCAACTCTGGGCTCTTTCAAAGCCACGGTTTCATCCCTGACCCTCTTCACCCCAGAGCTCCAAGCTCCCCAGAGAAGGGGCTGCTGGGCAAAGATCTGTTTTCTTTCCCCAGGGAGCCTTGCTCCTTCCCCCTCCCACGTCCCCCAGTACAAACCAAGAAACTGGGGATCCCTAAACTCCCTGCAAAGGGAGTGCTCAGCTCCCCTCCGCCCCATGGCTCTGACTCCTCTGCACGCAGTGGGGCAGGTTCTCCTCTCACTCGCCCGCCCAGTGCTGGTGCAATCCACCCACGCCCTTGGAGCGACTCCTGATCTGCCCCCTCACAGAGCCGCAGCCTGGCTGGAGCCTCCTGAGATCTCAGAACAGTGGCCTCCTTCCCTCTCCGCTACCCCCATGACAACCTTGTGCTGCTCCTCCGAAGACAAACCCCGGAGCCTCCTGCAGTGCCTGCCGGGGCCCTGCTGCATGGCTGGTGGGGGGAGCTGTAGCCCAGCGGGCAGTTCTCAAGGGCTTTCATTTATTAAATACAGGCTCTCACCGGCGGCTGTATTTCAGAGGGACCCTTCCTAGACCCTTGTCACCAGACGCACCGAGAGTGGCACTTACCGCTGATGTCAGATTGCTCCTGGCGCTGGACAAACTGCTGTGGACATCCACCCTGCGGCCGTCTGCCCCTAGGTAGAGCGGGGGAGGGGTCTTGGTAGCCAGGGCTCGGTTCAGGTTGCCATGGGAGAAGAGAGGGTAGCCAAGGCCTGGGCAGGGAGAAGCAGGCAAAGGTTAGTGCATCTGGGAAGCACTGGGGTGAAAGCCCAGCTCAGGGAATGGCAGGTGATTGCACTGGAGTCTGAGATAAGGCACAGCATAAATTTAAATTAATTAATGGAGGTATCCGATCTCCTAGAGCTAGAAGGGACCTTGAAAGGTCATCGAGTCCAGCCCCCTGCCTTCACTAGCAGGACCAAGTACTGATTTTGCCCCAGATCCCTAAGTGGCCCCTCAAGGATTGAACTCACAATCCTGGGTTTAGCAGCCCAATGCTCAAACCACTGAGCTATCCCTCTGGGTATGTACAGCACCTGGCACAGCGCACTTCCTATGCGCAATCATAACGATAACAAGTCTGGAGGCAAATTCACCCTGTCAGAAGTGAGCTCAAGTGCACTGGAGGCGACGACCTTGTACGTGGGGCGTGGCCAGAGAGATCTCCTTCGGAGCAGGGTCGTGTTTAATTCATAGCTACATTTCTATGTCCCCAGCTGTCGTCACATCCAGCCTCCATCAGAGAAGAGATGCCACTTGAGCAGGAGGATTGGTTACAAAACAACCTAGGAAGGCGGCAGAGCTGCCAACTCTGGAGTCTCGCAAGACGTGGTCATTTTCTTAAAGCCCCAGCTCCCAGAGTCAGGGGATTAGGTGAGGCTCTCAGCTTTCCTTAAAAAATATAAAATGTCTCACCCTGCTGCCTGTGGAGAGAAGCTGGGAATTGTGAGCCAAACGCAGCCCAAGGGTTCAGAGAGAGAACACCCCTTACCCCCATGAATCACCGGTTGAAAAGTCTCATGATTTTTAAGCCAATCTCATGATTCAACATTGTTGAATGCTTGGGGTTAGTGATACTGGGGCTGGCACAAGGAGCATAGGCAGGACTTCAATAGTGCCCAGGCCCTGTGCCAGGCCTCTGCACAGAGGTGAACGCCATCCTTGGGAAGCAAAGGATTCTGGGAGTCCCAGTCCAGATAGCAGAAGTGGCCCTTTAGGAGGAAGAGGACGCCGTCTCTTGGCCGAGCCAGGTCGGAAAGCCCTGGGTTCCCGGAGCGGCGCCTGAAAGCAGGGCCACTCATCTAAGAAGTGTGTGTGAGGGGAGGGAGCGGGGAGCTTGGCGGAAACCTCCTCTGCTTCTGTGACTGCAAACCCACTTCCTGCGAGAGGCCGGGCCCTGGGGCTCCTCCGAGCAGCACTGCACCTGGGCTGTGGCCGGGACGCCAGGGTCAGGTGTGGGGGACATGACGCCGCCAGCAAGGAACGGAAACGATTTGCTAATGTGGGCTCTGAGCCTGGGACTCGCAGCCCTGCTCAGCGGGCAGGACTCACAGCAGGCTGGCGCTACATCCCCATGGCAGCAATTCCCAGGATCTCTGGCTTCCCATGGGTGGCAACCCCTCCACCCAACATGCACACACATAGAATGGGCAACAGTGCCCGCTCTCTGTCGCCCGTTCCTCCTTATCCCCCCTGAGCCCTGCATGCAGGCCTGCTTTGGGAGCTGCTACCCCCTCTTCACCTGCCCAGGGGCGATGGGGCCCTGCAGTGGCAGAGGGCGTCACTCCCCACGCATCTCCCCAGGGCAGACAAACACACGGGAAGATGGAGAGAGCTGCTCTTGGGAACAGAGGGCAGCAGGAGCTGGGGTGAACCCCCCATCAGCTGCCCCCGTGACCCAGGCAGAGGAGAGGGTCTGGGGTGCAGCAGGGCCCCGCTGTCACAGCTGGTTGACAGGCTCTGGGGGTCTCAGTCCAACACCCAGGGACAAGAATCCACATCAGGACTGTCCTCTTGGCTGGCAGCCCCAGCGCAGAGGGGTGGCTGGCTGGGCCCCTGCAGACCAGGGCCAAGGGCTGGCAGGGCGGCGTGGGGAAAGCGCAGTGCGATGCGGCCCAGTCGGCTCCCCCGCCACAGGCTGGGTGGTTGGAAACCTCCTCCTCGGCGCTCATTCCAGGCCTCCCCCCTGCGCAGCGAGGGCCCTGCACAGATCACACAAGCCCCACCCACAGAGTTCCGGCTCCAGCCTTACGCGGCCGAAGCAAAGCCACATGTTACCCACCAACACCTTCGTCACCCACCCCCCCTTTCCCTCACCCCCACGCCTGGGGAGTTTCCACTGGTCAGCCTCAGTCACTTTTTCCAGCTGACAGTCACTGCTGAGCCCGACTGCACTGAGCGACTGAGGTTTCCATCTGTCCCCCACCCGGCCCTGCTCACCCCTCTGAGCTGGAGAGATCCTGATCACAGGGCAGATTTCAAACCCCACCCAAAATGCAGGGAAGCTGGGAAATGCCCATCACTAGCAGAAATGCATCCGCGCGCATGTGTGTGTGTGTGTGTGTGTGTGTGTGTGTGTGTGTGTGTGTGCAGGTGGGTGCTTGTGCTTGTGCTTGCCTGTGAGTGTGAGTGTGCAGGTGCATGCCTGTGAGTGTGCAGGTGCATGCCTGTGAGTGTGCATAAAATCAGCACTCATGACTCAGCAAAACACAGGAAGCAGCTGTGTGGAGTGAGATGGGGCCATTTTCCCAGTCGCTTTGCAGACTGACTGCAGGTTAGCCCATCCCCGCTGTCCACTCTTTGAGCTTGTTAATTACCCAGGAGAAGCTACAGTAATAAACACTGTGCACGTCCCTAGCGCCGGCCAGCTCAGGATCCCCCAGCGCGCTGCAAAGGTCGGGATTACAGCCGGTCGGAAAAGTTCCCACAAGACACTTTGTCCTCAGAACCTGTCAGTTTGTCAGAATCAAAGCGTGTAATGGAGCTGGTTCAATTTCAGCGAAGTTCTAATGGAAACCGGCCGGGCTCCTCGGCAGCGCTCCTAGCAGGCTGACAGCGAGCGGACACTGGAGGGCCTGGAAGCCTGATTCTCATGCCCATGACTTCTCAGCAGTCTGGGCTCCCAGGCCTCCCAAGGTCGGTGACTCCCGGGTAGCCAGCCAGGCAGACTGCCCCGCAGCCAGGGCTCCACTCCCTTTCACAGAGAATTCCAACATTTTTAGCTTTTGTTCCAAAATGGAATGAAACCAGACTCCAAGATGTTGAAATCCTCCACGCAGCGGAATGACTGCTCTCCGCCCAAGGCAGGGTCGTGATCCGCCAAGGTACAGACGGGGAAACCGAGGTGCAGAGGGAGACGCGATCCGCCTACGATCGCATAGCGAGTCAGTGGCAGAACAGGGAATAGAACCCAAGAGTCCTGACTACAGGGCCCCAGCTCCTCTAGCCGCTAGACCAGGACACCTTTGGGTTTGACCAGCTTCTTTAACCAGGGGAGATCCAGGCCCTGGGCACTCGCCTGTTACCACAGGCCACTGCAGAAGGGCAAAGCTTGGGTAACACTCATTGGATGTTGGCTCCTTCGTCAACCTGAAGGGGGCGCTGCTGAGCACATGCTGCCTCTAGAAGCCAAACCACGCCCCTCCCCCCCCAGATTCCAGGGCCGAGCTCCCCCCCCAACACACCCTGGATTCCGTGGCTGAGCCCCCCCCACACACACACACCCTGGATTCCGTGGCCGAGCCCCCCTTCCTCTGCCCATGCCTGGCCACCCGGGGATAACTCACCTGGTGGCAGTGGCCCCGGGGAGCGCCCCGAAGGCTGGACGTGCTTGGGGATCGCCGACTTGAACACAGGCAGGCGGCTCTGGTGCTGCGGGGACCCGTTGGCACTGCTGAGCCCTCCGTCGCTCCCAGAGGGCGGTGTGCCCGCGTAGGCCGCTTCGTGGCTTGGCGGAGGGGCTGATGACTGCAAAGGGAGAGCAGGGATGTGGGGGTCACAGTGGGGCCCGTGGGGGAGGGGATCGCCTGGCCAGGCAGCCCTGTGGGTGGGGGAAGGGCACTGGGTGGATCTTGGCCACGCCAAGGCATCGCCATGGTCTCAACCCCCTGTGTGGGGAACGGGGATCCAGCCACTCACGTAGAGCCTGGGCCGCGCCACCGTCAGGTCCACCCCCTCGTTCAGCTTCCGGATCTTCTCCATGGGGTCCAGCCCTTCGTCCAGCTCCAGTTCCTGGCTCTCCAGCCCCAGGCCCTTCCGCTTCAGCGTCTGGCAGGGAGGGAGCCTGTGAGTGAGGAGGCCCAGCCGGGATTCCCTTGGCAGGCATTGCGGGGGGAAGGGCCCAGGGTCTCCTTGCCCTGCCCCACCCCTCACATCCCACGCACCTCACAGCTTCCTTCCCCCCAGACCCTGGCACAGATACAGCAGCTGCTCCCACTCCCCCCCCCCCCCCCGCTCCCTGCACACTCAGGCTTTGCCTTGGGACAAGAGGGGCATGTGGGGTGCAACTGTGTCCTTCCCTGCCTGCCCCCTCGCAGTTCGGTCTCCAAGGCCCTCTCCTCCCCTCGGCCTCTCTGCCGGGGCTGTCAGCAAGGGGTGGGTCAGTTACTGCCAGTGGTCACCTGTCCGCTAGGATCCGGGCTGAGACGCTGCAAAACTCGTTTCATGCAGAGGCTGCTCAGCAGCTGCCTGCCGGGCCGGCTTTGCCTGTCTAATTGCCCTGGAAGCAGCGTTAGTTCTGCCCTGCAGCCCCCCCCACCCCCGCGCGCCCGGGCGGCGTTACCTCCAGGATGTCGGAGTTGGTGCGGCTCTCGTGCGGCTCGCTGTACTCCGTGTACTTGAGCAGCACCTTGTCCATGTCGGTGCTGGCGTACTGGAAGAGGCGGTTAGTGCTGTTGAAGATGATGAGGGCGATCTCGCAGTCGCACAGCACGCTCAGTTCATAGGCCTTCTTCATCAGCCCAAACTTGCGCTTGGTGAAGGTCACCTGAGGGGAGGGCACAGGGCTCAGGGCAAGCGCAAGGCGCCGGAGCGCCGGCCCTGCAGACTGCTGGGCCAGACTCGCCTCCAGATTGACACCCTGACCGGAGAGAGGTCACAGCAATGCTACCCTGCTGGGACGCAGTGGCAGGACATAGCCAGGCCATATCCGCAGGTGCTGGGCACCCCCAGCCCTGGCCACACCTTCCACAGACCTCAACCGCCAGTAGGCACCTTGGCCCCCAGCTGCTCCCATTGGGACGCAGGCGCTCAGCGGCCTGACGCTCAGCGTGGGAAGCGCGTCTGAAAATCTGGCCCTGTGCGTGTGTGGGCGACAACACAGGACCCGCCGTCAGGGGAGTATAATTAGCACCGACCTCAGAGCACTGAACTAAATTCGGTGCTCGGCGCTTAGCCTGAGCCTTCCCTTGGTGAGTGCTTCACACACCCCCGCGGCGTGTCCAGTTTGCACAACTGCTGTGACCACACGCACACGGCACTGCCACACGAGGACTATTTTTACCATGTCAGCGAACCGGTGGTAAGATCCTAGTGTAGACGAGGCAGTTTGCAGCGCTAGCAGGGTGAGGCAAGCCCTAGGGGGAAGGGTGGCTTTACCCCATGCAGCAATGGGTGTGGGACCTGCAGACTTCTCCACACTAGGGTCGTCCCGGGGGTTAGTGACCACAGGCCGCCTGTCACACGGCCAGAACACACCCTTTCTCCTAGCGCAGCCAAGGCCCCGCAGTCCCCGTGTGATCCCGGCCTGGCTGCAACACGGCCCTCTGTGCACGGATGCACTGAAGGGGGCAGCTGTTCCGCAGCCCATTCTAAGAGCGGACATGCACTGCGTCCAGCAGAGCGATGCTCTCAGTGGATCAGAGCTCTAGGGCGCATGGGCGTTTGGTGCCCGTGCCAGTGGGCACAGCTTGCACCAGCTGGGAGCCTGGACCTATCAGGCTGCTTAGTGCCCTCCCCGGGCAGCCCACCAGGATCCTGCAACCCGCCTCCTCTTCTCTCCTTCTAACATCCCCTTCCCCGATCCTTGGCCAATGCCAGCACGGGCAGCAGCTCAGAGGCCTTCCTGTGCCTGGAATTCCACCACCCAGCTCCGCCAGCAGGGTCGCGGTCTCTGTCACTGTGCAGACTCCACGCCGGGCATGGGCAGAGGGGCGGGTTACAGGAGGGTGTTGTGACTGTCCTCCGAGCTCGCGCAGCATCTCCCGGATGGAGACCCTGGGCAGGGCCGGGGGGAACGCTAGCCGCTCGGCACAATCGGCATTTTCCATCAAATCTTGTTTCACTGAAAAATTCCCAACCAGCTCGAACCTTGGGTGCGGTTCTCCACCGCCCTGCTCCTCGCGAAGCCATTTATACCAGCGACAGGGGGAGCCTTTCACACCCGCCTGGCGCTGGGGCCACTGAGGCGCAGCTATTTCAGTTAAGCAGATGAACTTCTGGGTGCCTATCTGCACCAGCCCTTGCCCAGAACGAACACTGTCCTCTGGGAGAATGCAGCCTGGCAGAACCTGGAGCAGCCATGCCCAACGAAAGGGCTAAATTCTTGCCTCTCCTGCTAGCCGGCTGCTGCTGGCGGCTTCTAAATATCATCTCTCATTAGGCACATAACTGAGCTCTCTGGGAGGCATTCTCCAGACGCCGCTCTGGAATAGCATTGGTGGCATGGTGCCCACTGCCTTTGAACTGCCAGGCAAACCTCTGCCCCGCTGCGTCACTAGCTGTCGTGTTGCCTGTAGCTTTTATGGACCTCAGGTCACGCGAGCAGGGGTGACGCACCGTGCACGCTGCATGCTCCTCACAGCGCTCGAGGAGGTGCACTGCGACGCTGGTTGGTATAACAACTCGGGTCACATCCTGGGCCAACCCTGCGTAACACGCGCCGGGCAAGAGGCTGCAGTGCATTGGGAACAGCCTATGGAGGCTGCTACCGCTAGGTTGCTGGGTCAAGCCCAGCCCCAGGTTGAGGAATTGGCTGGCTCAGGGCACTGTGGTGCATCTCCCCTCGCTCCCTGCCTCCAATTCTGCTCTCGGCTGGTAGGGTTGGACATTGCCCTGTCTGATGGTCGTGGGTCTAGTTGCCAAATGAGCGTGCAGAGTCCATGCTAGTGTCCAGGCCTTGGAGTGACAGAGCCTGAGCATATCACTGGTGGTTCCTGCCGGGCAGGGCCAGAGGCCCGGTGCCTAAGGGACGGGGTGCAGGAGCAGTTTGCTCTGCCTCTGTGCGTGCGACATTTCCAGAGCCAACAAGCCTGCACCTTTCCCCACAGTTGAATCCAAACCCCTTTGCCCAGCCTCGATATTGACTCTCCGGTGTTTCCCCAGACCAGTTTCTGGATGGGCCTGGGGCTGGGGCTTACCTGACGGTTGCGCTGGTCCAAAATTCGACTGATCTGTATTTTTTTCCGGCCCATTTTTTACTGCTTGTTTTGAGGGGATGCTGGAATAGAGAAAGAAATGGTTACTGAAGCGTCTGCATTGATTGTAGCCCACTGAGCGTTAGACAGGCTTCGCAAATAGGGCTAAGAACCACAGGATCCAGGTTTCTGAGCCTACTATCATTGGGCCACAAGGTGAGGGCTCAGATCTGAATCCAAACCTGACCTGGGTGGAGAAGGTGATTCTGGGGTTAACACAGCTCCCCAAGAGAACCAGCTCCTAGGCCAAGACGCTTTGGATCCATCCACCTCTGGGCTGGAGGCCCAGAATGCTCTGCCCAGCGCCAGAGCGAGCCGGCAATGGAGTTCATGAAAGAGGACATTTTCGGGGGGGGGATTCACTTTTGATGAAATTTTTCAATGAAAAAATAGAAACCAAAAATTTTATCCAAAAACGATTTTCAGTTCATCAAAAAATGGAAAATGTTTCTTGGGGAATTTTGACAAAAAACTATTTCGTTTTTCAAAATTCTCATGAAATAATTGGCAATGTACAACCAGCTGTGTCGATCCCGCTACCCCACAAGGCGAGGGTCTCCAAGGGGGTCTCGCGGAACTCCACCCAATGCCTGTTACAGTCAGTGGGACTTGGGCACCTAAATCCCCTAGGCAGTTGAAAATGCCTCTGCCCTATTAACCCAGAGTCCCCCATTCAGACAGAAGAGGGAATCTTTGCATTTCAAAATTCCAGCCCCAGTATAAAATAGCCGTGTGCTCCTTCAAGAGCCACACTAAATGATCTCCTGCAGATTTGCATTCCTGACTCCCGGGTCTAGGTTATTTGGAGAGCAGTTACACAGGAACGCTGACCTGGCTGGGGGGTTTTCTCCATAGGACAAAGGGGATGTTTTTAGGTTGTGGGAGGGGGGGTGTTATAATTTTTTAAGCAACTTTTTTTTTTTTTCACATACAGACTAAATTTGACCTCAGACATGTTCGGGTCAGGAAGTGATTGCATGAGAAGTTGTAAAATGCAAACCACCCACTTCTTTCATAGTGTGTGTTTGTGAGAGATGGGGGGGGGCAGGAAGGGCAGAATAGAGAGAGAGACCCCAAATCTCCTTGCTGCCCCAAAGAACAGGGACCCTTTTCTTCTTTCATATCCCCCTAGGATATGACTATCTCCGGCAGGACTCCTGGGTCCTGAAATCTTGTCAACTCCATTAAGTAGGTCCCTGGTAGTGAGCCTGGTGTGAGTTGATTGCAGTGAAGGTCCTGGCCCACACTAAGAAATCAATGTGTTACAATGATGAATCCCAGGAAGTGGTGCTGAAAGTGGCCAAAGCGCTAGTGTACACAGGACCAAACCGGTTTCAGCTCTGACACCATGGGCCCAGTTGGCTAGCGCTGAAGCAGAAGAGGTATTGCAAGTACCCCTAACAAGCCCCTGGCGTCCACATGCAGCAGCTGCCAGGGAGCGTTGGCTGTAGCAGCTGGTTATGACGCTGGGGGGAAGGGCGATAGCGCAGGTCATGACAGTCTCATTGCAAACTAGGGAAATGAGGTGTAGATCAGTGGCTCTCAACCTTTCCAGACGACTGTCCCCCGTGCAGGAGTCTGATTTGTCTCGCGTACCCCCAAGTTTCACCTCACTTAAAAACGACTTGCTTATAAAATCGGACATAAAAATACAAAAGTGTCACAGCCACACTAGTATGACAAATTGCTTCCTTTCTCATTTTAATCATATAATTATAAAAAAAATCAATTGGAATATAAATATTGTCCTTACATTTCAGTGTATAGTATATAGAACAGTATAAACAAGTCAACGTCTGTCTGAAATTTTAGTTTGGACTGACTTCTCTAGTGCTTTTTTATAGCCTGTTGTAAAACTAGGCAAGTATCTAGATGCATTGATGTACCCTGTGGAAGTCCTCTGTGTACTCCCAGGGGTACATGTACCCCTGGTTGAGAACCACTGGTCTAGATGAAATTACTATAAGGTGCGAGCAGAAGTGGTTGAAAGACACTCAAAGAGTAGTTATCCATGGTTCACTGTCAGACGGGGAGGTGTATCTAGTGGGGTGCTGCAGGGGTCAGGCCTGGCTCTGGTACTACTCAATACTTTCATTAATGACTTGCATAATGAAGTGGAGATTATACTTATAAAATCTGCAGCTGACACCAGACTGGGAGGGGTGCAGGTAGTTCAGAGAACAGGATTAGAATTCAAAATGATCTTGACAAATTCGAGAAATGTCTGAAATCAACAAGATGAAATTCACTTCACTTAGGAAGGAAAAATCAAACGCCCAACTCCAGAATGGCTGGGTTGTCACACGGCTGAAAGGGAGCTGGGGGTTACAGTGGATCACAGATTGAATATGAGTCAGCAATGCGATGCAGCTAGGAGAACGGCTGATATTCTGGGGTGTAGTCACAGAAGCGTCAGCTGTAAGACACGAGAGGCCATTGTCGGCACTGCTGGAGTCCTGTGTCCAGCTCTGGGCACCGCGCTTTAGGAAAGATGAGGATAAACTGGAGAGAGTCCAGAGGAAAGCAACAAAACTGGTAACAGGGTTAGAAACCTGCCCACTGAGGAAAGGCTAAAAACCCTGGGCATGTTTAGTCTCGAGAAAAGAAACCTGATAGGGGGACCAGAGAACAGTCGTCAAATCTGTTAAGGGCTGCTCTACGGAGGACAGTGATCGATTGTTCACCACGTCCACTGAAGGAAGGACAAGAAGCAATGGGCTAATCTGCAGCAGGGGAGATTGAGGTTCGATATTAGGAAAATGTTCTAACTCTATGGGTCATTAAACGCTGAGGCAGGCTCTCCAGGAGGTGGTGGAATCCCGTCACTGGAGGGTTTTTAGAACAGCTGGACAAACACCTATCAGGGCTGGTCTAGGGTTACTTGGTCCTGCCTCAGCGCAGGGGGCTGGGCTCGGTGACTTCTCGAGGTCCCCTCCAGCCCGGCATTTCTATGATTCTAGGTCCGGCTGAATCGGTGCCACTTGTGGGGGTTTTCAGCATGGCCAGGAAGCCACGAACTTTCCAACTGCCCTTGTTCAGCTGTTCCTTACATCCCACAAGGCAATTACCCCAGACCCCCTGGGCACTCCGGGAGAAGAGCTGCAGGAGTCTCAGAATACTATCCAGCTATACAACAGGCCGGGGACAGACCCAGCAAATCCCCCAGCGTTGGCACCCGATATACCACCATGGGGCAAGCAAAGCAGCCAGAGTGGACCGGCTGTCCCCAAGTGCGGGAAGGAGTCTGTGCATGCTGACCTGCTGCTAACCCCAGGGGACAGGGTGGAGGGATGCAAGGAAGAAACGGACAGAGAAAGGACCAGGATGCAGCTGGCAGGAAGATACTTGGAGGCAGGGATTCTTGTATCCAGTTTTTCCAGGCATCTCCAAACCTTCCTTCCTATTTTGGATTTAGACCTGGGTCAATTTGGGCTTAAGAGCCGTGTACAGAAGCTCCCCAAACCTTCTCAGTCTCACCCTCGATCTGGGGACCTCTGCAGATCGGGGATCTCTCATGATCCTCCCGGGCCAGAACTCCCAGGGGAATGGTCCTTTGTTGAAGCACCCCCAGCTCTGCTCCCAGCCCCCAGAGGCACTGTGCAGAAAATTCACCCATGCCCCCTTCCCCTGAATGCACAGTGACTGGGACTTTTCCCAAAGCTCTGGGTGGGGCTGAAATGCTGGGGCTGGCTCATCCCACACCGCCCTTCATTCACTCAAATGCCATTTCTCATCTTGCTTCCTTCTCACAAGCCCTGGCCATTTACCCTCTTCCTCGGCTGCTATATTTAGCTCATCAAAACTAATTTTAATTTATGGAAGGAAATTATGCTGGAGTTCCCACGACCTGACTGTCACTCTATGTCCTCAGCCCACGCATGACACGAAGGTATGCCCAGCGTGACGAGAATACCCCAGTGCTAGGACCTCCGGCTCCGGTGGGAAGGGACTTACCGGAAAGAGTCAGATATTCCCTGGTGAAAACTTCAGGAGGGTTCCCAACTTACTTCTCCTGCTTATGAAGGGTGAAGGGGCCTGGCTCTCAGTCGCCCTGCCTGGGTGCAATGGCTTGCACTGGTGCAAAGGGTGCGGGGCCAGGAATGGTGGCGTTTTACACCCAGGCTGCACAGGGTGCAAGGCCGTGGGGAGTCCGGCCCTCAGAGCGGGTCTAAGCTAGTGACATTTGCAGCCGCGGTGCAAACACTTAATGCAGTTGCAGCTCACTCCAATACTACGTGTCCCCTTCTGAGCCAAGTCAGAGAGGTGGAGGTCTGTTGCAGCCTCCTGTGGTTCAGCTTAAGGCTGATTGGCCAAACTGGTGGCCATTACATAAACACGTGATATTTGTTCCCAGTGGGGCTTGCACCAGCATGACTCACGGTGTCCACGCTTACACTACTGCAGTGCGTTTGCACCAGGATAATGGCGTTGGCATAGCCACACCAAGACAATCAATCCCACCATAAACGAGGGACTCGGGTCCTGCCAGACTCAGTAGCTTTGTGCATGTTTCTTCTCGTGCCATTGTTGGGGGTCACCTCATCACATTCATTTTCAAAGGGAACCTGCAGAGTTAAAACGTCACAGAAGAGCCCCCAGCAGGGGGAGGACACAAGAGGAGGCAAAGCCACCAGGTTATAAGCTCCACAAGCCGGGTGCTTGTAAACGCCGTAAGCCCCATCCCCAGCCAAACAACCCTCCTCTCCTGCAGAGCTGGTCAGCTCCGGCCGAGTTTATACGCTCGGCATGCTCCTGGCTCTCCATTCCTATCACCGTCAGGGTCTAAATATGCTAAAGGCACAGGGTAAAAAACCCTCCACGGTGAGTGGGTCCAGTTCCAGGCCCCGTTCCTGCCAGCACCTACACACACTCAGGAGGGCTCACTCTGGTGGCATCTGCGGAGAGATGGCAAAGGGCCCCTCTGACATCAGAGAGCATCTGGCCTGGAGATCTAAAGTAACAGCAGCTAATTAATTCTCCCCCCTGCCCCCCCCAAGGGCTTCCTCTCTCCCCTCACTTAACCCTGCGCATGCTGGTCCCGCCTTCCTCCCCCATCAAACTGCATCTCCCCCTCCGCCCTTAGAGCCAGTGGGTCACTTTAACACAGGCTCAGGCAGGCCATAAGCTATGGGGACGGGTTGGGAGGAGTGGAATATCTAAGCATCAAGGGGCAGAGCCATTGCTGAGAGAGTACAGGGTAGAGGGGATGCAGTTTGTGACGCCAGAGTCAGCGGCTGGCAGCGCAGACTAAAGCAGCCCCAAGGCTGCCCTAAGTTGCCCCCCTGCTGCACTGGCTCCTGTGGGGCTTTGCAGGACTGCACCAGCCCCAGCATGAAGGTCCATCCCACTCCTGCCTCCTCCAGCTTCTCCTCTACATGCCCACTCTCCACTCCAGCATGCCCACTGCCCCCTGGGCTGCTCGCCCCAAGCCCCAAGCCTAGCCGGTATAACGGTACAAGAAGGCAACCAGAAATCAGGCCACAGGCTTGAGCCACCCAGGCTCCCTGGACCCAGTGTTCTAGTCCGAGTAGGGCCCTGGACTCCAGTGCAGGTAACTGACCCCCCGGCACAGCGCTGCCCTGCACAGACATCCCAGCCCCCCGGGAGCTGGGCCTTTGCCTCTCTGTCCTTGGCCAAACATTTCCCTTCGCCTCTCTGCTGTTCCCCAGAGGTGGTTGCATCTCCCTGCTACTCTTGCAAAGCGCCTTGGCATCCTTTGAGATAAAGGCCCTGGATAAATGTTTCTATTCAATCACACAAATAGTGCCTGGTTTTCAGTGGGTTCAGGAAGGACCAATCCCTCCATCTCGAGGGCCAGCAGAGCGAGATAAAGGTCACCAAGGCATGGAAAACCCAGAGGTTTTCCTGCACCCACCCTGTTCTGGGGCAGGGCAGGGCAGGGCAGGGCAGGGCAGGGCTTTCCTCCCCCCCAGTGAAGGAAGGGATTCGAATAACCCCATGCCCTGTGAGTGACAGGTCACATCCCCTGGCCCCCCCACCCACCAGCAACTGCAGAGCCTGCTGGCGTCACAACAAGAGCGCTGCGGTCACTAGCACGAGGCTGAGAATAGAAGGGGGGGAGGAGACGTGGAGTCTAAAGTGAGAAAAGGGGAAGTTACAGCAGCCGCCACGCAGGGATGGGATGTCGCTGGAGAGCAGGAGCGGTGCAGGCCTGGGGCCACGCCAGCCACGCCGGGATCTCCAGTGCAGCGTGCCCTGGACTTCAGCAGAGCCATACGGGGCCTGGCCTAGGGTATTTAGCGATGAGGCAAATTAAAGTCAAGAGCAGCTGAGCTCCAACCCGGGGCAGCTAAAGGGGCACAAGGAAGAAGAGCAGAGAGGGTGGATCTTAATCCCAGTCCTGCCCCCGATCCCTGGGCGCTGCATCTCTCTCCCCACCCCCCCAGCTCCCATCACCTACAGGGTATTCACTGAATAACACAGGTGGGGAGGGCTCATGCAACAAGCAGGCTGGTTTCATCAGCTGCCTCCCCGAGCAGCTCATTACAGGGCAGAGGGAGCCGCTTTGCTGCAGCTTCGCTGGTGCTCGGGCAGCAACGGGCAGTGGGGGTGGGGCCTGGCCGCCTGGGGGGTGTCACTGATCTAGACCAACAGGCCAGATGGGGCTGAGGTTTGTGAAATCAGTTGGGTCCTGCCTGTGCACCAGGAAAACACACGGCAGCCTGGGAAAAGGGCGATTTCCCATCAGAAGCGAAGTCACCACTTGGCTCCTGGAGGGAAGGTGAAGCAGAGGGGGGGTGCTAGTTGGTCCGGAGGCAGGGGAGTGGGGCAGGGAAGGGTGGCCTGACGAAGAGGGCACTGGACTGGGGGTCAGGAGAGCCGGTTTCAATGCCTGCCTCTCACAGAGATGTTCTGTGTCACCATGCGCACCCTGGGTCTCAGAGCAGGTGTTTGCGCTCCGGGGTTGTCCACATGGCATTCGGGAGCGAGCCGCCGGGCCGACTGACTCGGGCTCGCGCTAGTGCTCTGCACATCGCCGTGGAGACAGCGCTTGGAAGGGGGTGGGCCCCAGAGCCACGGCATCCCTCGGCTTCAGAGCCCACAGTCCGGCACCAGCCGCAGCTTCCAGGCGCTGGCGGGTCCCCGCGCCAGTCAGCCCAGGCTGGGCGGCTCGCTCCAAAATGCTGTGCAGACCTGGCTCCTCCTGTCAGAGGATCTGAGCACCTCCCAGTGCCCCCGCCAGGCCCGCAGCCTGCTCTCACCCCCACCACCCCGGCGGGGCCCAGGGACTCCAGGGAGGTGTCCCCAGCCCCAGCCCCATGGCGCCAAGGACCCGCTGCACAGTGCGGGGTATTTGCTGCAAACCCCTGTGTGAGCTGGTGGGAGAGGCAGGGGGTCGCGCTGGACGCTCGGGAAGCCCCAGTCGGCGGAGCTGCGTGCACCTTCTTATGCCATGACAACGCCCGGCACCTCGCCCTGTCCTTTACACCCCTTCCCCTGGCAGACTGCAGCTCCCAGGCTGTGCTAAAATCAGAGGGGAGCTTCTCGTCCTCTCCCGGGGAGCAGCGTCCCCCTCTGCTCCCCCTTCCTTCTTCAGTCTGCCTGGTGTAGTGAGTGCACCCCCCCGTTTCCATGCACCGTAGCCCCCGTGCAGCAGCCTTGTAACTACACTGGGACCTGCGTTCCCTGGCGCAGCTGGGCAAATCAGTGACACGAGAGCCAGGACTCTGCACACAATCTGCGGCTCATCCCTCGGGTCCCACCGCCCTGGGATCAAACCTCTGGCCTTTCCACCCATCCTGCCATACCCAGCGGCTGGTGGGTCTGGGCTGGTACCCCGGCACTGGGCAGAAGGGTACCAGACCAGAGTGGCCATTCATGAGTGTGGGAGGTAGTGGGTATCCCCTGAAGATCATTCCTCGTTCCATTGTCCTCTTCCTTTTGTGGTCTGGAGCAGGCCCAAGGTTTCGCTATTGTTTTAATCTTGCGGCGCGCTCCGGTCACTGCGGTGATGTTTCTGGTTCACTTTCTCGATGGGCCCCAGGGAGGAGGCTGGATTCCTGTTGGCTTCGCTCCATCAGGTATTAAGGAGGGAGATGTTTTCACTCCAGATTTTAATTGCTTCACCCGCCTGCCTGGCTGATAAGCAGATAAGCAGCATTAGTGCTGCAGGCAATTATCCCATCCTGCGCGTGAAGGGCCGAGGCCCGGGCTGCCTTTCCCCTCTCCAGGCAGCGGGCTGCGGCGGATTATTGGGAGTAGCTGCCCTCTGAGCTCAATCGCCGCCCGCAGGAGCCTCGCCTTGCAGCTCCGTGCCATTGGTACGAACCCAGCAGTCTCAGCAGAGAGGCCATGGATTGAATGGACCATGAGTCCTCCCAAGTGAATGCTAAGACCCTCCCTGACTGAGTTCCCCCCAGTGCATCCTGGGAGCCCCACTGCCTCTCCCCCTAGACTTTTGCTTATCCCAGTGCACACTGGGAGCCTCTCAGCAGCCCCCCACCCCCAACTCTTGCTCATTGATGGCCAGTGGCAGGGGGCATGATTGTTTGGGAGCCATGGGCGAAGAAGGGGTGCTGTGGCCAGGATGGGGCAGGGAGGGGATTGAAGATGTAAGAAGGTGGGTGTGGAAAAAGCAGCAGAGTGCGAGGTTCTGCCCCAGGCCCCAGGTGTGCCTGGAATGTCCCCCAACCTGGGGCACCCCAGCTCCGTAAACCCCCTCGGCAGCAACATGGAGTGAGGGGAGGGGGTGGGGGATAGGCCCCAGGGGAAACCCTACTGCTTCTAATTGCTTTCTTCTCCCCTGCTGCGAGGCAAACAGCTTCCTCATTAGAGAGGCTGCCACTGGGGACTTGGGGGGAGGGGACTACCCAGCTGCCAATCAAAGAGCGACTCACATCAGAGTAGGGTGACCAGATAGCAAGTGTGAAAAATCAGGACAGGGGGTGGGGGGCAATAGGAGCCCATATTAAAAAAAGTCCCAAATATCGGGACTGTCCCTATAAAATTGGGACATCTGGTCACCCTACGTCAGAGGGGAGCTCCCTTCTCGCCCCAATGCACCCCAGCTTTGGAAATTACGCCCCCTGAGCCGCTGCCATTCGACCAGGGCCGGGGCAGGCAGTGGGGAAAAGAGAGATGGTGCGAAAGGGACAGGCTGAGTGTGAATGGGGCGGGGGGGTAGACTCCCCGTGAAATGTACTGCACCAAGGAGCGGGGACAGAAGGGACTGGGCTGGTCACTGGTTCTAATCCAGCCAGATGGCTAAAGGTGCGGCGGTACTGCTCTGCTCAGCATTGCAAGGCCTAAGTGAAGGAGGCGGCTAATGCCCAAGCGCCCGAGAAGCCTGCCGGTATCTCCACTCTGCAATCAGAGGTGTGGTTGCGGCTTGGGTTAGCACACCTGCGCGAGCAGGGCTAAAATCAGCAGCGAAGCCCCAAGAGCACAGGCGTGTGCAGGCTGGAACCGTGGGTACCTCCTCAGTGCCTAGCCTGCACCGGCCAGGGCTTTCCTGCTATTGGCAGCCACGCTACCTAGCTTAAAGCTGGCCTGAGCCGGCCAGCCCGAGCTGCCATCACACCTGCTGCAGTGCAGGCAGGCCGGCCCTAAGTCCTGCTAACTTTCAATGAGCATAAGTCACTTTTATCACCTTCCGACTCGGGATCTTAGAGACCCAGCATCATTCCCTGCTGATGGGAGGCCCCTGCCTGGAACGAGCTCGGGGGGTCTCAGCCCATCCCCGTCACAGCAGCCACCCTCCGGGCGAGTGCTAAGTGGCACAGGGTCCGGGGGACCAGCTCTCCTCTCCGCACCGGGAGGAGGTGGCTGTGGCTCGGAGGTACGTGGAGAGGGGAAGCCTGTTCCCCGCTCCCTGGGATGTAGCTGTTCTGGGGCCAATATTATTCCTGAGCCCTAATCCTGCCCCTCCCTCCTGCGACTCCCAGGGTGTGATGGGGTCACGCCATGGCTGGCCTCAGCTCTTCTTGTTAGCAGCACTTTACAAGGTCCTAGAACCTTCCCGGCGCCCTTGTGCAGGACACAAATACCTTCGCCCTTGTGCACTTGGGTTCACCGAGGCCCACGGAGGGGGAAGCACCTTGCCCTAGTGCACCGAGGAGTCGGTGCCGGAGTTGGGATGAGAGCTCCCATCCACCGCGGCTCAGGCCAACCTCTCGAGCCAGTCACACGCCAGAGCTCCCAGCCCAGCCCTGTGCAGCAGACATAGGCCTGGTCTGCACGAGGGCACCAACTGATTGACACCACTTGAGCATCGGGCCCTGGGGCTTAAGCTGCTGATACAAAACTCTAATGCAAGCCCCTCGTGCAGACACGATTCCCACCAAGGCAGTGCCACTTGCCCCTGTGCAGCTTATCGAGTTGCACCCGTGTAAATCGTGTCGACGCTAAGGGCTTGCAGCTAACCCCAGCCCCTGTGCCCGGAGCAGACGAGGCTTTCCACTTTACCAGACAGACAGCTGCAGAGCCTGCTGTTGGCTTGATTTTGCCCAGCTACGGTTCTGGTTGAGCTCAGAGGCCGTAAATCCCTTGGTGGGTTTGGCCAAAATGGAGCCCGGACGCGAGCTGAATCGCTTCTGCTCTGGAGACTCAGAATATGCTAGAGCGTCTCCTTTTAGCTGCTCTGTCCACTTCCCCCTTCCGCGGAGGGAGCCGTCCCGCGGGCCCTGGTTTGAGCAGCCCTTCGGAAGCCTATTTTCAAAAGGCATTGTCTGGGCTCTGCGGCCGCGCCATTTCACAGCCACATACAGTCCCCCAGGGCATTGGCTGCAGGGCTACTGCTCCGAGGAGCCAGGGACCGGCCCCATCCAAGAATAACAATAGCGCTCTGCGGTCACACGTGCTCGCTCACCGCAGCCTCCCCCGCTCTGTGCGCGAAGCCAGGCCTATCAACGACGGTGACCGTGGCCTTGAAACACGGCCGGGGTAAAAGGACAAAGCGGGGTGTGAGCAGATGGGTGGGCTGGGTTTGGCAGACAATGCACGTCTCTGTTCAACGTGCAATTCAGCGCCAGGAGACAGGCGTGTGCGGAGGGCTGGGGGTGTCTCACAGGGGGCATGGGCGAGGGCGGCTTTCATGCTATCCTGTGGCCTCACCCATCATTTAATTCCCTCCAGAAAGGCTCATCCATGGTGCATTTGGAGGAGCAGGAATTCTGAGCGAGTTGGCGTAAAAAGTTGACGTGGGGAGGCGGTTCCTAACGGCTCCATTCAACTACACAAACCGGTGCCTGCTCTGACCTAGAGCTAATCTGTTTCCAGATTGGCTCCAGAGGAGCTCCTCCCGCCCAGCTCTCATTGAATGACATCACACTCAGCCAACAGCGTGGAACATGGAGGCATTACCTCCTGAGAACTTCCTCTAAGTGGCTGAACACAACCTGAAGGCAGGATGCTGACTCAGCAAACTGCAAAGAGCCGATTCACTTTTTCCTCAGGTGTCCCATGCAGCAGGAGCCCCACGGACCATTCGCTCCACCCCGCTGCCCCACACAGCTCGGTGCAAATCCATGAAGCTTGAAAAGGCTGGACATGGCTCTCTCTATAGCCTCATGGGTCACGGAGATCCAGGACTGAATGCCACCCCAGCCCCCATGATCCCCCGGCTTCCGCTCCACCTGAGCCCCCGCTGGAACCCATCTCCAACCTCGGTTCGAACCAGCTGATGTTAAATGCAGACGTGATTCTGATCGACGTGCCCCCACAACCCCCCACATGCTGACAGGTCCATTGACCAGAGCTAACTCTCATGTGCTCTGTATTTTTTGCGTGCTCTCTCGCACACACCCCGGCTCTTCACACATAGTCGTGCCCCATCTCCAAGGCCTTCTGCCCCTCGTTCTGAACATTGCTCTACAGGGCAGGGGAAACATCGTAGGAGTCCGGAAACTCGCAACCCGTCACTCCATGGCCTTGCTGCTGCCACGAGGATTAATATTAACTCTGAAGATCTAGTGCACATTTATGGGTCATTTGCATCGCAGCAGAGTGTGTAAACTTCCTATCTGAAGCCCTAATTAGTGCTGTGAGATGCACCCGAGCCCCCTGAGGAGCAATGTTTTTCCATGCGTTGCAGCAAAGTCCTAATGTCACACGTAGCACGGAGCGAAGCCAGGGACTCTCTGTCGATGTAAACCCTGCTCATGTTGTGGTGACCATAATGGGCAAAGCTCCACAGGTTTGATCCACAGGAATTTGTGGGCACTGTGGTGCCAGCTCTGGTCCTTGGGGCATTGCCACCCTCTGTGTCAAGTTTGAGTGAACCCAGCAAGGCAGCCCAAGCTGCCCAGTTCAACAGCTTTCACTCGGATCCAGAACTCCTATCCAATCTCCCCCAGATCTCAGCCTCCCCAACCCAGATAGGGTCCTGTGAAGAGTTTAGCAAAGAGATCAGGCCCTGGGCAGCCCCCGCACACTGCTGCATAGTTTGGTGACAGAAAACGTGGCCAAAACGTTTACTAATGACTCATCAATTTTGGGGCACCTTGATGTTTGGATGCCAAGCTCGAGCCACCTGAGTTTTGAGGGGCAGGTGCTCAGCATTGAACAGCTGGTCCCTTTCACTGTCCCATCCGGGGTGTCCAAAAAATCCCCAGTCACCTTTCAAAACAAAAGTCAGAACCTATCTTTTCAGGGGATTTGGGGGCCCCGATTCATCCTTGATTTACCCACAATTTACACCAGTGCAAAGTGGGGGTAACCGGTTTTCAGATCAGACCGGAAGCATTTTGCACTGGTGTGAATGATTGTGCAAGGTGAAGGCCACAATGAATTGGACTCTACATCCCCACAGGAGCTGGGGGCCCTGTCTGGGCCTGGAGAGGTTTTTATTTATCTTTAATCCCAATCCCTTAGTGGGTGGCAGGTTTTTTCCTCTGCCGATCCTGGAGCTTTAGCAGAATCACCCAGGAAAAGCAGGATATTGAAACAAAGCCACCTCTGGCGTGAAAACAAACAAAACAACAAAGAGAAAACCAGCAGCTCTTCTGCAGGAAACCACTAGAGAAAAACTGTGTAAACCACAAGAATAGAAATGAAGGGAGTCCCGTCTCTAGGAATGGATGCGAGACACCAAGCCCCTCTCTATCCACTGCGGTAACCAACTAACTGCAGCGAAAACAGCCAGGAGGGTAATTCAAGGCCTGCGGAATCCCACAGCTCCTATCAAAATAACATGACACCATCCTCGGCAGAAAACTCTCAGCTATTTGGTTGTCCATTGAAATGTTCCCCACCTATTGAGGAGACCAGGACGTGACAGACATGAGTCTGGTGTCTAGCCAAGGGTGCCTTTACTTTTGCAAGTGTGTCACCTGGTGACCAACTGTCACAATCAGCAGTTCTGGCTTTCAAACCACTTGCCCAGTAAACCCTGCATTGTGCCTGCGTTTCTCCAGCAAAGCCAGGGAGAGCACCAAGTGGGATTCAGCCAGGGGAGTTTTCTCTTAGCTCATTTCTCTCCCTTATGGGTGGAAAGAGATGAAATTGCATGTTTCTCCCTGTTTTTAGATCCCAGGATTACAGCTCTGACATCTTTCAGAGTAGCAGCCGTGTTAGTCTGTATCCGCAAGCAGGGGGAAAGGTACAACAAGAAGAGAGACACACACCGGATATTCCCTAACACACCCGATGCTGAAATACCAAAACCAGGCATTTCTGTGCCATCTGCAAAAAGCAACTTTTTGGCAAAGTCAGACCAGTGTCTCTTTTAGAACTAGGACAACATTCTTCCATCAAAATATTGTTTCGATGGAAAACAGCATTTTTGAAAAAAACAGAAATTTTCAGTAAAAATGTAATTTTTTGTTACAAGCGTTCAGGTTTTTGTCAAAAACCCCAAACCTGAAGATTTTTGGTTTTAAACTAATTCTGGATGGAAGGGGGCCTGGAGTTTTGGTTGTTTCTGTTTTTTTTTTTTTTACAAGCCCCCTCCCCGCAAAATGGCAAAGAAAAATATTGACAAAAATGAGGGAAAAAAATCATTTTCATCAAAACATTTTGCTGTGAAAAACACGTGATTTCCCAAGCAGCTCTAGTCTCCTGCACTAGCCCGGACAGACAACTCCCAGCAAAACCAGTAAATCCCTGGTGATTGAGCCAAACAGATCTTCTGCTTCATTTGGGGGCTAACTAGTTGACTTGGGCCTGAATCAAACCCATATCTGAACCCCCTGGACACCCCGGGAAAGTTCTGCTCCTGCTCTCCTTCTTTGTGCCTGGGGCTTCATCTCCTCATGCGAGTTTCACACCGAATTCTGCTTAAAGCAGCATTTTACCCCGCCTAGCTCCTATCCCCAGCACAGTGACTCTGATGAACTGTCCCTTCATAGCCCAGAGATGCTGCAACCAGCAGAGCTCCTTTCTCTTGACAGTCTCAAAGGGACGGTTGCTCTCAGTTTCTGGGGCCTCATCATGCAAACAGCATCCCAGGTCCAGCTCAGGAAAAGTCAAAGTTTACCAGCATTTTTGTGAGAGTTTGACAGGGCTTCCTGCTTTTTATAGCTTGTTTAAACAACAAACCAGGATCAACCAGAGAGTCTGAAATGCAGCACAGAACTGTGCAGATAGAGAGAGGGGGAAAACCAGTGCCACTGAGATTCCAGCCTAAGAAAAAAAAATTAAAGAGACTTCTGCAGAGGATAAAACGTTTGACTCTTCTAATAGATTTACTACACAGATGGGGCTTAGACTGCACAGGTCAGATCCTGGGAGTTTGACTGGTGTTAAATGCACCGACGGCACATATTCGGTCTTCCAGCAAGGACTCTCTTTCACTCTCACACACACAGGTTCAAAGCAGCACCAGAAATTTTCACAAGAGCCAGCGCATTAATCGTGGGGTCCTGGGCAAATTCCAACAGGATAATTACATTCTGCCTCCCTAAGAATCACACACCCTTCACTGCCTCCTTGAGACTGCTGCGTAGCACTGCTGTGCGCTGTTACAGAGAAGCTGGGTAACACCCCTGAAGTGGCTGCATTTCAGCAGTGGGCAAAGCAATCACCTTTTATAGTTTGTAGGATCTTTGGGTGATAGGCCCTAGATACACATCAATCCTTATATTCCATTTCTTTTAAAGAAACTGGAGCCTATTTTGCACTTGATAGAACCCCCAAATATTTCAGCCTGAGGAAACAAAGTGGGAACACTTGATAATAAAAGAGCGAAATATCAGATGAGGTCAGGGTATTGCATGAGACACCTGCTTCTACCCACAGCCCAATTTGTGAGCCAGACTGGCTAACAGGGCACATGCCATTTGCATTCACAATTCCTTTTTTTTTTTTGCAGCATCCTTTAAAAATCAGGTCCAAAAAGCCTTTTGAAAATCCATCCCCCCTACACAGGAGACCTCTATAGACTGAGCAATCTTGGTTCTTCCCCCACCCCAGTCTCTTTCTTAAAATCCTGATCCATCTTATGGATCAACAGCCAGCAAAATGGAATCCTGTCTCCCACCACCACCACTTCCTCCTCAGCAGGGGCTGCTGGATGACTGTACTGCACACATTCAGAAGTGCAGTGAAGTGTTGCACCAGCCACGCCGGGGTGCCTGCACAGAAGGAGCCCAGCTATGCTGTCAGTGATGCAGAATGAAAGTCCCACATTGTTTCGATGCATCATGGTTGCCTCGTTGCAAATCCACTTACAGTGAAACTTCTGCAGAGGGCGGAGTATTTTCTGTTACAAAAATAACTGTGATGGAATCATAGAAGATCAGGGTTGGAAGAGACCTGAGGAGGTCATCTAGTCCAACTCCCTGCTCAAAGCAGGAAGAAGAGGATTCTATTGTACCAGAAGGAGAAGGCTTGGTCTTTTTAGAAATGGATGAAACACAAACACACACTTCGGCTGCCTTCACACGCCGAGCTAGGGGTGCGATTCCCCTGCTTGTGAACACATACTTGAGAACAGCCGGGCAGCCGTGATCGCAGGAGTAGCGGCAGCAGAGGCAAGGCTGAGCCAGGCCAAGTATGTACCCCCTGGTTTCCAGCAGGCGTGTACGCGGCACAGCTCAGCCACGCCTCCACTGCTGCCCCCCTGCGAGCAACGGCTACACCCTATTTATACTCACACAGCGCGAGGAGAGCTAGCGCCAGCATATGTACGTGAGCAGAAGAATCACTCCCCTAGCGCATAGTGTAGACACAACCGTAGAGTATTAGAGCTTTGGGACGGGACGGTCTTTTTGTTCTGTGTTTGTACAGCACCTAACACAATGGGGTCCTGATGGGGCTCCCAGACTGTACCGCAATAACAATAATAAATAAACACTCACAGACAAACCCAAACACCCTCTGTTTCCTTCTGGCCTGACACCTTCTCTGGTTCAGCTGGGAGTTTTGTTTTGTTTGTTACATTGGAAAGTCGACGGGTTTGTTGTTGTAGAGTTCTGGCCAGGGGCTGAGCACATCAATGTATTATAGGTTGATGGATCATCACACAGGGTTACGGGCGCTGGGCTGTGTGGGCCGGTTTGTTATTGTAGGGTTACGGGTGCGAGGCCACACATGTGGGTTTGTTATTGTGGGGTTATGGGTACTGGGCCGTGCACGCCGGTTTGCTATTGTAGGGTTATGGGCGCTAGGCCACGCACCTGCATTTTTTGTCGTAGGGTTACAGGTGCTGGGCCGCGCATGGCAGTTTGTTATTGTAGGATTACGGGCACTGGGCCGTGGGGCGCTAGTTTGTTATTGTAGGGTTACGGTGCTGGGCCACGCGTTCCAGGCCACGCGTTACTTGGGAGCCGTTAACTATTTTTGTTCAGACAAATGCTGACGATCCCACCTGCCCCCACTCGACAAGGCTCACAAGGAAAAGCTCAGATTTATCTTCATGCTGTTTCGACTTGAGCTGGATTTAAATCATGTCCAACCCCACTGTGCCAATGATTCCCTAGCCCTTGATCCCATGCAAACCCCACCCGCCCTGCCCCCATTTCACCACCAGGGTTACAAGTAATAATCCCTGACCCCTCTGCACCCCTCACTGCTCTGACTGTCCCAGGGCCAGGACCCGTCCTCAGCCTGGGCATTCTACAGGGAGGAGAGCTAGGGTGTGAATGAACACGCCGGTCGCCAGTCACGGGGTGTGTGGGGGGGAACCCTTAGAAGTTTGATGATGAAGCTTTTCCAACCCCCAAACTCTGGACCTCTCCTCCCCCCCTTTCCCAGCTCCCCTGCTCCCCCTCCCTTCCTCCGCACAGCCCTGACGCCGCCTTCACTTCCCTCTCTCCTGTGGCTTCAGCCATACAGCCTACCTGCCAGCCAGCTTACAGCTGAGATCTCTGCCTAGCTCCCTGCTCCCAGCACCCCCTGGCTGCCTGTTTCTAATGCGCCGATCACCGTGGTGCCCAGCCTCATTCTCTGCCTCCCCCCACCACACACACACCCCAGCACTGGCTGATCAGGCTTCCAGCCTCCCTCAGCAGCCCCCCCGAGTGAATCCTCCTGATCACTGCAAACTCGCCTGGAGCTTGGGGCTCCTCTACATAGCTCCATGGGTGAAATCCTGGGCCGCTTTGACACCAATGGCAGTTTGGCCCCGGACTGTAACGGGGCCAGGATTTCACCCCATGTCTTTACATGCAGGCGCCTGTTGACGGCTGCATGTTTCTCCACTTCTGCTCAAGATACAGAACCTGAGTCTCATGGTCCCTATGGGGATATAGGGACAGCTCCTTGTTCCAGCCTGGTCTCCAGCAGAAGCTGCTCCCTGCTCACTCCAGGGTGTCATGCTGGGCAAGGCCCCAGCACTGAAATAGCCAGGTGCTGTGTGTCCCAGGGTGAGCTGCCACAGACACTGGCTGGGCCAGCATCCTGGGAGAGGTGGAAAGGGGGCACTCAGCTGAGGAACCAAGAGATTTTTCAAGGTGGGGGAGGAGGGGGGGGGGTAGGAAAGATAATTTTCCCCAAACACTATTTTAAGTTTATGTCAAATTTGGGGCCTGCCAGCCTTGACTGCCTCCCTTTGCCCCAGAGCGCCCAGAATTTCCAAGGACAGTCCCAGAGTCATCCACTCTCTCCCACCCCAATTCAGTCCCCAAGTCAGCTGTTCTGGTTCTGCAGGCACGAGAGTAAAATGTAAGTCTCCCCAGTACACAGAGAGCAGCTGAACTGCATGTGATTTGTAACCGGTTTGATTAGCTGGTAGGAACACAGGGATTGCTGGACTGGGTCAGCCCAGTGGCCCACCTAGTTGTCTATCCTGTCTCTGACAGTGGCCAGCATCAGATGCTTTAGGGGTAGGTATAAGAACCCTGCAGTAGCACATGAGGGATAATGGGACCTACGAGGTGTCATCCTGGTGTCTCATAGCTAGAGCTTGGTTTAAGCTCTGAAGCAGGAGGTTCTTGCCTTCCAGACGCTGCACAGATCTCACCAGCAAGCTGCAAAATTAATTTCTTACCCGTGAAAACCCCTCTCTAAAGTTAGCAGCCCTAGGAAACTTTCCATCACTATAAGAGTAAAGCTCTCAGGGACAGGGTCTTGCCGGAAATCAATTGCAGGTGGGCAGCAGAATACAGCAGAAGATTTGCTGGACCCGTCCCCAGGGAGGAAGTTTAAGGTAATAAGATGCACTTGTACCAGACGGGCAGGGGCTTCTGTTGGAAACTGCCTATGCTTATAATAAACAGAGGAGCGTAGATCAGATTCCGGGCCCACCTAACACAGACCCCGGGTAAACACTTGCTCTGGGGAGCTAGCTTGCAAAGCTGGGTCCCACCAGCAACTTAATACATCCTGTAAGTAGATTCTTGGGCACGTGCAATACTCTTTGGGCAGCACGACCCATAATGTTAAATTAAAGCAGAATGAAACCTTGATCCTTCATCCCCCTGCAGTCAATGGGACTCGGCACAGGCTCCAGGGGTAGTTGTGAGACAGGATCAGGGCCGTAGGTATCCGACCTTATCCACACTTCCCTCCCTTTAGCCTGCCAGAGGCCAGGCTGCCTGCAAAGCCACCCTTTTTCCTTGGAGTTCAAGACAGGGCTGCGTGGCAGGATGCCTGGTGTCAGTATTGCTATGGAGGTGAGGTGTGGACCATGGTTTTCTAGTGTGCGTTTTAATTACCGCTGGAAGTGCCCAGTGCAGCAGATGGCATTTGAAATCAAGTAAAAAAAAAAAAAAAAAAAAAGGAAATCAATCAGTATAAAGAACCTTTGCCCTCAATGTTTTCCTGTGATACCTGTAAGTCATCTGGGGCCAAACATACACCTGGAGGAAGCAGGTGCAACTCAGCCCTTACTGCTACAACTTGCTACATGCTGTGCATTTAGATAACGCCGAGAAAGTCAAGGGACATGAAGGTTATTTTTTGGAGAGCAAGTACTCTGTGAATCTGAGCTCCACGGTAGCAGTGATGCGTAGTGTACAGTGGGAGACAGACAGTCTTGCTTAGTGGTCGGAGCAGGAGTCTGGGAGCCAGATCTGTTGCTGCCTTAGCATATCTGCGATTTTGAGCAAACACCGTCAACCTTTCGTACTTCAGTTTACCCTGCTGTACGATGGGCATGGCAGAGCTGACGAGAGGGTCGAGAGGCCTAGCTGATTAGTTGTGGTCTGTACGGTGCTTGGAGACCCACGGCAAATGGCACTAACAGAGGGGCACTGCGTTTTTACAACAATCTGCACTTTTGGGTTAAACTCAGACGTTCCTCTCTGAGCAGACACAAAAGTAAAAATAACTGTCAAGCGCAAAGCTAACCACAGACTTTTTTTAGAACACGATCCATAAAACAACAGGCCACTTAAGCAAAACTTTAAGTAGTGCCCAAACACACAGCTACAAGGCCTTGGCATGGCTACAGTAGCTCTGTCTGTCCCTTTGACTCCCAGCACTTAGCAGCAAATCTGGTAGCCTCAGAAATGCCTCCAGCTTTCTAAAACTGTAGCACCGAGAGGTCCCGATTGAGACCCCATTGCACTAGACACTGTGTAAACAGGTGAACCCCCCAGCCCTATTACAATCAATGACAAAACTCCCACTGATTTTAATAGCCAGGATTTCACCCTAAGTAAGAGAAAGCCCCTGCCCCAAAGAGTTTACAGTCTAAATAGACATGATGGGCAGAGGCCAGGAGGAGGAATAGAGAGGGGAAGTGACTTGACTAAGGTCATACAGCAGGTCAGTGGCAGAACCAGGGTCTCAGAAGCTCCCTTAGGTGCCTGCATACGATGTAGGAGGCTAACCATGGGCCCCACTTAGTGAAAATCTTGGCTTAGGTGTCTCATTACAGGGCCCCCCAGAAAGGGAGGCATGGAAAATCTGGGTCACTATTGGCAATGTTGGTGTAGGACTCCAAAACCCAGCCATAGCTGTAAGGACGACAGCGAGGAAACGTGCGATTAATACGCAGGGCAGCCGCAGGAGAAGGGTCGAGACGTGGCAGTTTCAAAGGATCCCCCCGGCCCCTTGGGGTATCTCAGTGATGCTGGAGCGGGCAGGCTGCCCTGTGCCATCACTGTCCCTCGGATAGTTTCAGTGACAGCGCCTGGCCACCAAACTCTCAGACTTCCTGTGCCACCGCATTTCTGTAGTTTCCCCAAAGGGAACATAGATTGGGCTTTAGAAACCCCCATCCCCCACTAGTCCCTCTGCCCTCCCATCACGCTGAACCTTGAGGCACAAATCACACCCTAGACCTCTTGGGCACGGGGAAGCGAGCTCTGCAAGGGAGAATCACATCAACCCCACCCTCCCCCCATCTGCGTGGCAAAAGGAAACAGGGTGTGAATGCCCTCCCGGCTCAGCGCCTGGCTAGGTATGGCCAAAGGTCCGAACTTGTGCGTGCGCTTCCTGGGGTGCCAGGATCGGACCCTCCCCCAGAGGGAGCCGGCCGCGCACCCCGGGGAGGGGCAGAAGAGACCCGGGAAGATGCTGCGTCCTGCAGACAGGGGGAGGAGGTTAAAGGCTCCCGGGGGGGCAGGTGGTTTGCAGCTGACCCCGGCGGAGGCAGGTACACCCGACCTAACTTCCGCGGGGACTGGATGTGGTAGGCGAGGAAGCGGCGCTGCCCCGTGTACCTGGCTGTCACCTCCCCGCCTCCAGGCGCCCCTCCCTGGGCACCCTGCCCAAGGTGCCCCCGTTCACCCACACACCTGGTCAGTGGCTTTGCCCCGAAACTTCCCGGCTGCTCCGCTCCGGCAGGGCGGCGGCCCCGGCTGGGTGGCGAGGAGGCGAAGCGCAGCCCCCGGCCCGGCCCGGCTCGGCTCGGCCCGGCGCTGTCACTGGCTCGGGGGGAGCCGAACTGCAAAAGTGGCTTGAAAAGTCACGGCGGCTCCAGCTGCCCGGCTCGCGGCTGGGTCTGGCTCCCGGGCGGAACGGACCGTCCTTTGCATAGCCACGCCCCTCACGCCGCGCTGATTGGAGAAGCTCCGGCAGTCTATTTGCATAGACGTGCCGGGCCGTGTTTCAATTGGCGGCTGGCTGGAAAAGTGTCTCTCATAGCTCCGCCCCTCAGCGTGGCGGGGCTGTGGCAAGGCAGCTGGGATCCCTGCACGAATTACTCCTGCGGCTGGGGCGGGTTGTGTGCAGGGGAGGGGGCTGGATCCAGGGGGCTGGAGGCTCTGGGCCTGGGGGCCTAGATCCGGGGGTGGGGTTCTAGATCAGAGGTTGGGGTGGGATTTCTGGATCTGAGGGGGCCTGTATCTGGGGTCCAGGCAAAGCAAGGACCTCTGGTCATCATTTCAGAGAACTTCCTACAGCAAGTCACAGTGGACTTTCCCTTGCAGCTCACTGGCTGTTTGCTCCAATCCTTCCCCTCCCACGCAGCCTAGTCACTTGAGCTTCACTCCACACCTGCCCCGTCCCACTCCTTCCCCTTCCCTTCCATTTAACTTACCCCCCCACCCCCCCAGTAACAACCTCCCCTCTCCCCCGCCCCAAAATAGTGTGGAACTAACCTGACAGTTGTTCCCTCTGTTTGTGTGTTAGATTCCTTCCCCCAGCCTGAGAGCCAGGAGAATGGGGCTCTATTCCCACCTCTGACCTTGGGTGAATCCCGCCCTCTCTGCCCCTCTGTTTCCACTCCTGCCCTGTGGCTGTCTTGTTTATTTAGATTGTAAGCCCTCTGGGGCAGGGACCATCTGCGATGCCATGTTTGTACAGCACCTAGCACAATGGGGCTTCATTCTTCGGCACCACTATAATAAACATGATTAATAACAATACTGATCGGGGGTAGGAGGAAACCTGAGTGGGGGCAGACGTGCTGTGGTGACATCATGTGAGGGAGCGTAAGAGGAAGCTTGAAGGATGAGCAGTGGAACTACTGGCTACAAAGCACAGTTGCCAATTTTCACGTGGTAAATAAGCACCCCGACTTTCACAATAAGCCAAAAATCAAGCTAATCCCATTTCAAAACAAGGCCAAAACAAGCCGGTCCCTAAGAACCCCAACACTCAATGTGACTAGATCCCCCCGGCGTGTAGTCTGGGACTGTGGTGGGCCCTGACTCTCTCCCTGCCCCTTACCCCTGTTTCCCCCCCCCCTTGACTCTGCTTACCGGGAGCCGATCAAAAAAAAGAAGCAACAAGCTATAAGCCATACAAGCTACAAGCCAAAAACTAGCCAACAAGCAACTCACAAGCCAATTAAGCCAAAAACAAGCCCAATTTCTGCAGGTTTGTCGCAGGTTTGGCATGTCTGCTACAAAGCGCCCAGGCTGCTGAAGTGTGTCCGTTTCCAGGATGGCGCTATTAAAACGAGCCATGGATCCATGCATCTCAGGCCCCAAAACAGAGAACACTGCAAATCTGGGCCAGCTATTCTCATGCCTGGAGTTTCCAGGGACAATAGACATGTGCTGTGATTATCTCAGTACTTTTACCCCACGTCTCAGTGAATCAATGCGTCAGCCTTGCAGCTGGAAGCCCCTCTTATGTACATCCCGAATGCCACAGAGCCACTGTCAAGCAGCTGGCCAGGAATCTGAACTCTGCCAGAGTCCACAGCTTTACACACTGGGGGCCAAACCCGAGGCTGACTGACCCCCTGGGAAATGTCTCTGGCGTCACAGGTTGCAAGTCTGGGCAGAATCTGGCCCTTGCGCTTCCCTTGATTAGGTTTACTGAGCAGCTCGTGGCACTGGCAATGGGTGGGACACTGGTTTTATTGGTTTGGGCAGAGGTCTGGGACTCAGGACGCCTGGGTGCTTTCCTCTGAGTGGGAGCGAGTGTGGTCTGGTAGTTAGAGCAGAGGGGTTGGAACTCAGGACACCTGGGTTCTATTGTCAGCTCTGGAATTAAATAGCAGTCAAGGCCTAGCAAGTCCCTCTCTCTGCCTTAGTTTCCCCATCTCTACAGTGGGTGGAATGCAGCTTCCCTACACAGCAAGGGAGGGCTATGAGGTGTAATCCAGGCTTGCAAACACCCTGGGGAGGGTGACACAAATGCCAGGGCCTTATTGTTTTTTGACTTTGTTACATTTTAAATGACCTCCCTCCCCCCAGTCAAGTCCCAGAAAATGCTTGAAACGATCAGAAAATCTTATCAGCACCTGAGATTTCCCCTCCTTCTTTAAGCCCCACTCCAACCCCCTCCATTCTGACTTCCCTTCCCCTCCCAGCAGGGTCCACTCCAAAACGCCTGGCAGCCAGTCTCCCTCCCTTCTACCCTGGCACTCTTCGCTGTGTGACATGGGGCGAGCCACCAAGCAAAGGGATGACAGGGCCCTCCCCTTCCCCCAAACAATGTGGTCTTTGTCGGTGCCATGACAGAGCCTCCAATTCGGGAACGGGAGGTGGAGCATTTCACCTCTCGGCCACGCATTCAAATTCTGCCAGACATTCTGCAATGAGTTGGTGGGGTCTCAGCTCAGGACAAGGACCAACCTCACAACAGGAACTCTAGTATAACTGTCTCCTTGGCAGCAGTCTGAGCTGACATCCAGGTCTGAGCTGCCCTCGGGCCTGATGTCCCTGTTCCTTCCTAAAGGTGGACTCACAAGCTGGGATGGGAGGTTGTGGAAGAGGAGGGCAGTTTGCCCTGACACCGTCTGTGCCGTGCCATGGTGGTGGAGACAGGGCTCTGTGCTCCAGATCTGTTGGTCCAACCCCTTTCACAGCGCTAAGGGCCATACGATTCTTTGAACTAAATCCCAGACAGACACAAGCACACGGGCCTACTGAAACTGGAAGCTCTTTGGGGCACAGACTCTCTTTCTGGTCTATGTTTGCACAGTGCCTAGCACACTGGAGCCCTGGGGCATAACTGCGGGTCTTAGGTGCCCCCATAATACATGTCAATAATAATACACACGCAGACACAAACCCCGACACTTCCTTATTCCCTTCAAATAAAGCCATTTCCCACCCATACCCTTCCGCTTTGGTTTCAGGTCCAGTCCCAGACACACCCTGGACCTGGCCTGGCACCACCCCCTGCTCCCCTCTGGGGCCCAGAAAGTAATGCAACACGGACAGGGGTTTTTAAAAACTACATTGTGCGAGGGTGCCAGAGATGGACTGAGCGACCAAACGGGAAGCTGCTGCTGCTCTCCAGTGAGGGAAGATCCAGCTGGCTTCCCAGGGATATGCCCAGAGCGAAGGCAAAGCCTGAGCTAATTATTGCCACAAACCATTTTTAGTGGCTTATTGTTCTAAACTGCAATCAAGGCCTCACAATAGTGAGATCTAAATAATCCAGGGCAAAGTCACAGTGGAATAGCTGAGGCTGAAACTGCTGAAATCTCCCTTCTTCTAAGCACATCCCAGGGTGTTAGGGGCTGGAATGTTACAGGGTATTATCAGTGCATCTCTCTCTGGGGCCCGAGACATTTCAAACTCAGCTAGGTAAAGCACCGCATCTAATGGGCCAGATTCTCTTTTGCCCTCCAGCTTGTGCAGACACTTACCACAGTGCAAAGTGTTGTCAGATCAGAATAGCTGCGTTTTACACTCAGACTGCACGGGGGTAAATGACTGGAAATGGTGCAGGGCTATGGGAAAATCAGGCCCAGTGTAAGAAACAACCCTGCACTGGCCAGATTTAATAGCGCCTAACACAACCGTTTCCTGATTATTAATTATTTGTATTATCGCACCATTCGTCTCTGACCCTCACACTTTACACAGCATTACTAGCAGACTGACTGAGCCTTTCTAATGACAACGAATCCTAATAGGTCACACGTCTAGGGGCTCGAAGCATGTTAGACATGAGTAGAAGGTGCTATAGATGGTTATAACTGTGGTTGTAAGTAACCTAGTGACCTGTGGTAATTGATCAGCCATTTACCGAAACATCTACTAATCCTTTATTAACCCTTTAGAAACAGAAGCTGAGCACAAGGTGCGCCCCATTCATTTTTAGCTCTTAGCCAGTGCTTTTCATCCCTGGATCCCCACAGCGCATCACGAAGGAAGGTCAGTCTCATTATCTTCATGTTACGAGAGGGGAAGCTGTTGCAGGCCTGTTGGAATCCTGCTAGGACCTAATCTGGAGCTGATCAAGAATGAGCCCTGAGCATCTCTCGTAATGGGACGTCAAACAAAAGTGAATCTCCATGACTGGTCTATGACTCAAGCTCCTCTCTGAGTTCTACTGGTGATCTTGCCCTAGGGTAGGTTTGGGGGGGTCACCGTGGGGCAAGGTTTTTGGAGGGAACGCAGTAGGGCAGATGAATCCTGCCCCAGATGGGATGGATACTACAGTCCATGATTGCTTTTCCCAGGCAGCAGCTTTCTGATGCTGCTTTTAATCAGGTTAAAAGCAGATAAAATCTGGGTGAAACCTCACCGCGATCGCTCCCACCATGAGCGGTGAAGCTCCCGCCCGAGGACCGGTGCTTAGAATCTGAAGCGAGGCAAAACGTTTGTCAGTTCTGGAAAGCAAAACATCCCTCCACCTCAAATGCAAAGAAATGGCAAAATTCCAGCCTGGCGCCAGTCTAGATTCATGGGAGAAGAGTCACAGCAAGAAACTTTATCACCAGCAAAATTTGCCCTGCCTGTCTCTCTGACACATGGGGATGTTGAGCATGTGAGGACAGCGTGAGCAATTCGCTGTGCTCCACGCCAGAGATAACAGGGCTGATTGGTTTCTTAGCCCTGCTTTCCCAGTGGTGCGTTTCCCCCCAGCTCTCTAATAACAGAAGATGGCCTGCGTGTGAGACCCCCAAGGCACCCTTTTCAATGCACACAGTGACTTCACAGCACAGCTCCTGACCAGACCCCGGGATCATTTCCCCTTTGGCTTTTCTGGTGCAATCACCTCCCCGATGAGCCCTCGTTCATTTCAGCCTTGCGGGTCCAGCCTGGGGCTAAGGGGTTTCCACCTCTCTGGCATCTGGCCACTAGCTGGATGGCAGTTGGCATGCGAATGTCAAGCACACATGGAACAAAAAGTCTGCACCGAACAGCAAGCCCAAGGGTCTATCAGTACTGTGGGTATTTGCTCTGAGGTAGCTACACCCCCAGGGCAGATGTGCTGCACCAGGATGACCCAAGACTTGCACCCAGGCAGCTTATTCCAGTCTGAAAGCAATCAAGTGCTTCTAACACTGGGGGTTTGCATCAGCACAGTGACACCAGTGCACAGATCCCCAGTGCCGACAGGCCCCAAAGGCAGCCAGGGCCGGGCGAGGGGGAACTTCACAGTGGATTTGAGAGTCAAGAGAAGTTTGGACCTCCCAGGGCAGTATGTTGCTGGTGAATAGAATAATCCCTCATCTGCGTGAAAGCAAAGCTGGACCCAACTCTTGGCTTCTGCTCCAGACAAGGCTTCTTACAAGAGCTGGGAAGTCACCCAGGTGATGCCTGAGAGCAACTGAAATGGACCTTCGTTCCTGGACAGGGATGTAGGAGACTTGGGTTCTACTCCCAGATCTGCCACTGACCTGCTGGGTGACCTTGGGTAAGTCACTTCCCTTCTCTCTGCCTCAGTTTCCCCTCTTACCCCTTGTCTACGTAGACTGTGAGCTCTTTGGGACAGGGACTGGGTCACCCTTTGTGTCTGTGCAGCACCTACCCAGTGGCGTTCTGATGGCTGTTGTGCCTCTGGGTGTGACTGTAATAAACGTGATCACTCTTGGTTCAGATGTGGTTACAACCCTGAAATTTGGGCTGAGGCTGGTGAAGTTCAGGGTGGGGCTGGCTGGGGGGGAGGAACTGGGGCTTTTGGCGGAGTTTCACTTTGAGTCCTCGGGCGTTTTCAGACCTGCAGTCTGGGGGAGGTGCAATCCCATGGGGCAGAAGCGAGAATAGGTTTGTCCCAGGCCAGCTGGGTTTGCTGGCCATCGTCCGGCAGACCCTGCTTACCCCCCGGGAAGGGAATGTGTGTCTGCACTGGCCTCACGAGCTACACTGAGTGCTACTGGACGCTGAACGGTTTGACCAGAAAGGTACTTCCCATTCCCCTGCACAGGGCATTCAGCATGGCTCCAGCTCTGTTCCAGACAGCGGTAAGGAGCTGTCCTGGCAGCTGGATTCAGAAGCCTTGGGGGAGCACTGGGGGCCCTGGAGAACACCACTGTTTACAGCAGCTAAATGGAACTGATGCAACTTCTAGGCTCTAGTTACGTGATCGGAGCTGCCTAGCTACCAGGTGGGATGCTGGATTAGAAAGGGCTTGTCAGGAAATACACTCTCTCCCCAGCCCCATGCAGGGTCACACTGGGCTGACATGGCTCCTGTCTCCAGGGAGAGTCTGTGCATAATGAACCCCCCCACCCATTAACCCGAAGTTCCCAGCCCTGAAAGTAAAACTCTAAAGGACACAGGCACGTTACCGCAATGGCTTTGAGACTCATCCAATTTCCACAGGTAGCGAATAAACTTGGGTGGATAAACAACAGGACAAAATTCCTATGGGACGTCCCAAACCAACCCTTCCAAAGGCCCAAATAGGGTCTGTTGCTTCCTTAGAATGGTTAGTGCTGGGGAGACTGGCTGCCCCAGGATTTAGGGAGACGGGACACCTCTAAGTCACCAGTCCAAATCCAGCTGGTGTGCTGGTAGTGACCAAAAACCAATCAACTGAAAGGTCTTTGGTGGCCTGTGTGAGGTCAGCGGATGGAGCTCAGTCCAATTCCCAGCCAGGCAGATGTCCACAGAACAGACCTGCCTGTGGCACAAGTCAGCTTCCCTGCAGGACGCCACGGCAGAGGCGCCAAAGACTGAACGAGCCCCGGGGGCTGCACTCTTGCCCTGAAGGGGCGGCAGGGGAGTCACTGGGGAAGAGGGAGCCGAGGCAGCGGTCGGTGCAATGTTGCCTGGCACAACAGTCAAACCGCTGAGCTCCTATGCACAAGTATCACCGTGCTGAGTGGAGGGATGTCTGGCTGCCACTCAGAGCTCTGGCAGGGATCTGCCGGGCTGTGGGCCTTTCTCTGCCTGCTGCCCTCAGGCGCTATCGACGGGGAGAGCATACTAGCTTGCTGGGCCCATTCCGTCTGCCATGCTGGCATGTCCAGGACGTCTAGCGACAGTCAGCTCTCCTGCTGGGCTTTGGTCCTAGCCACTAATGGCCATGTCCTGAATGCAGGCACTGGGTGAATTCTGTGGGATCCTCCCAAGAGGCCGTGAGCTGCCCCAGGATGAAGGAGCAGTCCTGGGAGCAGCAAGGCGTGAGAGGGGAAGCGGAGCGAGGTGGAAGGTCTCTCCATCCTGAGCGCTGGGAGAGACTCGCCTTACCGGCAGCTCTGGGTACACGAGAGCAGCATCTTTCCTCGGCCTGTGGCTGCTGGCTGCTTATAAATCTTGTGATTTAGAGAGGGCTGCAGAGTGCAATTAGCAGGGTGTTAATTAGCCTCGCTCATAATCTTAATTGATCCTGGAAGGGGAGGGAGTGCAGAGGATATGTCAGCGTGTGTGGAATGACACCTTGTATCCTGGGGTCTCCTAAGAGCTGCTTGGACCACAGAATAGGCCTCTGGCCTGGAGAGAGCCCCGCTGCCTCCGACCTGCCCTGAGACGCCCCTGCTCTTGCAGGCCTGAGACTCAGGAGTTCAATCCCTATGGCCCACAACAGGCAGTCTGATCTCTCCTTAGCCTGCCAGCGAAGGGGACCCAGCAATGTGGACACCTGGGGTGGCCCAGAGGTGTGTCCCTGAGGGTCAGGGCTGGTTACCAGCTGCAACATTTGTGCCCTCACCCTGAGGCTGTGGGTGGGCTGGTGAAAGCTCTTTCTGCTTTGTGGCTCTAGTGGCCTGGGCAGGCTGCTTTCTCAGAAAGCTCTGGCTGGTCATTTCACGGCCAGTCCCAGGCTCTGCGCTTCCTGCCTTTGGTGCTCGGAGCTTGCGCTCAAAAGCTTTTGGCTCCCTCTTGAGGTCTTTCCTGTCTCTAGATCTTTGCTCTTCAGTGAGAGCCAGCAGATCCCGGCGATAAATCAACAAGATGAAGACAGCCAAGATGCCTGTCAGGGGCCCCTCGCTGCTGGGCGTTGTCCCCGAGAAGAGAGCTAAGCCAATGTTTGGCCTTAACCCACCTCGAAAGAGGCCCGGACTCAGAATAGGGAAGCGGGTTTTCATGCCCCATAGAGGGCAGAGGGGGTAGAAAAGGGGCTGATCCAGAAAGAAGGGGAGAGTCAGTAGCAGACTGTGGTGCTTATAGTTAGTGAGACAAACTCATCCCTGCCGTTCAATCAGGTGCAGCTCCACTGCCTCCAATGGAGTTGCACCTGTTTACTCCAGGCGCCTATTGGGACCGGATATGGAGTAGCCCAGCTACGCATTAGCTAGTCCGTCCCCCTGAATTGTTTTACACACGGTGTTCTCAGCCTTGGCCGAACCCAGAAGAACTCGGACAACATCCCATTATGGGGGGCGCGCTCTGTGCTGAAATGACCTGGAGCCTCTCGGTCGTCGCCTTTCTTTGCCAGAGGGTTCTGTGACCCGTGTCCGAACTACGCAAGAGAAGCAGCGCAGCTAAAGTCAGAAAGAAGTGAATCTGATTGACCACTGGTCACTTTGCTAAACCCTCCCTCCCATGGGCTCTGGACGATAGGCTGTTAACTGGGACAGCAATGGAGTAAATCTCAGCGCGGCCCAGGGGCACCAGAATCTCTGTGTTCCAAAAAATATTCCCAAATCGTCCAGGCTTCTTCAGACAGACTCAGAGGCTCTGCTCACATCTTGCCACTGACTGTCCACTGTCGGGTGCAGGAGGCAGATGGCAGTGAAGGGGATGGGAAATAAATGGCACAGGCTTATGGGTTCATGACCTTGGGCCATGTTACAATAACACAGGCCAAGGAGCTGAAATCCCCCAGGGCAAAAATGTTGGGTGGTCTGGAAATTAACAGGAGCTCAAACAGACTTCCTGCCAAAGCCAGCAGGCTGGCTTCCAACAGAGTCTATGGACCTTATTTTTGCTGGGCAGAGGTGGAAAGAGGCAGGCTGGTACCATACTAACCACCCAGGTGAGACCAATTCCACAGTGATACAATTAGTAGCATTGTTGCCTCTCCACTAGGTGGTCACGGGTTCAAATCTCCCATGAAGATTGAGGCTCAGACCCCAATGCTGATGGCACAATGCAAGCCACGGCTTTCTGCAGGCAGAGACATGCAGGGCTGGAAGGGGCCTCGAGAGGCCGTCAGTGGCCATATCGCCCAAAATGAACAGTGTGACCATCTTGTCTGACCGCCTGCAGAACCTGGGCCTTCCCTGGATTACTTCCTGTTTGAACCAGAGCAGATTGTTTAGAAAAACATCCCATCTGGATTTAAAAAGTATCAGTGATGGAGAATCCACCACAGCTCTTGGTAAGTTGTTCCAATGATTCATTAGCCTCACTGCTGAAAATTTGCACCTTATTTCCAGTCTGAATTTATCTAGCTTCAACTTCCAGCCACTAGATCTTGTTAGATCGTTGTCTGCTGAACCGAAGAGCCCATTGTCAAATTTTGTTCCTCCTGCAGGTACTTACAGACTGTGATCAAGTCATCCCTTGGCCTTCTCTTTATTAAACTAAATAGATCTAGCTCCTTGAGTCTATCACTATCCGGCATTAAACTGAGTTCCCTCCCTGTCTCTGGTGGGTTACCTGCATGGACAGAGCAATTCTGTGGTACATTTAGAAAAGAGTCAGGGACAAGCCCGGAGCCCCAGCCAACGTTCCCCCTCTCAGTAAAGCATGATCCAATGTTGTATGTGAGATGTCACTGGGCCCACAATGGTTGCTGCCTTTGGCCGCAGCCACTCGCCTGCTCATTGCCCAGGGAGTGTGCAGAATCTGAAAGGCACTAGGCCTGATTCTGCCCTACACCATGAGTAGTCACTTGCACCAGTGTAACATGCAGCCACCCTGATTCACTAGCGTTTTGCTCTTGTGTAAGTGACTACACCAGAAACAGCTCCCCACCCCCCGCCCATATACAATCCTATTCTCTAAGCAGGTGAACTGGGTACTGACACACCAGATGTTACTGCAGCAGAATTCTATCCTGGCATACCAGGCAGATCACTGCAGCTTCAGGGGAGAGGTTTCAAACGGAGGCAGCTTGGACAGGCTCTGTGTAAGTCCGATGATGGATGATGCTAGGAAACTGGGCTGCCTACAGACCCAGAGTCAGGCCGCCTAAAAGGTGGATGGATCGTGTCAAGTCTCTAAGCAGCAAGTGTCTTCCTTGGCCCGTCTTCGACCCATGGGCATAGCAACGACTGAACCCCCAGCCTTAGAACAACACGTCCTCTGCAGATTGATTCTGACACAAACCCGGCCTAGTGGTGCATACAGAGCTCCAGCCCCCCTGTTCCCCACACTGACTCCGTCAGTGGCCTTGGGCGCATCTCAGAACCTCCCTGCCTCAGTTTCCCTATTGTATAGAACGGCCCATCCCGCAGCAATGCTAATGTTTGTGACTACGCTGAAGAAGTCAGGTGGGAAGTATTTGTGCTAGTGATTGCCTGGGCTGGGATTTACAGAGGATCCTTTTACGAATGAAAGAACTTTGGCCAGGGCCGATGTCTCCCTGTAACCAGCACTCTGGGCATCCCCAGTCTATGTCCAGGTACTTCTCTGGCCCCCATCACCAGAGTATCTTTAAGGTATTTATCCTCCCAGCAGTTCTTGATATCCCCATTGTACAGACGGGACCTGGGACACAACGAGACTTGCCCAAGATCACACAGGAAGGCTGTGGCAGAGCAGGGAATTGAAGCCAGGTGTCCAAATGCCCAGGCTAGTGTCCTAAGCATCGCACCGTCCTTCCTGCTTCTTCAGCATTCCAGTGGTTCACGGCTCAGAGCACATGGATTCTACCCAGTCTGAGTCATTGCAATATGTTTGCATGTGTTTCTAGGGATCACACAACAGGAAGACGAGACACAATCCCGCAGAACCAGGACCATGGATCTGTTTCTGGGACCAGCCAAAACTCCTGGTGAACCATGGGCAATACAAACATGCCCCTCTCCGCCGAAGGGTCAGCCTTGCTAGGAGGAGGGATGCTTTCACACTGAAGAATGTGATTCCCTGGGAGCATCAGCCAGGAGGGCTATCCCAAGGGGAAAGCACTGCTGCTTCTCAGAGATATTTATAAGAGATGGCAAACCCCTGTCGGCTCGAGCGGGCCCTTTGTTGAGTGAACACCAATGTCCAGACCTGTCGTTTCTTAGCCTCGCTGCTCAGTGATGTATCTTGAGGGCTCTCTTCCCTTGCTCGTTCCTGACATTTTTAATAGACTAGTAATAATACCCCAGGCTGCGTGCAGCAGCAAGAAGAGATGCCTGTCAAGGGTCTGATTTTCAAAAGAACCTAAGCATGAGTCCCACTGAGAGTCAACGTGCTCCTAAACCTCCTGGAAAATCCCCCCACCCTCAAGTGCAAAGTGGTCACAAACAGGTGCAAGAGTAGGCAGCAAAGCACTGTATGTGGTTCTGCAAGGAAGTCCAAATTAAATGCACCAGACTCTTGGAGAGTCATAGAATTGTAGGACTGGAAGGGACCTCAACAGGCCATCTAGTCCAGTCCCCTGCACTCATGGCAGGACTAAGTATTATCTAGACCATCCTTGATAGCTGTTTGTCTAACCTGCTCTTAAAATTCTCCAATGATGGAGATTCCACAACCTCCCTAGGCAATTTATTCCAGCGCTTAACGAGGTGGAAATTGCTGTGGGCACAGCAGAAAAAGCAACTAGGAGGAGAGCATGGGGAAAATCAGAAGTCACAAATGTACAGAGAGTCAGTCTTCATTATACACATCCAAGGGCTAACACAACAGGCATCCACACAGCAGGAGTCAGGCTCTGTCACACCCTGTGTCACAACAGCTGGTCACAGCCATATCTCATGGGACAGGAGTCACAATCGCCGCCTCAGTGATTTCCCCGGTGCAAAGGGTTGCTGTTCCTTACGGAGATCCAGACTGCCAGGTAAATGAGAGAGCGTGGATACTATGGTGATTCTGGCTATAGAAATACCTAGGTCAGTTCATGCTTAGGAGAATGCCTGTGTGTCCATTGCTGCAGCTTCCAAAATGCAACTCTCATCTTTTCATGTGCTGTGTATTTATACTTGCCTACTGTATTTTCCACTCCATGCATCTGATGAAGTGGGTTCTAGCCCACGAAAGCTTATGCCCAAATAACTGTGTTAGTCTCTAAGGTGCCACAAGGACTCCTCGTTGTTTTTGCTGATACAGACTAACACGGCTGCCGCTCTGAAACCAGCAAAGGGTTACTGGCATTTCTATTAAAGAGGAGGGATGGGGGCAGTTAGCACCCCTGATTTTTATGTCCTCCCAAAGAGCTGTGTGCACAGATGCCTCTGTGTGGTGCTGCGTAGCTTTCAGCCCTGCCCGGCTGGGAGCATGTGAGACCCTTTGGGGCTCTGGCCCCCGGCGTGCCAGAGGTGACCCTGCTCTTCACGTGTGCACTCCTGACTGGGCAGCTAATGGCTGAACCCACCGATGTTTCTACATCTGCACCAACAGCTTCCAGTTAATCTGTAACAGGAATGCGGCACCAGCGCGCCGAACATGGCTCACCTCGTGTTCTTGATGTTCATTTGCAATTAACACCTTGTACAAAGGGGACTAGGTGGGAAGGGAGAAAAAGCACGAGAAAAACAGACCCAAAACAAAGCAGTCTGTAGTCCCCTTCCCTTGCATTAGGGCGCAGTCTAATCTGCAGGCATCTCATCTGCATGGAGTAGGAAGGGACAGGGGGACTGACAAGAGTATTTACCCAGTTGCTTTGGGGACCTGCAAAAAATGCCCCCCTTGGAGTGAAATCCTCATATGTAGTGGGGACAGAGGGCAGGCGGAAAGGTCTCGGCGCTGCTGAGCAAGGCAAATAGAGCATCACAATGTATTTAAGCACAAGATCATGCAAACCATGGGAAAAGAGAGGAGGGAAACCCATTCCCAGAATTCCTCTCTGCTTTCATTCCAGTTTCTAACAGAGCAGCCTGAAGTGCTGGGGGATTTGGTGAATGGCAGGGCAGGCGAATCCGTTTAGATCAAATAACCAGCACCCCAAAGCTGCCGTTGAAACTCACAGGAAGCACGAGATATTTGATTGCTGCTACTGCTCCTGTCTCTGGGTTTCCAGGCTCTGAGCAGGCCCACAAACAGTGGAACCTCATGAGACCGGCCCAGCCAAAAGCCCTGGGAATCTCCCCACAGCCTCTCTCCTTGTCACATGTCTAGCCTGGTTTTTGCAGTGCCAGGCGGCTTGAAGGGATCAGTAAAGCAGTGGAATTCCTGAGTCCAAACACCCAATCCCCCCAGCCTTTATCGACTGACCCACTCTGCCTCCTCCCTTCTGCACCCTTCCCCATGCCTGGTGCTGCTTCTACACCTGTGATGCTGCTGCTATGGGGCAGGAGGGCCATGCAGAAACATACACAGTACAGGCAAGGGCCCCTGCTAAAAATACAACGAGCAATGGGAAATGGTATTTATAGAGCCACTGACTCTGGAGATGTCCCTGCCACCTCGATAGCCTCAGTTCCTTCCAGTTGCCCCCTACTGTACATGATAGATTCTAGGACTGGAAGGGACCTCGAGAGGCCATCGAGTCCAGTCCCCTGCCCACATGGCAGGACCAAATACTGTCTAGACCATCCCTGATGGGCTGTGGCTTTCTTAATGCTGCATTTGGACACATGGCAGGACAATACCTACAACCTACAGGGAAGCAGACATGGAAATAGTGGCTTATCCCTCAGTGCCTCCTGAAGTAGCTGTTAGTCTCTGCAGGAACTGGACATCCTTTGCCACAAGTACTACATACAGAACCACCCACCCAAGCATGGAACATTCCTGACCAAGTTCCTATTTAAATAACCCAGTTCTGCCTCTAATTTCCCTCTGGAGTTTGACGTATATGTTGTATTAATCCTTTCCGTTTCTAAATGACACTGAAGTGTCACTGCGAGCTATTAGGCAGCTGCCATGCTCCTCTCCAGAGATGGCTGCATTTTAGCCCTTAACCAAGCAAAACATGTTCAAGATCATAGGAGTTTTGCCTGACTGTAGACTGCAGAATGGAGCCCATAGCTTGCAAAGTGCTTTGAGATCCTTCTGATACATTCAGGAGCCCAGGGTGACTGACTGCATCACTACCAATGGAAGGCGGATTAGGCTATTGTGTTGTTCTCATAAAGCAGTCAAGACAGATTTCCCATTCTTCCTACCCCATCCTCCTCCCCAGGACTAGATATCACCCCGTGCCCGCTGGGGCTATTTACTCACAGGCGCTTAGCTATACAGAAGTGCTGAGCCCTAGACCTGCGAGTTTTGTTAATAGGGTTGATCCAAGTCCTTGATGAACTTGAGAGCATTTTCTCACCATACAGGAAGTCAGGGTTAGCTGAGTCGCCATGGGAACAGTAGGGAAAAAATGTGGACAAGATGAAACTTCGGAGAGAAGCTTAAGGGCTGCACAAAGAGCCACATGGAAGAACGTGAGAGGAAGAGAGGAGCTGGAGACGCCGCTGTGCGCTGCACAGGCAGCCAGGGGTCCAGCCTGGACATCTGAATATCATCTCTCTCCTCCCCCTTCAACACAGAAAGGCACATGGGTCCTCAGCTGATGCAAATCCACCTTGCTCTGGTGAAGCCAACAGATCTTCCCTGATTTACCCCCTCTGAGGATCTGGCCCATTACAGATAAAACAAACCAACCAGAGGTAACACTGACCCCACTTCTTACCGGCCAAAGGTTCTTGATGCTGCCTTCTGGCTAAATTACGCTAAAGGCCCTGGGCCAATGGGACTCCTCTGACTTTAATGGCGTTACTCCTGTTGAGCCAGGTCCAAATTCTCCTTCACTAGCCAGGGACAAGCCGTAGGGCTCCTCCAAGGCCAGATTTTCAAGCGCTCGGCCCTCAGCAGCTCCCACTGAGCCACCAAGAGCCGGCCCAGTGCATTGGCTAAATGGGTGCCAAATCCTGATCTACGGGACTTGATCCAAAGCCTGTTGGACTCAATGGGAAACTTTCCCTGGACTTCAATGAGTTTTGGATCAGGAGACCGTAGGTGTTTGGAGCAAGATTCGGAGTTGGTGTAAATCAACGTACCTCTATCCAGAGTTATGCTGATTTACACCAGCTCTGGATCTGGCCCTTTGAAGGGCTCTGTTCTGCTGATGTCAAACAGAAGTGACTCGGCTAAACTGGATAGAACGACAGTGCTGTAAAAGCTGGGGTAACTGAGAGCAGATTCTGGGTCCCAAAATTAAAGGTCCCATCAAGAACTTTCCAGCCTTATTCCTTTTTTTAAGGAAACAAACAAACCTTTCTCTGCAAAACAGATTTTCACCAACAGCACACAGCTGTCTCCTGCAAGGCCTGGCTGGATTGAAAAAAGATTAAAAGGCAGAGAGGGGAAGTGCAGAGCGAGCTGGATCTTTCGACACAGATTCTGTCTAGGTCCCCCTTTCAAACACCAGCTTTTCTTTCCACGCAGCTAGCTGTGCTGGGCAGAGAGTTGGAGTGAAACTGAGCAGACGCAAACTGCCCACAAGGAGGGGCAGGCAGCCCTCGCTCCCAGGCTGGAGAAAACGCCTCCTTTGCGCAGGGAGCTTTGCTCCATCGCCAGGAAAGTTTGAAATCCCTAATTAATTGAAACATCACGTGGGCAGAGGTGTGTGTGCGCGAGAGACAAGCTCCAGTGTGTGATTAGCACTGCCGCGCTCCTCTGGCGGGGTGAGACCCAGCTCAGCTCAGCTCCTCCCGGGACGGCTCCGAGCTCTGCAGCCGGCGCTCCCCGGCTCTGCACGGTCCCCTCGGCTTGGCTCAGGGAGAGGCAGGGGGCGCGCAGCGGGGAGAAAGTTTAGCACAACTTTTCGGGAGCCTCTTTTATCTCCCCCCCCCCATACCCTCATCCCTGCTCCCCGCGATGCCCTCCGCCTACACCCAGCGCTCCCTGGCCGTGCTGCTGCTCTTCGGCACGCTGGCAGCCCTCATGGCGGTGCTCGCCTCCATCCTCATCTTCCAGCTCCAGGCGGGCCGGGCCCAGGCCGGCTCCCCCGGCGCCTTCTCGGAGCGGGTGGCGAGGGTGCTGCTGCCGGTCTCGGCCGTGCTGGCCGCCCTGTGCCTGGTGCTCAACGTCGGCTGCCTCCTGCTCTGCCTCCTGCACAGCTACTTCAGCGCCGAGGTGTGCCGGGGAGCCGCGGAGCCGGACAGGTGAGCAGGGGAGGATGCTCTTGGCTGGGGCTCAGCGCAGTTTCCCCGGGTGCTAGAAGGGAAAAGGACCAGGGGGGCGGGGAGCATCTTGGGTGCAGGCCCCAGGGCTCGGTCCCCTGCCAGGGGGACTCTGTGCACAGAGCCTGTGGCTTCCGGAGGAATTGAACTGGGGCTCGAGGGCCAGGGGTCTGCGTGGTCACCCTCCCCGTGCCAACCCCCTGCCCCAGGGGAACTTTGCATGTGGAGCCCTGGAGGAGCTGACCTGCTGGGGCTGTTTACAGGCTCCCAGATGGCCTGGGATAACTGTGCAGAGAGGAGGGGCAGGAGGACTCAGAGACGTTAAAGACCTCCCTTGGCAAGGGGTAAATGGGAGATCTCCCCCCTCCGCCCATTGCATCAGCCTCCTCTGCAGCTTCATGCAACTCCTCCCAACTCCTGCGTGGGGCAAAGTCCCAGCTGAGCCTACATCAAAGCCAGTCACTGACCTACAGCACTGCCAGGCCTGGCACTCTGCTGTCTCCCACTTGCCCAGAATCCACCCATGCAGTCCCCATTCCCTGTCTTTTTAACTGTGGCCCTCAGGAGACCTGGGTCCCAACTCCCTGCTCTGACACTGACACCCTGGGCAAGTAACTGGATCTTTGCCTCGGTTTCCCCATTTTATAATGGGGATCCCAGCCCTGCTCTGCCTCCTAGGAGTGCATACGGATGGGGGGCCAGATAAGCTCCTGGATGAGCTACATTGCTTAGCATCATTATTAGCTACCTGACTATGCTAACATTCATCTTCGGAGTGTCTGGCTGTGGGTTGTAACCCATTTAATACCATGTGTGTGTATTTGTGCTTAGTGACTTTATTGACTACCAGAGCAAATTTACAGCTACCTTTACATCTGGTGACATTAACCCAGTATTTAACCCCCCCAACACTTGCATAAATACCCAGGGCCAGATGCTCAGCTGGTGCACATTAGTGTCGCTCCGTTGACTTCAGTGGAGGGATGCCAACTGGAACCAGCTGAGGATCTAGCTCGATATATGTAATCCAGTCTTTAGCCAGCAAGACTTGCCGGAGAGATACAGCACTGGAGCATCAGCAGGCGGCTAGAGGAGACATTAGCACACACAATCCATCCCTTGTAGACTGCGGGAGGGGGGCAATACATTCGTTGAGCACTGGCTATTTTAACCTCCTGTCGTGCTTTCCACCTGAGGAGCTCAAAGCACTTTTAGCACATCAATGAACCGAGGCATCCAAGAGCCTAAATGCTATTAGATCTGTTTTGTAGGAAAACGGAGGCACCGAGATTAAATGGCATGCCCTAAGGTCACGGAGTGAGTCAGTGGCAGAGAACCCAGGAGTCCTGATTGCCAGGGGTGGCTGGTAGCCCCAGGCCCACTGACTGCTAGCAGTGGCTCAGTTTAGCTCCTCTTCTGTGTTTCTAGCTGCTGTGGCTGGCTCATTCGCAGTGAAGAGCCTGGGCACCTGCAGAAGCAGCTGGACAATAGGGGAGCCAGCACCACAGGCCCAGCCAGCTCTCCAGGCACCACAGCTTCAAAACCACACTGCCACAGAACGTCTCTTAGGGTTAATATCCCCCCTCCCCCCCGCCTCTCACACCCACAGCTAACGCTGCAATTCATTAGCATCCCAGATACTTGGCAGATGCTATAGTAGGAAGTGCAAAGTCAGAAAAGAAGGCCAGCTGGCCAGATCCTGCATCGGTTTACCCCAGCTGGAGTTCTGGCCCCAAATTCTGTCCTTATTTGCAGTGCTTACAAGTCGTCCCCCCGCCCCGCCTTCTTTTAGGAATTGGCAAGCTGGGTTCTCTTGATTGGTGTCTGGGTGTTTTTAAAGGTGACCTGCACAGGAATACGACTCAAGACCCCAAATCATTAACCCAGAGACACATGTTGACTTAATACTTGCCAGCACATTTACACCTGCAAAACCATTTCTGAACACTGCCTCTTTCCTTGGCCTGCCAGGAACCCTGCCTGGGTTCACTGTGTCCCCTGCATGGCTGATGCAGGGCTGGTTTTGGCCAAACACAAGCACCTCACCTTGGTTGGGAAGTAAAGAGGGAAAGCGATTTGCAAATATTTGGTTTGAAAATTTATCGACGTCAGATAATGTCTACACGTACAGGCCCCTCGGTGTAACTAACGCCACAGACTTCAGTGGATTCACACTAGGGATCAATTGGACTGGAGCTGAGCGAAATTCAGAATTTCCATCCTGCGGGAAATTCCAATAGTTCAACCTTTTGTTTTCATCCTACATCGAGACCAAATGTTAAACATCTACATTTTTTGTGGAACGAAGAATTTCAAAAAAAGGTCGATTTGGAAATGACAAAACATTTGGTTTTGGCCTTTCCGATCAAAATGAAACACCGACATTTCTCAAATCAAATGTTTTGCTGTGGATTGTTACACCTCGAGTCTGTTGAACGTTAAACTTCATTTCCTTGTGGGGTCACATTGCCTCATGGGAGTTGTAGTTCAGAAGCCACATGGCCCCACTCTGCCCTGTGGGCCTGGCTCCCTTGCTAGATTACATCTCCCAGCCTGCGCCTGAAGCCACATGACTTGTGGTGGCCCATACTGCGGAGTTGGAGGGAAACCTGCATTGCATCGTGGAATATGTAGTTGGACCAGGGAGTCCAGCCCATAGCAAATAATGGGACCCAAATTACAACTCGCATATGGCAACATGCACAATAGGGAAATACAGTTTAATGTTGAACTGATGAAAAACTAAAAGTTTTGGGTCCGTTCAACAATCCAAAAATATTTCAGTTTGGGTCCAAACCAAAACTTAATTTGACTTTCCCAACAGAAAATTGAATCACTTCTGCAAAACCAAAATTTTCCTGTTGAAAAGTCTGATTTTGCGGCAACCACGTTTTCCATTGGAAAAATCATTGATGGCAAAATTCCTGACCAACTGTAAATTTGACCCAGCACCTAATACTGAGTTCAGATCTTAAAAGTTTTATTTATTTTCAAAGCTCTGCAATTCACCTTTGAAATCCCCCATTAAAACTGGAACAGGTCAATCAGCTAATTAGATAGCTAAATGCAAGGTCATACATCTAGGTGTGAAGAATGCAGGTCACACTTCCAGGATTGGGGGCTGTATTTTGAAAAGCAGTGATTCGTTAATGGATTTAGGGGTCATGGCAAATAACCAGCCGAGCATGAGCTTGCAATGCAATGTGGTGGCTAGGAGAGCAAGTACAATCCTAGAATGTATACGCATCAGAATGTTGAGTGGATGTAGGCAGATGTTATTACCCTTGGGTATGGCATTGACGAGAGCGGTTGTGGTGTCCACTCTTTAGGGAGAAAGTTGGTAAGTTGGAAAGGGTTCAGAAAAGAGCTACAAGAACAATACGAGGTCTGGAAAACCTGCCTCACAGAGAGAGACAAAACAAGTCCAGTTTACCAAAGAGGAGGTTGAGGTGACTTGATCAGAATCTATAATGGGAAGATTTCTGATAGCAGAAGGGTCTTGACTCTAGCAAAGGCAGGACAAGATCCAATGGCTAGAAGTTGAAGCTAGATAACTTCAGACTAGGAATAAGGTGCCCAATTTGTACAGTGTGGGTAATCTTAGAAACATACAAATGTCGGGCTGGATCATCACGTCCAGCCCCCTGCACTGAGGCAGGACCAAGTAACCCGAGACCATTGTGACAAGTGTCTGTCCAACCTGTTCTAAAAAATCTCCAATGACAGGGATTCCATCTCCCTTGGAAGCCTGTTTCAGAGCTTAACTACCCTCATAGCTAGAAAGTTTGTCCTATTATCTAACCCAAATCTCCCTTGCTGCAGATGAAGTCCATTATTTCTTATCCTACCTTCACTGACCCATTGAAACAGCTTCCCTACACTTCCAGATGTGGTGGAGTCTCCATGACTTGGGGACTGGCTGCCTTTCTAGAAGAGATGCTCGAGCTCAACCAGAAGTTATGGGCCTGATGCAAAAAAAAAAGTGTGATGAGTGAAATTCTCTGGCCTGTGCTGTCAGGAGGCCAGACACGATGATCCTAGCAGTCCCTTCTGGCTTTAAAATCTATTAATCACACCAAAATGTTCCTGAAGCAATTTGATCCTTGCTTACAGGGATGGAATGTCACTAGTGGGTAGAGGAGATGGAGACTCAGGACTCCTGGGTTCCACTCCCAGCTCTGCCACTGACTGACTGTGTGACCCTGGGCAAGTCATGTCCCCTTTCTGGGCCTCATTTCAGAGAGGTAAAGAACCCTATCAGCTTCCTCCCACGCACGTGGCAAGGTTCAGTTAATCCATGTTTGTGAAGACCCCTGGATGCTCCAGAAGAAGCACGCCTTTACTGTAGGGCTACCAGTAAAAAGGAACAGCCTAGTGCAAACAGCTCCCATTAAAACCAAAGTGAGAGAGAGGGTTGCAGGGTCATCGGAACCCAGCACCGGCTGACAGGATGAGTTTGTATCTAGTGTGCTGGTGGGAGAAGGAAGCAGGGCTGAACACGGCTGCTCATGGCTTGGGCACAGTAGACAAGAGCCGTTGGGTCTGAGCAGAGCTGGTACCTCACCGCCCCATTTGGTTGGTTTGCTGCAGTCACAGGCCATTCTGGTGACACAGGCTGCCTGTTGCCCCACTCTGCCAGCAGGAGTTGTCGTTTGAACCCTGCTGGGGCGACAGGGGGGGTTCTCCTACCCCTCACCAGCTCCAGTCCCAATTGCTCCAGTTTCTGTTCCTTGTTAAGCTCTAAGCTTGCCAGCCATAGCTCTCTGCCTTGTTCCTGCGTAGGGGAGACCGAGTGCAACCGCTCAGGAAGGGCTGTGAGGGGAGGGGAGCCCTAGCTAACTGCAGGTGCATCTTGCACAGGGTTAAGCATCTAAAGGAAGGCCTCAGACAATGGAATCAGGGCACTCACCTGATCCCACGTCCCCAAGGGGCAGAATAATTCTCAGACCGTGGTCTCGCTGTGAGGGGAAATGAAACAGACCCAAGCTGCAGAGACCCATCTGAGCTCAGCAAACTGGGAATCAGGACTCCTGGGTTCTATTTTCAGCCCTGCCACTGAATCACCCTGTGACCCTGGAGCAAGCTACTTCACCTCTTTGTGCCTCGGTTTCCCCTGTTTGTGGAACAGGGACAGTAACTCTCTGTCTCACAAGTGGGGTGAGAGACTTAATTAACTGATGTGATTAAAGAGGGCCAAGGAAATTCAGAGGATGTTTCTGTGACCCGTCTAGCTGGACCCAGCCTGCTTCTAACACCAGATTACAGAAAGGTTCTGGATTTCCCTCTATAAAAGTTGAGAATGTCCCAGGTTCTCTTCATTGTCAGTAACTTATTCTGAGCCCATGAGGGCAAAAGAACAGCGTTGGGGGGGGGGGGGTGCCTATGACGATGCCATTCAGCAAAGGGCTTCCCACCTATGAGACAGCTGGAGCCAATGCACCAGTGGTGACCTGGGATTTAGATCCATCCTCCAATCCAATCCCAGTGCTTGGGCCATGCACCTTGCTGACACTGGGCCAGACTCCAGGAAAGCCCCCCCACAACCAATTTGGCTTAAATAGTTTGTCCTAAATTAGCTTCCCCCCCCACCCCCACAGTTCTTAAGCAAGGTGAGAGGCTGTTATTGCTTCACCCTTCTGCTGCTGAGGGCATGGGCGTCCCTTGAGAGCTGAGTGGACTGGAGGACGGATGGGAGGCAGCGTGGAATCAGGACTCCTGGGTCCTGTTCTCTCTGCCACTCTTCTGGATGATCCTGAGCAAGTCACGTCACTTCTCTGTGCCTCAGTCTCCCCATCTGTAATGTGGGAGTTATACCCCTATGGGGGGGGGCAGGGTTGTGACACTCAAATAATGTTTGTTTGCAAATTGCTCTGAGATCCTAGAATGGAAAGTGCTGTTATGGTCTAAAAATGCCAGCCCGTGAAGGGTTAATTCTCACAGCCCCTCCGCCCCCATTGACATGCGATTAGCTATTGTCTCCCCATGTTGGAGCTTGTGTTTTCATCCTGCCCATCCCCGTCTCTGGGGGACAGCCCTATGCCCCGAGAGGAGCCGGGGCTCTGGTTTCATTAGGGGATCTGCTCACGTAGCAGGAGGCTTTCCCACGTTGGGCCTGTCACGCTGCATTACTGCTCCGCACTCAATAGCCCCAGCCTGCTCTAAACAAAGGCTGTTTCTCCCCCCTGCTAATCCCCCAAATCATGTAATTAATAAAACAAAGTGGCTTCTCTTCCCCGACAATGAACGAGGAGCAGGAGCCCTTCCAAGTTCTATTAACAGCTCCGGACTGTAAACTCCCAGCACTAGGCAGGCCAGACATCCCAGGAGTTCAGCATTGAAAAGATCCTGTGGCCTCCATCTCATCCACCTTGTAACCTCCCAGCCAGGGGAAGGGCCGTTCCCTACAGGGACCATTCCCGGGACAGCGTTTGGAGGCTTTCCCCCATTGCCAAACCCTAGGTAGCCAGATTCCGCAGAAAAGTATAGTGCAATTTTGGTCACGCTGGCCAGAGCATCGTTGGTGTTGCCTATCAGGTGTCTGGTCCTCAGGTGGACTTATCACTGCTTTCATCAGCTGGTGGCTAGAGAGCGGAGTTAAAGTCCCTTCCCTCTCGCTTGTTCCTTATGCAGTTATTCCAGATGCAAGCAGAGCTGTTACTCTTCTGCTTTCTCAGACTGGGGGAGGGGGGGTACAGAGGATTCTCCCCCACACACCATAGGCTGACCAACCCTTCTGAACCAGCAGGGCTGAGTACCAGAGATCAAACTCTCCTGCATAGTGTTTTCCCAGCACCTGATCTCACTGACCCTCCCAAGTCCTTGCTAAAGCTCTCCCTAGGGAGAAGTGATGGAGGGAGAAGGTTAGGAAAGACACTCGCTCACTTCAAAACAAAAAAACCCAAACTCCTTCCTGGCTGAAGGCTCTTGCATATCACGAGTTGTTAGGTCTCAAGTCAATTCCCAATGCACAGATACCCACATTACAAAAAGAACTGCCACCATCAGCACTAACTGGCACCTTTGCCACCAGTTTTTGGGGCCAGGGACTGCCTGGACCTAGGAGACTGAACTGCCCTTCAACTCCTGGGGCAGTTCCTCAGTGTCCAGGCCACCGCACGCATTGCCAAGAAGGGTGTGTGTGTGTGTGTGTGTGTGTGTGTGTGTGTACTGCTCAGAACAGATAGAGTGCCGCTCCCCAGGGGCTACCAACCCCTCCCTGTGTCAATCATTCCAATATCACAATCCGCCGCCGCTCCCCAGGGGCTGCCAACCCCTCCCTGTGTCAATCATTCCAACATCACAATCCGCCGCCTGTCTCTCCTGGATGAGCTACACAATCCTTTCCTTGTCTCCTACAGAGACAGTTGTGCTGCAGCATCTTTCAATCACAACCTTTAACCACAAAAACAACAAGGAGTCTGGTGGCACCTTAAAGACTAACAGATTTATTTGGGCATAAGCTTTCATGAGTAAAAACCTCACTTCTTAAAGCTTATGCCCAAATAAATCTGTTAGTCTTTAAGGTGCCACCAGACTCCTTGTTGTTTTTGTAGATACAGACTAACACGGCTACCCCCTGATACTTGACAACCTTTAACCACATTTCATCCTACAGCACTTTGTGTCCTTTTCCCATTGTGTCCCCTCCTTTCATGACTATGTTCCGCTCTCACAATTAACAAGAGGCTGGTGTGCCGGCTTCCTTCGGTGATAATGGCCCATGAAGTCCCATAAGTGGAGCGCTGAGGTTCTGTAGGTCACCTCAGCTGTAATGAAGGGAACAAAAAATCTCAAGCAGCTTTCGCAGGGTGGACAAGAACAGCTATTGAATGCCTGCTCACTCGCATCTAGTGGCAGGGCTGCTGGCAAGGCTCAAGAGAGTCTGTGCGCCCGCAGAAACCATCCGGTGTCCCAACTGGAACAAGCTGAATCTATCAAGTGGAAGGGCTCAGATACTACCGGGAGGAGCATGGAATACATGCCTAGATAGGAGCTGACCTTTGATGTTTTATGCACTGTTCAAAAAGAAGGCCAACCCCTTCTAAAATGTGCATCTAAATGAACACAGCTAGGGTCTGAGCTAAGCAAAGCAATTCAGCACCGAGGATGAAAATGCAACCTGGCTTTGCTTTAATTCACTGCAGCAGCACTTCACCCGTTCATGCTCTTTTAAAGGGCGATAGACTTATGGACGAACACGCATCATCTTTTCTCTTTGCTCTTCGTTTCTTGCAATAGTCTTTAAGAAGCGTTGAAATATTTCTCTCTCCCACCAGCTTTTGCCCTCTTTTCCAGCTTGCAGCCTCTTTAGGTTTATCTCCCTCCTTGCAGAAATACAGAGCTGAGCAAAAACGGCTCTTGCTTTGTTTGCTTCTTTTATGTAGCTGCATCATCAGTGTTTGGAAAGGGGGTGGTGAATTTGGGCTCCCTCTGCTGGCTGGCTGAACCTCAAGCAGAGCTAACGGAGCTAGGCTCCTTTGTCAACTGTGCATTGTCTGTCTTTGGTTTTCATTTCTCAGCCAACAAAACAGTGGGTGGGGGAACAGGAAGGAAAGAGATTGAAATGAAGACAACCTTGCCCCACCACAGTAGAACAACGGCCCAGGCAATCCTCTCCTTTTAGGAGATCTGGGATTAGGTACTTCGCTCCCCCTGCACGTGCCTGCAGAGACCAGAGTAGACCGCCCCATGCACACTGCTGAGGGGAGAATTTGGCTCCCTAGGAGGCAAGTTTAGAGCTTAAAACGCATCACGGCATCTCTGAGACGCTCTAGAACTTGCAGCGAATGCACTTTTCACCCCAAGTCCCGATTTTGGACTGAGGAGCTTTCCTGCGTGTAGAAACCCCTAGCCTGGGCCATGAAACTAGAGCCAAACCCCAGCCTCTTAGATCGATTTGAATACTGGGGCCTTGGCATAGCAGCTCTGCGCTGCTTTACGGAGACTCAGAGAATATAAGCTCTTAGGGTCACTAGGTGACAGAGTCAATCCCCTTGCAGGTGCAGGAAAGGCCTCTGATCAGATTAAAGTGATACTGCACTGGGATCAAGGCAGTGGGCATCACTAGATATTACTCTGTTTTACCACTGAAGTGTTTCTCTCTCTTCCGTTTTGCAGAGCCGACTGGTTCCTGTTGGACAGCCGGATGATTCGGCATGTTGCCATTGGCTTGTTCTGCTGCGGTGTTTCTGTCTATTTAGCAGGCAAGGATTTTCATTTCTCTGCCAACGCTGGGATCTCATTCCGCCGGGAGGGAGGGAGGGCTCGGCCCCATGCATTTCATCTAGGATGCTCAGGTCCCTGCCTCCCCCTGGTGCTTTGTAGGTTGCTGAACATCTATGTATAGGTCAGGCTGCAATGATCGCTTGTTTCCCAGCCGGTGTCACCAGGTTCCTGAGTCCAGGTTTGTTCCTGTAGTGGTGGGACCGGAATCCTGTTTGCAGCCTGGCTGCAGCGTAACTTCTGGAGAGCCCTTCAGCCAACCACCCTGAGCATGACGCCAGCCAGGGCTGTGCCCGAGGAAGGACGGTGCAGCAGTGCTGTGTGGGGACTAGGGCCAGCTGGCTTCAATTCCCTGCTGTGCCAGAGGCTCACGGCGTGACCTTGGGCTAGTCACTTAGGCCAGATCAGTGAACTCAAGGGGGATCAGGCACCTAACTACCTTTGAGGATCTGGGTTTTCATCTCTCTGGGCCCCAGTTCCTATCTGTAGACCAGGGATAAGAGTCCTGTTCTGGCTCATGGGAGGTTGTGAGGCGCTCAGATCCTGCACTAACAGGGGCCACCGCCAGACCTACTGTGCCATCTTGCCCAAGACACTTAGCTTCTCTCTGCCTCAGTTTCTCCCTTTGACGAGGCCATAACACTGAGAAAGGAGCAGAAGGCGGCTGTGGGGTTTTGGGATTCGGGGGCGAGAGGGACAATAGCAAGTAGTTTTAAAAGACTTTATTGTGACCTGGTTTTTTAGATACTCTAATGGTTCTGCCACTTGTTTTATGCGGGAGAAGCTGCAGCACAAGCCCTGGAAGGGAGGGATTCAAAGGCACAAGAAACAAAGCACCCCCCCCGGCCCCCACCAATCCCCCCATGATGCCCCTCTGCTGCGCTGGCTTTCTCCCGGAGATTGGTGGGGAGAGCACACCTCCGTTCTCCTTGGAGTCTCTCAGAGGGGTGGCAGGGAAGATCAGCTGTGACGGGCAAGTCCCAAAACCCAGCCCCTGGCTTGACACAAACAGGGCGACTACTCAATGAGTTAGTTAGGGCCACGACATCTGCCCACGGAGATCACAGCCCTCCACTGGGCCTTTATACACCACGCGTGGCTAGTCACTTGTGGCTTTGGCTTCAGAAGCTTTTAAAAGGAGTCGGCGGCTCTCATCCCTGCACGTCCCCAGAGACAAGGCGTGTGGGCAGCGTCCTCTCTTGACACCCAGGCCATCCAATGCTGCAAGAAAATAGCAGAGAGCTCACTAGCAAGTGTCGTCACTGATGAGCACCTTGGAGGCTCAATGTGGCTCAGCCAGGACTCCCCCCAGGCGCCAGCACTGCGGAGAACCCCCCTCGCGCTGCCTCTAGGAGCAAAGGAATTGCCAGGCTGGATCAGCCCAAGGTCCAGCTAACCTAGGTTCCCGTCTCCAACTGTGGCCGCTGCCAGCTGCTTCAAGGGAAGGTGTAAGAATGCTGTGGGGGTGGGATAACCCAGACCCAGGGAAAGTCCCCTCCTGTCCCCGTCTGGATCTCTGATGAGCTGGATGCCAGGTTCCAGGGGCCAGGCTGCGGCTCTGTTAATGGAGCCCTTTCAGGAGTGGGGCATTCAGACACTTGTTTTTTTTTTAAGATTTCAAAATAAAAAATTAAATCCAATTATTTAGCAGGCAGTGTGGGCACGGCCAGGTGCCAGCTGCTGGTAAAGAACGAGCGGAAGAGCAGCACAGAGGAAAAGCAAACACTGAGAACAGGAGAGCGGAGCACACAGGGATTAGTCACCGGTTAAGCCTCAGGAACGGGTACTGTGCATGCCTCAATGAGTGAGGTTTTCCAAAGCACCCAGGTAAACAGGACTCATGTTCCTAACTCACTTAGGCCCAGATCCAAAAGGGAGATAGGCGCCTAAATACCTTTGAGGACTGGAAACTTGGGCGCCTTTGAAAATCCCCCTCCCCACCCAGAAATGGGCCCTGTGAGTAAGTGAAGTCCGGAATCAGGCTCGTGAGGCAGTCGCAGAGCCAAGGAAGCTGCTGTCGCTCAAATTGAGATGGGGCGTTCAATCCAAACTGGACGTCCCTCCCTAACAGCTCGGCCCTTGCTCAGCCGCAAGAGGTGGGCTTGGCCCGGGACTCATTTCCCTCATGTGTCAGGCGAATGGCCTTCTTATCTCTGCCTTGCTCTCCTTCCCCTCCAGCTCTCTCCATCTACATGCTGCTGCTGTTTGAAATCGAGACCGGCATAACCAGCGCCTGCATCCTGTCCTCCGGGATCATCGTCCTGCTGATCACGGTGATGCACGCCTTCGTCAGGGCCTCCCAAGCCTCACAGCGCAGCCAGTCCGAGCTCTGCCGTACCCTCTACGAGAACGACTCCGCCCGGCGCAGCGACACCCCGGCTAGCGACCTCAACAACAGCAAGAACGTGGCTGCAGCCCGCCCGCGGCCAGAGATCCACCGAGAGTTCTCCTACCCACCATACATAGAGCAGAAGCCCCACCTTGCCTCACCAGGCAGAGGCAGCTTCACCTTGCCAGGAAGCCATAGGCCACTGGCTGAGAAGGACTGCTGCAACCTGCCCCGGACACACAGGACGCTGTCAGCAGAGCCAGGCCTGCTGCAGGTACAGGGCAAGCCCTGGAACAGCGTCACCCAGGAGATGAGGAATATTTTGTCACGCAAGCCAGGAGTCTCTGGGAAGGATTCAACTTTGGTGTGAAGGCTGGAGTGGGGAAGTCTCATCCCACCGCTGCCAAGATCTGCATCTCCCTTTAGCCCTTAACATGGGCCAGTCTCCGCTTCATCCCCACCTGAACAGCTGAGATACCTGTCCAGGAGCTCGACCAGACATCGGGCGAGGGGAAATCTACTGTCCCACCCAAATAAAAGGGACTTGGGATCCCTCCTGTCTGGACTGCACTGAGATGGAGGGGCTTGAGGGGGGTGCAGAGTTTTAAAATTATATCTTACTCCTCCTGAAGCCTGGAGGATTATATCCGAGCTCCTTCCCAGCTGGGCTGGGGCGGCCGTTAACCAGCCTAATGATTGTAGCGGGCAATTAGAGCTGGAAAGGTGGCTCTGTAAAAACGACAGCCTGCTGCATTCTGCCTCTTGCATCGCCCTCCTGTGAGTAAAGATCCTACCCTGGCAACTCGGGTGATGCAGGAGACAGAACAGGGCCCATGACAGCTCTGCAGAACGGAGAGGCACCAAACGGCAGGAAAGGGAGTGGGGGTGAGTGGTAGAGTCACTTGTCTGATTAGAGCTGCATTTCAAAGTGCCCATCACCCCGGGTCGGCCTGAGCTGGGAGGGGCAGACAGGAACCGGCTCAGCACGGCGGAATGCCATTAGTTGCGTGTCAGAAGAGAGGGCAAAAAAACCACCAGCCAGTATCAGCCATAGGAGAGTGGCCATCCTGTGCGCTGCCTTCTCCCGCAGCCCAGTTCCCCTCTGCACTCCAGGCTTTTTGTCCTTGCTGGTCCTTCACCAGCCTGCTCCTGTTATTCCTTAGCTAGCGCTACGGCGGTTTAGCCAGTTCACATGGCAGACTCGCTCCTCATCACAGCTGCTGTATGTTACGGTGAAGCAGAGATTGCTATTCCACTCGGAGAGGAAAAGCTAGCCACTGCTGGGAAGGGTAGAAGAAGACGCAGCTGGAGAGTTAGATTGAGAGAGAGGAGGTTGGAAGGTGGGAGTGAGAGAGAGGGGCCTGCTGCCTTGCCCAACGTTCCTTATCTCCAGGACTGGGCACAGACACAGCTCAGTCAACAAGATCACTTCCTGTGGCAAAACCTTTGCTCAGCACGAACCGCTGTGCCTGACCGCCTGCCAGAAACACGGCCCTGCACGTAAACACCAGCCTTTGTAGTCACTTTTCCTTGTTCTCTAATTGCCTACAAAGGACATGTGAAGGAAACAAGATCTTTGTTCACCTGGCCCTACTGCTGGTTTCCCCACTGAAAAGGCTAATCCTGGGGACAATGCAGTGGGGGCTGCCAAGAGATTGGTGGTTATACAGACAGGGCTAGGATTGATGGGGCTGGAGCAGGGGAAACAAGAGCCCTGTTTGGTGCAACTGCGCGGTTAGTACGAGAGAGAGAAATGTACAATAGGAAATAAAAATACAACAGATGGTGCTGGTTACCGTGAGACACGCCCAGTTCTTTAAACGGAGTCTGATTCACCGTTGTGTGACTTTCACTGTTATAACTCCATTGATTTCCAAAACCAACGAGGAGTCCTTGTGGCACCTTAGAGACTAACACATATATCTGAGCATAAGCTTTCGTGGGCTAGAACCCATTTCATCAGATGCATGGAGTGGAAGATACAGGAGCAGGTATATACACATGAAAAGATGGGAGTTGCCTTACCAAGCGTGAGGTCAGTCTAATGAGACAATTCAATTGACAGCAGGATACCAAGGGAGGAAAAATCACTTTTGAAGTGGTAATGAGAGTGGCCCATTTCAGACAGTTGACAAGAAGGTGTGAGTAACAGCAGAGGGAAATTAGTATTGGAGAAATTAGGTTTAGGTTTTGTAATGACCCAACCACTCCCAGTCTTTATTCAGGCTCTAAGGTGCCACAAGGACTCCTCATTGTTTTTGCTGATACAAACTAACACGGCTACCACTCTGAAACCTGTCACCAAGCAAGGCATTGATTTCCAAGTGTTTTATACCAGGAGTCCCAGCACAATGAACTGGCAATAAGTAAAATCAGGGTTTTTTTAAAGCCATGTTTCCTGCCCTGCCATCTGCAAGGATCATTCCAGGCTCCCCAAAGCAGCAGTGTGATTGATTTATTCTGACTCCTGGCCGTGTTACTCGTGTGCTAGCTTTAGGACAGCGATGGGTGCGGCATTGCAGGGAGCAAGTGGAGATAGAGACCACATTTCTGGATTAACAAACCTTGTGCGTCACACTATTAAAACACGGCTGTGTTCCTGAGCACACAGCAATGGCTAAAATACAGAGTTTCTCTCTTTAAAGTGGGGTGTGATTGTTCGGGGTTATTCACCACTACCGGGAAATGCCAGGCTAACAACCTTTTTTCTGATCTCAAACCCCCTTAAGCCCCTTTCTTCCCAGCCCTGGGAAAACCACCCACTTGTTAAAATCCTTTCCATTGGAAAGAAACATGAAGTTGTCGGCTCCAATGAAAAAACAAAACTGAAGCAACACCCCTTTCCAACTGCCAAGCTGTGTGCAGGGCTTTTTCACATCTCACTTCTTTATGGTGTCTAAAGAAGGTCTTTGGGGCGCCTAACTACCTTGGAGGATCTGGGACGTGTGCATTCCAAAATTCACCACCACTTCCCATATATCTAGTCAATATCATTGCCCTTTGCTGCAGTGTCTTTCAGTTTGAAGGGGAATAGTCTTCTAAGCAACCTCACACAGACTGACCAGAAAGTTTAAGGGTGGAAGATTTCTCGCCCTTCCATCTGGCCAAAGAGATCACTGACCTGGGCTGGATGAAAAAGGCAGAGGAAGGCCAGTCTGGTCTGAAATCAGGAACTGGCTGGCGGATTCGGGGCTTGCAGGGCAGCGGCGCTGTAAGAAAACAATCACATCCACCAGGAGATAAGGACAACAGTATCCATGGGAGTGTGAAGCACCAGGGCTTCCTCACCTACAGCCTCTAAGCCTGGAGCCCTCCATGTGCAGCATAGGGGCAAGTGTGGACATTGGACATATCCATCTTTAATACAAGGGGGGTAGCCAATGGAGGCTACATGGCCCCTATACCTGCCTCCTGGGATGTCAAGACCCACAGTCTCTGTGGCCTCACTTCCAAGAGCTGTTGGAATTTGTTCCACTGTGTGTAAATTAGGTATAGCCCCAGGCAAGTTGGCAACATGGCAAAAGAGGAGAGCTCGTAGCCACAAACATCGAGTACAGCAAGTCACTTGGCACAGAACCAGGCATTCTGCCTGCTTTAGCCATGTGCTCGCAACAGGAAATTCAAGGCTGTTAGGTTTATGGAGCAGCATCTGTGAGTTTCGTTCCCACAACGCCCCTGACACTCATGCCATTAAGGCTCTTGGGGCGATGGACTGAATATACTAGACTCACCCCATCTATTGGCAGATGCTGGAGTAGCTTTCCTTGTGCTGCAAGCAGCAAAATGCATCCTCCAGCTACACTGACCAGTGTAAAATCCCATCCACACACAGAGCCCCGCGAATGACCTAGCGAACAGTCCTGCTTCGTCAGACACGCCTTTCCTCAGCACTAAAACATTCATTTATTATTATGGCCCTCGCCATGCTACAAATATGTTTAACACTGCACAAAAATGCTACATATTAGCCAAAAGCCCCCCCCCCCCTTCTTTAAACGTAGGGAAATAAGTTATTTTGCAGGAAACATTGTAAACAAGAGGCTTTTCTTCCCAAAGTAAAGTGAACCAGAGTTTCACTGCAAGGCAAGGAGCTTATTCTTTTAAATAATAGCACAGAGTCACATTATGCGTGTAACTGCTTGGCTTGTCTGTAGTTTGCAGAGTTACAGCCAGTGAAGCCTTCAGCAGTCACAGAACAATCATTCCTATAAAGCGGTAGGGCAGTTATCAGAATTCAGGGTGTCAGACTCCCGAGCTACCTGCGGCCCTGAGCGGAATTCAGCTGATCCTTCACAGCGATGGCATGCTTGAGCAGCCTGTCGATGCTCTCAAAATACACGCTGCTGTCCATCATGTTCTTTATGGCGCTGAAACAGACCAGGTGGAACAGGGGACGCAGTTAATACTTCCGAGGGCTTCACTGGTTTAGAATATACATCACGCCAGCGAGGGGATGGCTACTGAGGATTTACAGCTACATTTGGCATTTTGCATCTTCAAACACTAGCTAAGGGGTGGATTTCATGGGCGAGACTGGCAGGTCTGTATTGCCCTCCTTGGCCGGGGAAGAAAGGGTGCATCAGACTCAATGAAAAGAACTAGACCTGACAGTAACATTTCAGAGAGCCGTGCCTGCTGTCAACGTGCCTCAGGCCTGACTCTCTGCTGAGATGGGGCCAGTTAGTGCCACTTGTGGGCTCAGTTCATCACTGCCCTGAACCTACACCAGTGCCAAGCAAGTGCAAACTGCCACCACTCTGATTTCTGCTGCGTGACACTTACTTTGCAGTGGGGCGAATGGCTCCCCTGGGCACCTGGGAAGGATGAACTGGGCCTTGTGCTGGTGGAATGGGGGGGCAGGAAGCTCTTACAGAATCTTGTGTGTGAGAGCAGCCAAGCAACACCCATAAATGGAAGCGTTTGGGGTTGACAGGATTTTAAATCAGAGGCCAAAATGTCCAAGTCGAGGTGCCTAGAGTGAATCCATAATTAGGCTCCTAAATACTAGTGGCTGGATTTGGAGAGGTGCTGAGCACCCACAGCTCCCATTAACGCCAGGAAGAGTTGAGGGTGCTCACTCTCTCTGGAAGACAGGCCCCCTTTATTGAAGGAGCCATGTGTGCAGGTGCCTGGCTTTGACCTGCCGGGTTTGAAAATAGGAGCTACATTTAGTTCTTAAAATACTTCCCCTCCCCTCAAAGGCTTAATCATCGCTCCAAGCAACTGACCCCAAAATAACCAACACAGCTTCTCGTCACTAACCATCAGGAGCAGGGAATACCTTGGGCACGACAGTGAGCTGAACGGTGCTTTCAATGGGGGGTGAAAACACACCTGTACTGTGAAATCACCAGCATGGGAGGGGAGCGGGGGGAAAGAACAAACTGAGCCTCCTTGCCAGCTCCTTTGATTTACCACAGGTTTTAAAAAGGGAGGGCAGCTGCCCCAGAGAAGTGCAAACTTCAAAGCTCTCCCAGCACCCTGCTGTACCTGCAGGCGTACTCCACAGTATAGATGGCTCCTTGACTCTGCTCCTCCCAGCTCTGCATGTCAGCCTGAAAGGCAGATCACGGGGAACACAGAATGAAACTTCTTGTCAGGAAAAGTGAAGGCGCCCCATGTACTAGACAGATATACCACCCACATCACACACACAACTAGCACCAAATGCAGCCCATTCACTGACATGCTACATAAGCATATGGAACACCTGAAGAAATGGCCACCTGTGATCTAGCAGGGAGACAGTGCAGTTCAGTGGTTAGAGTAGCAGGGTGGCAGTTCTGCTCCCAGCTGTGTTACTGACATGCTGAGTGATCTTGGGCAAGTCATGTTACCTCTCTAGACCTCAGTTTCCCTATATGTAAAATGCTGTTTTCCTTCCTTGTAAAGTGCTACAGAGCTGGTAAGAACATATTATTAGTGAGGCTCAACTGGAAACGCACTGCTCAGCCATTGATACATACCACACATAGGTCTTAAATTCTGTGTAGCATTTAATTCACTGCCATCCCCTGCAACATCCGACAGCCAGATGTCGCCTTCCTTGTAGGCTCCCATGTCCCCCTGTCTCACACAGCCTCGAGTTCTCATTGTTTATAGCTGGGAACTGACAGCAGGCAGGCCGAATTCAAAGCTGAGGTTACAGGAAACGCTGTGCACATTAAGAACATGAATCCCACATCACTTCAACCTTTGACCTCTGCTGCTTTTTGCTGGGCATCACATTATGAGTCCCTCTCCCATTTTAAAGGCTAGCGTCACCTCTGGGGCTTTTTCCGAGAGCTATACTCAGACTAAGAGTGCACTGGTTTTGTTTTAAAAAGGAGCTGCTGCCTGGAGCTAAATACTTTGCACAATCTGGCAACATTTCTCTTGGCCGTGAATGCATCCATGACACAGCTGAGAGCCAAGGTGAGGCAGGATCATACCAATGAGCTGCTAAAGCGAATGCTACTGATCATCTGGAAGTTCCAAAGCATTCCACACAGGTGGTACGTCCATTCCAGCTGGCGCAGCTACCATCAGAGCTGACTCGGTTCCCATCAACTCCAATCCAGGGCCCCTAGACAATCAGCTTCTTTCACAATTCAGGAATCTCATAGGAACTGTCCTGGTGAACATTTTTACAGCCTGCTTGCAAACCGACTTTTCCCTCCTCCAGTCTGCTAAGAAATCCCAGTGCACTCAGAGCCAGAGCATAAGTAATGACTAATACTATTAATAATAATAATAATGCCCGTTCCTATAGCGCCTTTCCTCTCAAGGGCTAAGTAAGTGCTACACAAACTATGCATAGGATCACTTCATGCACATCTGATAAGCAGCAACTCTGGTGTGGGACATAACAGCACACAGCAACACTATGGAACAGCTAAGAACAGAAAGTAAAAAAAGCAAATCACAATGAAAAGGCAGATGAATTTAGTGAGAGAGGGAAGATGGAAATGATCCATGCTTAAATTTGGCCAGAACTTGTAGGCTTAATATGTAAAATTTACAGAAGTGCCTAAGTCATTTAGACACCGTTGAAAATGTTACCCAACAAACTCTTGTCTCTGCAAAAAGTGCCAGGGGATCGTTAATGATCACTAGTGATCACAATGGCTCTCACCCCAAACCGGCAGCACCGGGCTGCTTAGCACCACTCTGGTACACCGGCTCACTACTGACTCGAAGGGAAGAGTACCCCAGGAAAAAAATCCCCAACACTGTTTCTGCAGCACGTAGCGGCTCCTTGAAGATTTTCAGTTCAAGTACTAACCCGGCTCCACACTGCTCTGCTTAGCTCTGCTCTAGTTACTTGTGAGAGCCAACAGAGTAAGAGTAAAAGGTGACAGAGCTGGGCTGGGCTGAAACAGTGGCTGAGATAGAGGCTGCGGGACGGATGGAGGAAATTACAAAGCTACAACCCTCCAGAGGGCGGCTTTGCTTTGGCCCCAGTGTTCCCTAGCACTAGTAGATTTCCAACGTTGCCTTGGATCTGAGGCCAGGCCACGACGCCTGTTCCCAGCATTCTCGCCACTTCCTGGAGCTTTCATGTTCTTAATTAGGAAAAAGCCTTTCCGCTGTGTGCCTGTCTTTTTAATCTTTTCACGACATCCTCTCTCAGAATTCCCAGGGCATCTCCTCGCATGGGGTTTAATAGCTAAAGCCAGCTAATGATATGCAATAGCACTAATGATGAATTTTGGTCGCTCAGCAGTAAATTAACGAGGAGTTCTACACCCCTGAAAGATCAGGGGAAATCCAAAAAGGCGGCTTTGTGCAGCGCAAGAGCAGAGCTTAGCAATGCAGCTCAGACACCGCGAGGCACCCTGGGTCCTGCATCTCGCTGTATCTTATCAGTGAGGTGTTAAGTCTGCCTGGAGAGCTTGAGATGGATGAAGGTTTAAGATTATTTTTAATCAAATCAATGAAAGTCACAGAGGTGACCTTCTCCCTGCACCAATCTTTCCTCCCAAATCACCCCCAACAGTTTATTCCTATTTAAACTCTCTGGGAATCTCTAAGGCCGTATCTCCAGAGAACCATATGACCTGGAACCAGACGAGGCCTATTAAGTCCCATCTAACCCACCTCCGAACCTGTGCAGAATTTTCCCTTACAGTAGATTTCCTAGCATTTTGTCCATCAGTTCTAAAAGATTCAAGTGATGGGGTTTCTACTGCTTCCTTTGGGAGCTAATTCCTCAGTCTACTTCATGGGAGACGCACAGACAACCTAGAGAGAGTTGGGAACTTCAGAAGCGTGGGGTAAGGATTTGGACCATAGTCAATGTCACTTATGCTGCTCAAAGCCTGCTCTCTGTAACCGGATACAGGCGAGTCTCATCTTACGCTGGGGTTACGTTCCGCTGTCAGCGCGTAAAGCGAAAATCACATATAGTCAAAATTACATTGAGTGTAATGGCGGGCAGAATCGCCCACACTACAGGTACAGTATTTAAATTGTAATTTTTCTCTTTTTTTTTTTTTGTTATTGCCGACCACGCAAAGCTGAATTCGCGCATGTTAAATGCGCGTAAGATGAGACTCACCTGTATTTTGCTACATGGTGTGGAACTGAGAAGGAAGCAGGACTTTTCAGTCAGTTCTCTGTACAGGAGAGGATCCTTCACAAACACAAACCACTGCTGTAGCAGAGGTCTCACTCGAAGTCACCCAGAAGACATGCTCAAGACACAAACCATGGTTTACCGAGTTTCTATATGCTGGTCGCTGAGAACATGCTTCGCTAGGTGAAGACAAATAGTTTTTAAGGTCTAATTTCCTTTCTACCATTTCTTTCGCATTTACTTTTTTCATGTCAATTTGGAAAGTAAAATCAGCCTGGTCAGTTTCACTTTTGTCTCTAGCGAATTTCACGGTCTGGTTTTTGCGTGTAGGTTTCTAATACCGCAGGGCAATGCCGAAAGAAAAGACTTTTCATATAAGTAACGACACAAATCAATCAATCTATTTCTTGAGAGAGAGCACGGTGCAGCAGACAGACTACTGGACTGGGACTCAGAACACCTCGGTTCTATTCCCAGCTCTGCCAATGACCCGCTGTGTGGCCTTGGTCAAGTCACCTCCCTGCTCTGTGCCTCAGTTTCCCCTCATTTTTGCCTCACCTCTCTATAAATGAGGATAATGATGCTTACTCCGTTGTAAAGGGCATTATGGTCTACTGATAAAAAGTGCTACATAATAGCTAGGCATTATTTAAGATCTGCAGGATGGGGGCTGTCTCATACTATGTGTATATACAGTACTTAACACAACAAGTCCCAACCTTGGTCAGGGCCTCCGGATGCTACTGTGCAAACAATAATATTCATATATACTCTCCCCAACCCCCTTTTCCTTTCATAGATCCTAAATTTTGGGCCTAAATTAACTTGAAATGGACCCTTTCAACAATGGATTTTAAAAAACAGTTTGGAAGAATTAACCCCAAGTCAGTAAGCCAAGGTGGTTTGGAGCGAGATAAAACCGGACAGCTCTTCCCCGGAGCACAGCCTGCCTGACGCCCTCAGCAAGTGCAAATTCTTCTGTCCTGCCACAAAGTCAACAGGCCCTAGCAGAGACAGAGAAAGAATCCACCCGGCCCTAATTGAAAGCGTTCACAACGATAATAGCCAAGCCCCTTTCCCGTTTGAAACAGCACCACAGGAAACTGAATAATAAAACAAAAACAAGCTCAAGAACAGAAGAAACAACCTGACCTCGGATTTGTAGTTCTGAGTAGCATTAGAGAACGCTCGGGACACAGCGTCCTTTAGTGAGCTCGGTAAGATGGGGGGTTTACACAGGACTACACCCCAGCAAGTAGGACTGTGCGTTAGCGAACACAATGTTGTGTTGTTTATCATAAACCGTTCCTTCTTCGTTCTCAGAGGGAGGGGTAAGCAATGCTGAAGATGCAGGGAGAGAACACTCACTGTCCTCTGCAGCCAGCACAGTCCCAGCTGCCATGAATAATTCTCTTTCCATCTTTCTCCTCCTCACTCCACCATTAACAACCAGGCAGAAACCCAGGAACTATTTTAAACACCTGAAGAAGCACGAAACCAAGACAATAGGTCCCATTCTGCCCCCTGAAGTCAGTGGTATGATCCTGGTGCGAGCAAAATCAGAATCAGGCCCAGTTAGTGGGGGAACGATATTATCCAAGTGACATCAAGACTCAAAGAATGCAGAGAAGTGGAAATAACTGAGCGCATGCAGACATCACACAATTCCTAGAGACTCATGCCTCATCTGGGAAGGAATCCCGTGTACAGGATTCTGGAGCTATTGACACTCATCTGCAATACAGAATGAAGACTACAGAAGATTTAGGAGGTATCTGGGAGAGGGTGGAACTGAAGTGGATTCTCTCAAGCCCCACAGCTCACCCCAGATACTCTAAGGATCCTCACTACTGTCCTTTATGGGTATGTCTACACTGCAAAGGGAGGTGTGACTGCAACACACCAAGGCGTAGCAAGGCTAGCTTTAACCTAGCCAGTCTGGGTACCAATAGCAATGAAGCTGCAGCAGCACGGGCTAGCGTCCTGAGTACAAGCCCACCAGGGAGCCTGGAGACATCCTCCCTGGCTAACCCGTGATGCTGTGGCTTCACTGTTATTGGTACCCAAGCTAGCTAGACTGAAGCTCGCTGCAAGCACACCTCCAATTGCAGTGTAGACATACCCTATGAGACATGTAAGGACAGCCAGACTGAGTCAGATCAATGGTCCATCTAGCCCAGTATCCAGTCTTCTGACAGTGGCCGGTTTCAGATGCTTCAGAGGGAATGAACAGAACAGGGCGATTATCGAGTGATCCATCCCATCATCCAGTCCCAGCTTCTGGCAGCTGGAGTTTTAGGGACACCCAGAGCATGGGTTGTGTCAGTGACCATCTTGGCTAATAGCCATTGACGGACCTATCCTCCTTGAACTTATCTAGTTCTTTTCTGAACCCAGTCATACTTTTGGCCTTCGCAACATCCCCGGCAATGAGTTCCACAGGCTGTGTGTTGTGTGAAGAAGTGCTTCCTTTTGTTTTAAACCTACTGCCTATTAATTTCATCGGGTGACCCTTAGTTCTCATATTACAAGAAGGGGTAAATAACACTTCCCTATTCACTTTCTCCGCACCACTCCTGATTTTATTGACCTCTATCATCTCCCCCCTCAGTCATCTCTTTTCTAAGCAGAACAGGCCCAGCCTTTTTAAACTCGTCTCATGTTCCATAGCCCCGAACCATCATCACACTCCACAGCTAGCCAATGAAGGCTCCCTTTGACCATGCTGATTCTATACTGGCCAGCAGAGGACAAAGCAGAGCAATCGGACATTCATCTGCTGCCTTCGCAGAGGTACTAGGTAAATTATTTTCCTCCCTTTTCAGGCAAAAGTCACTCCTGAGGCAGGACTGGTGGCCAACGCAGGAGAGGGATCAAGGCCTCAATGCCTGCATGTGAATGCTTATAGCTGTGACACTAGCATGGGCAGAAATAGGGACAAGACCCTCTGGGTCACTGAAATCTGACTAGATGACAGTCTTCTTTTCGTGGAGGGAAAGTGAAAAAAGACAGCTATCTTGACTAAAACTAGGAGGGATGGCAAGTAGCTACCAATGTGAACCCAAGCAACCTCCAGAGACGTCACTGAGGTTTGAGAGTACTCATGAAGACGACCCTGCCTAGCTGAGAAAGTCAGTAAATAAAAGATTGAGAAGGCTCCCCCTCAACAACCCCCCTCCCCACACTGCCTAACAACATGCTGTGTGTCTCATGCATTCACCCTGCTGTCTTTTCCAGTAGGGTTTCCATGTCCCCCTACCTTCCTTGGCACAAACTGTTCAATGCTGGCACCCAAGCTCTTCCCTTTGCATGGCTTGTCATACAATCTTCTCAGTTCTCTTTTGATCAGGACACACTCCCTGAAATTGGGCCTATTCTGATTAAATCAAGGTGAGTGACAGCTCGGGAATTGTATTACAAACCTGTCCCCCACGTCCTGGTGATGTGACCAGATTAATGTTGCACTACACATACGTATACATCTCTATATACCTCCGCTCTCACACAGAAACGTACATAAATAGTTAATAAATAAGTGAATAATAAAGTGCCACAATCCGGGTTAATTTGGAAACTAAGGCTGTAAAGCAAAGGTGAGAAATGAGGACTGACAGTGCATTAGCATAGACACGGAGCAGTAATCTATTCATGAGGCATCACTCCTAATGAATCATGACTGGCAGGAAAGGGAGAAGGACACCAGGGCTAGCGTTAAAGTGTCAGCACTCCGTGCTTCGGAGGAAAGGAGAAGCGCAGCTGTGGGCTGCGATTCATTAGTGTCCTTTGCCTCTGGTGGGCTCTTTTTACTTGTTTCTCTCCCCATATTTTATGCAGGAAATAAAAACACCTTGCAGCACAGCCAGGGGAAATGAGATTTAACATCTCCCCTCTCCCCAAACAAGGCAGATAGCTCATTTTCCTTTGTCTCCACATATGGAATGGAGGCGCTATTACCCAGTGGTTAGAGCCAGGGGATGGCAGTCAGATTCCTGGGTTCTTCTGCTGCTGTCTCAGGGCGTGAACTTGGAAAGGCATTTCACGCCTCCTAGATTCAAGCGGGGGGGGGGGGGGGGG
>NW_020664545.1:2447175-2492136 GCF_002925995.2 Terrapene triunguis
GGGGGGGGGAACATGTCACTCTAGACACCCCCCAGCCTTCCCTGGTCCAGGGAGCAAGGAATCGAAACTCAGCACAGTACTCTAGGCTCCCCCGGCAGTGCAAAGTGCAGCCACTAGAGGGCCCTGACCAGCTGCAAAGTCCTTTTCGTTCTGCTTTAGTCCAAAGTGAACCCAGCAGCAACTTGGAGCTTTACGGTCAACCAAAATTGGGATCTTCCAAGGGGTTCTGGTCACTTTGGGTCTACTACTGCCAGCAACTATCTGAAGCAGCTTATTATGTTACACTACTTTGCCCTTCTGAGGATCCTTTCATCTGAAGTTCTCAAGGTGCTTTACAAACATTAATTAGATAAGTTTCATAGCAGCCCTGGAAGGCCAGTCATACCATCTCAACTTTACAGATGGAGAAACTGAGGCACAGAGCAGCAAAGCAACTCTCCCAAGTCACAGAACAATTCAGTAGCAGACCCGATAGAACCCAGAAGCTCTGGCTCCCAACCCCTTTCCTCTAATCATTAAACCGTACTCTCACCTGGACTTGATTATCCTGTTCTCTCCTGCCTCAGAGAGTCAGGAAAAAATGGCCAGGGGTGCTAGTGTCATGGGGAGAAAGGCAGCTTGCACCCTGTTCCTGCCAGCCCTGGACCCCTGACCCAGACTGGCTCTCACCTTATGCTGGGCTAGCTCCGGAAGGGAGCGCCTGACATGCTCCTGCAGTCGGTACAGTGCCACAGATGGCTCGTTGGCCAGGATGTACATGCTCTCTGTGAATTTGTCTGTAACTAAAATAAGCAAAACAGCGGCATTATTTAAAATGGGAATAAACGGGGAGAAGGCAAAGCTCCAACCCCCTTTGATACGTCTAGCCTATCAGCAGGTACATTAAAGCAAAATCAAGCTAAGCACTGATTTCTGTTCAGAATCTTTCCCCCCAGACTCACAGCACAGCAGCAGGGTTTACCGTACCCTCTGGGGCTCTGGAATCTGCGGGCCCTTCTGGGTTTGCTAGCCACAGATCATCTGCATCTTAGCAGAGCCTAAAATTAATCTTGAAGGGGAAAGTTAACTCTTGTTCCAGTGCGGAGTGCATGAAAGGCCGGGAAGTAATGGCAGAGAGGGGGTACTGACAACACAGAAATCTAGACTGACCTTGGGTTTGAGGTTCCCTTTCCAGCTGCTCACCCAGTTCCATGCATCATGCTCCTTACATCTCAACAGCCCCCATGGGGATCCTAACAGAGTATGCCATGAACACGCAGTAGCATGCAGTCGGTGTGACAAACCCATCATATGGACATGGCTCTGGGCCATAGAGTGCCTTGCCAGAAAAAAACCCTAGAGGGCTACAGCACAGTGGTTTTAAAACCCAGTAAACTGCTTTGAGGCAGGAGGTAAACAAATTTCCTTCCAGCCCTGCTGATGTCTCCATGACCAGCTTCTAAAGCCACTAAATGCTGTTTCTTGAACGTGCTGCATCACCTTCAACCTCTCAATCCTGAAGGCTGTGCATCACACTGTCCCACCACCTCTGTGATCTCCCCCATCCTTCTCCCAATCTTCCTCTCCTTCCATTCCTAGCATTGCACTCTCTTTCTCACCACCCGCAAACCGACTCCTCCCTCTTCCTCCTAATAGCACAATTCCTTTAGGAAACCTTCCCCCATGGATATCCCCACAATGTTCTTTAGAGAGGCAGGACCAGGGCTCAGGAGACCTGAAGTCTATTCCCAGCTCTGCCACTGACCCACTGTGGGACCCTGGGCAAGTCACTTCCCCTCTCTGGGGCCCCCCGCCCCCTTCCCTTCCCACCCTGAATCTGCCTCTTTCTGGAGCACTCTCTCACTATGTGTTTGTACAGCATCTGGCACAATGGGGCCCTGGTCTTGGCACTAAACATGACCACAATACAAATCATTGACAACATCTTTCTTATGATTTAAAATGTTTTATTTATTGAGCACAGACAGCATGCCTGTCCCCATACACAAAGGGGAGACATTAGCCCTGCCTTCTGGCTCATAAGCTCCATATCCTGTGAATTAGATTGCAAACTTTTGGGGGGAAGAGAGTCCCTGCTCTTTGTGGGTTTGCAATGCCCCATATACACCTACAGCCCCTTATCAGTCATAGCTATCTGAAACACAAAGATCAGAGAGGTTTTCAGAAGTAACCTTTCAATAGTGGATGTAGATTTTTTTCTTTTTTAATCACAGCAAAAAGTAAGTAGTGGGTATTTTTTGCCATATTTAAATACACTGGTTTATGGCTCAGCTAGTCCTGAGCCCATGCATAGCGTGAACTGGCTGATCTTTTGGAACTGAATACATTTTTTTTTTTTAAACAAGTTCCTTTTAAGGCAAATAGTTTTACTTCCCCAGCTCTCAGCTTTTGTTTTATTTATGAGTGTTCAGTTATTGCAGTGTTTGCTGTTAGCCAACTTTCCAAACGGCTTGAATATAGATGTAGATAAATGCTGAGCTTTGCAAAACAAGTGGTAGCCACGTGCCAACTACATGTTCCAAAAAGGATACGGACACCCACTACTCATCTGACTTGCAGATGTGAGGCCATTTTGTGTTGGGACTCACACAATGTGCTGTGGCAAGAAGGGGAGAGAAAGAGGAAGTAGCAACTATGTGACTGTTATTAAGCACAGATGAACAGACCCTTGGATGGTAGGGCACTGGAATGTGAGATTCAAAAGGGGATTGGACAGTTATCTGGACAGCAAGGATATCCAGGGTTATAACAGTTAATGCCAATAAACATTTTGGAAGAGATATTAAACCTCATGCCTCAGATTTAAGCCAATCTCTAATGATTAGAGATCAAGATGAGATGTAAGGCAGGCTTGCATCTGCTACTGGGAAGTTCTTACATCTTTCTCTGAAGCGTCAGATACTGGCCACTGTCACAGACAGGATACTGAACTAGATGGATGCTGGGTCTGATCCTGTCTGGGATTTCCTATGAAATCCCTTTTACTTCCTGACTCACACCTCTGGGGATCTCTGTGGAAAGATGCTTTTTCAGACACTCAATCTCTGGCCTAGAGCTTTTCTTGCACATCCTGCCACTTCATATCAGCTGCCTTTGTATGTTTCCAAATACCCACAAAACACCAAAGCCCAGAAGTGGGGTTTTTTTTAGGCCTTGTCAACACTGGGGTTTTAGTCACCAGTGCAAACCCCTAGCATAGACATGGGTTTACACCAGTGCAACAAAACTTGCACTAGCACATCTTATCCCAGTTTCCAGGTGCCTGGTTCAAACTGGGCTGCAACAACATAAAGTCATATCTTCACTGGTGAAGTTAAACCAGTAGCAAAAAATCCCCATGAGATTCTTTTAACCAAATCCTTCCTCTCGTTTTAATTCACACGTGAAGGCTCTGCTTGCTAACCACAGACCTGCCGCAAGTCAGACAGCGATGGATTTAATACACTGCAAGAGGGCAAGGCAGTCCACTGAAATAAAAACGCAAACATTTTAAAATGTATCTTTTTAAAAAATGCTCTTTAAGTGAACCACGGGAGCAGTCTGTGGAACTCCTTGCTGCAGGACGCTCAGCTTAGGAAGAGTTAAAAAAAAAAAATCAGGACTGATCTGAAGAAGAGACACAAACTAGCAGTGGTCAGGGGACCCCTTAGGCTATATCTGTCAGGCCCCCACCACCCACCCAGGGGAGGCCACATACAATTGCACGACCCACGGAGCTGACCTGGGGCTCCAGAACTGCCCTGCCCCAATACAGAGAACGCCCTATGACCCCACACAGGAGGGTAAGCTAGGGCCCTATACCCACCTAGGGGGCTGCCCTGAGGCTCTGTAAATGCCCCCACCCCACCTAGGGGAGGCCACACAAGGGCCTTATAACCCCCTCCCGCAGCCCTGGGCACTGTCCTGAGGCCCTCTGACCCCGCCCCCCGGGCGTTGCCAAGGGCCCTCTGACCCCCCCCCATATGCCCCGCCCATCGCGGCCCCCGGGAATGGTCCGCCCCCGCCGGAAGCCCCGGCGCCGCCATTTACCTTTTTTCACCTTGAGCTGCATCTCGGTCTCCTCCATCGCGGGCGGGGGGGAGAGGGGGGTGTAGCGGATGCCGAAGCCGGACCGGAATCCCAACCCAGAGGGCAACTTCCGGCTCCGCGGTGCAGCGCTGGAAACGGCCCCTCTGGAAACCGCGCGACGCCGCAAAGGTTCCGCCTCTTCTCTCGCTCCCTCGCCCGCCCCTGTTCCTGAACATTCCCTAGGCCGCTACCATCTGGGGCCAGTGAGCCACCCCTCCCTGGAGGACCCTCACCTCCCCGCTGTGTGGCCCCATAGGATGTGACTTCCCCACCCCAGCAAACCCCAGCTCCCAGCTGCGCTTCTGTCTGCCCGCCCTAAGTAGGGTGACCAGACAGCAAGTGTGAAAAATCGGGACAGGGGGTGGGGGGTAATAGGAGCCTATATAAGAAAAAGCCCCAAATATCAGGACTGTCCCTATAAAATCGGGACATCTGGTCACTTTAGCCCTAAGAGGCAGGGATTTTCTGTGGCAGACATAATGGCACGTTGTCTCTGCCCTTGAATGCACTAGAATGAAATGTGAAGGGTTATCAGGACAGCTGTTGTAAATGCCACCCATGATTACCCTTGGGGGCCCCACCTGGAAGGAATGCAGTTGCTGGGGGAAGCCCACAGCATTTCCAGGGCCCCTGATTTCATCCCAGTGCTGCTAATTCCAAGTGGTCGGAACTCATGAGTCAGGTTCCAAAAAATCATGAGATTGGTGCATTGGTGCCCTCCGAGCGTGAGCCCCTCCCTCATTGCCATGTACCAGGGCCAAGTGGAAATTCCCAGGGGAGCTACCCCTGGTGATTATAGTATGGGCGTGGGTGGTGGGTTCTGCCCGTCATGCCTGCCCCTCTCCACAAGGTAGCTCCATCACTGTGGGAGAAGTTTTATGGGCAGTGAGCCTCACCCCCCTCTTACCTACCGCTGCCCTCTTGTGTGGGGAGACTTAGTGACTCCCCTTCGCACTGAGGCAGGAGAGGGGCATCTGGCATCACTGGCCAGTGCTGGTGGCTGTCACCAGCAGTGTACAGAGAGGCAAATAGACACCAGCGCTCCACACGATCTTTGCTTGCTTTACGCTGCTGTGACCTGGCTGGCCTGACAAGGTCAAGACTCTTTCAGTCTAAGGAGAGCAGCTGATATGTCTTGCCTCAAAGTGGCTCAATGGCAGACATACGCCCAGGGGCACCATAGGTCACCCTCTGTATATGCACTAAGCAATTCTGCGTGGCCCCGGCCTCTAGGGAGCATTGCATTGTGATCCTGCACCTTGTACAGAGTGCACCAAACTCTTTGAGCCTCATAAAGGATTTCTTTAGTCTGTGTCTTTTGGTCAGTTGGCTGTACATACGATCCACTGGTGAGAATCCGGCCCAGATGGTGTCTTTAGAGAGGGGGAAATTGCTCACGAGTACTTCTGTTTCTCTGGAGATATTGTCTGGCAGGATTCTCATCCCACCCAGCATTCCCCTCCCCCCCATTTGGATTTTCTTTGAGGAGGGGGTGATGTGTGTGGGGTCACAGTCTGACTCTAGGCAATCACATACTAGGTACTCAAGGCCCATTCCTGATCTGCAGTGCTAGTCGCTAGAGAGAGAAAGGGGGTTGTTTATATTCTTGTGGAGTGAGATGCCTGCATGTCTCACACTGGAGACACGAGACCCAGCAGTGAGAATCCGGTGAGATGATCCAAGAAGCAGAATGACAGAGAAGTAATTTGCCATTACCCACCTTCATTCAATAGGTACATAAACCTCTGAGATCCCAGGACAGAAAGAAGGGCAACACACCATTATTCCGATTCCCCAGAAAGAACACACATGGATTATGATGTGGGGGAGAGGAGGGATTTTCACTGGAGATTTTAATTAGCAATTAGTAAAGAGATTTTTAACTCAAATGTAGTTTCAGTGCTAACATACAGCTGCAAGAGCAGAAGATCTACCAAAATGTTAGCCACCTTTGAAAATAAGTGCCTATGGAATATCCTGGGCACTGGATGGAAAGATTTCATCAGCAACAAAGAGATCCAAGAAATCACCAACCAGCAGCTCATCTCCACTAGAATCAGAAGGAAGCGCTGGACACATGTAGGGCATGTACTCTGGAGACCAACGCAGACTCCCACTGGAAGCTGTTCACCAACTGGTGTGAGGAAAGGAGGGCGCCCAAAAGAAAGCTTAAGAAGACCCCTTAGCAGGGAGGGCAGGACAGTTCTTAACACCACAGAGCAGCTGGAAGCAGCAGCAAATGGCAGGGAGTGGGACTAGTTTCCACCCTGTGCAGGATGCAATAATAATAAACGAGATCTGGAATCCAGGCACCTTGGCATCTAAACTAGTACCACACCCGCCTTGTCTCCTACCCATGCCGCCCTCCCATGCTAGCTCAAGGCCTGGCTTCCTCCAGCACCTGGCGCAATGGGAGCCAACAACTGGCACCTCTGGGCAAGGGTGTGTTACAAACAGCAATAAGCCAGGTGACAGATTCTGGGTTCTGGGTTTGTATCAATCTGGTTTGAGCTCTCCGGGCAGTTTGCACAGACCGCACCAGTTCAAGCATTAATAAGGGCCCATCATCAGTCCAGATTTGGTCCTATCTGCACCCCCCAGAGAGTCCACAGACCTACCCTGCAATAAGGGGGAAGGCGAGTCTGGCCACTGCCCGCATAAACTCCCCCCCCACACACACCCCCTTGGCATCTGTGCATCTCCAGCCGGATGGCAACCCCCCTGTCCCCCCTTGCTGCGGGGCTGCGTAACCAGGTCCACAAGAGAGGGACTGTCCCTTTAAAGCCAGGCTGAGTGCGAAGCCCTTCCCACGGCGGGTCAGCTGATAGGGGCTCCAAGCCGGAGCAGAGCAACCTTCTCCCCGCGCCCCCCAGCTTTGCAATGCACGCGCCCCACTCAGAGCTGCTCCCCCCACTGCGGAACTCTTAAAGGGCCAGGCGGGCTCCGGCTCTGCACCAGCAGCCGCTGCGGCGGGGCTCAGGTGCATTGTGGGGCAACAAAGTTACTTTCAGTTCGGAGTGAGGAAGGGGTGGGGAGGGGGGCAGCTGGCCTCGCCGGGTGCAAGGATGCGGTGGGTGCCCCCCAGCCGCGGGGGCAGCGCGGGGCTCTGCCTGGCCAGAGGGGCGGGTAGACAGGGCAGCAGGTGGGGAAAGGTCGCTGGGGAGCGGATGCAAAGAGAGAAGTTGGTGCTGCTCGCCAGGCTGTGGCTTGGGGGGGAGGAGAGGGCGATGCCCACGTTGCTCATGCTGCTTTCAGCCCCGCTAGGCTCTGCCTTGCCCCCTTGCAGTGGGATGTGCCAACAGGTGCCCACACGCCCAAGGGGACCATACCCATTAGCGGAGTCTTTGCCCTGTGGCAGCTGGATTGGCTGCGTGACCAGGCTTTGCAAGTTACTGCAATGGGGGGGGGGGGGGGGGGCTGGGGGAGCCAACCGCCCCCCATGAACCCAGCCAGCAAGAGAGGCACTGAGCCAATCTGGGCTGGGAGTCGCCTCCCCAGGGGCTGGGACCCGCTGACTGGTGTCCTCTGCAAGTCTGATGTGGGCCTAAGATGCAGGCGGGGGCTGGCCCAGGGGAGGGGTTAGGATTGGGGTCCAGGCTTTGCACAACTTGGGTGCTTTGCTAGCGAAGTGCCGTTAAACTCAACTGTTACCATTGGAAGGTTTTGCCTTCCCTTGGTGATTTCTTGGGTTGACCTAGAAGCATTTCTACAGGGGCCTGGGGAAACTAACGTCAACTCTTCAGTGCAAGAGGCCAAAGTGTGTCTGATGGTTGGAGCTGGAAATCCTGAGAGTCCGATTTTTGGGTACTGACTCCTCGGACTTGGGAGCCCCAGGTTCAATTCCTAGTTCTGTCAAAGACTTCCTGCGTGGCACTGGGCAAGTCGCTTAGCTTCTCCGTGCCTCAGTTTCCCCATCTGTATAATGGGATGAATTGCATGTCTTTTCAGCATGGGGGGGAGGGAGAAAGTGCATTTAAAGATAGTGAGGTGCTCCCATACTGTAGTAATGGGAGCCATATAAATATCTTAGAGAGTAACTAGAGAGCCAGGGTGGATGAGGCCATATCTTTAATTGGACCAACTATAATATAAGATATGGCCTCCTCCACCTTGTCTCTAATATCCTAGGAGCCACACAGCTACCACTACACATAGATAGTAATCAGCGTAATAGGACTTCACAAATGAACTCTGAGTTTGTGATCGACACTGACTTGCTCAAGCCTCAGTGCCGAGAGCAAGTGATTTGGCATGGAGAAGTGCACCAGCGGGTGTGCAGACACAAATCTCTGATATATCCCAACCCTAATCCCATTTAAACCAGTGCCAGAACTCCTCTAGATTGCAGTTGGCTCTGGATTATGCCCACAGACAGGCTCTGCAGAACAGATCCACTTTTAATCATAATTGCAGCATATACCCTGCAATCCCCAGCTGTGCTTCTGCCTTATTTAATAAATTATTAGTTCCACTGGGAGTTTCACTCTGGTCAAGCTCTTTGGAAGCCCATTCCGTGGTAGGAGTGTGCATACATAGGTCTACGTCCATCTCTGTAAAAGATATTTTGTCTGTTACTTTCCCGTCCTTAATATTTCCTTGTGTAACAGCAGCTGTATCCAGGGAAGGCGAAAAAACAGTCACCAACCCCTCTGCGGAGGGCTCTGTAAGCAGCAGAAGCACCACTAAGCGCCTGAAGGAGCGTAACGCTGAACGATGGAAAATATCCCACCAGGAGATCTGGACAAGGCTGCTAGTGGGGATCAGAACAGCTCAGCGACAGCGCGTCTGCATTTGTATCCAGGCATGCAGGACGATGCCAATCCAGATCTTGACCAAGGCCTTGCTGCGCAAACCGGTTAGTTGCTTGGGGTTGACGGGGTGGGGAATGGCTGGGAGGAATGGATCCAGAAGCTGGTAGTCACTGGGCACCATGAGTGGGAGATAAACCCAGCAGCAGAGGAAAATCCCTCGCTGTGATCTTAGGAGAGAAGAAGAGGGAGTGTAGGAAGAGTTGTCTGGAATGGCTAATTATCTCCATGCCACTTTATTAACCCGTCCCTTTACATACTTCCTGGCCTTATAAAGCCCACCCCAGGGGGACTCTGGCCAGCCGCTGTGAACTAAACCCACTTCTATCATTCAACTAACTGAGGAACAAATGGATAGTAAGTGGTGCCTTCGTACAAGCAGTGCACAAATAGCACCCAAAGGACCCTCAGCCTCTGGGACAGCTGTTCCACAAAGGTACGAGTGAGAAGCAGCAGCAAAGTTTACTGTGGTTGGAGCAGGAGCGTGGGGGTCAGGACACGTGGGTTGTGTTATTAGAGGACTGAACATAGGACTGGGAACTCGAAGCTCCTGAATTCTAATCCTAGCTCTGTGCAGCCTTGATCAAGTCACTCAGGTCAAAGATAGCAAAAGTGGTCACGGATTTGTGAATGTCACAGTTTGTGGGTGTCCTGTTTGAGACCCCACAGGCCTGGCATTTACCGATACTGCACGCTGCAGCCTTCATCGACTTCTAATGGAGTGGCACTGGCCCTGGTATCTCAAGTTGGGCATCCAAAAGTCGACAGCTACTTTTGAAGATATGGGCCTTAAACTCCAGTCTGGTTCCTCTCGGTAAAACAGGGAGGAAGATTTATTTATTCCCTAAGGGTTAGCTAGTAAACGTATAGCGCTTGGAAGATGGGTGCTGTGTAACCTTGTTCGTTGCATTATGTTATATAGTATCAGTCCCTTTTTGGGAAACATCACTAGCCCAGATTCTGCTCTTCAGCAAGAAACAACTCACCTTCTCAACCAGTGTTTAACCTTTTTTTTTTTTTTTTTTAAACAAAGCAGGTGCTTCCCTGAATCACTCGACCACCCTGACAGACAGACAGAGAGGCAACGAGGTCTCTGCCCTTCCAGCAACCCTCGACAGTGAGTATCGCAGGGCTGCAAGATCACATTCTCAGAGGCACAACTTCTGCTGGGAAACACTCATGGGAAAGGCTGTGATCCAAGACTTCGGAGTCTTGGCATTTCTTTGGTGTTCAGCAAATATCTGTGAATCCCACTAACAAAGTGTGAGTCTTGTCCTCCTCTAGGGGCAGGGCCACATAGAAGATAATAGCTTCTACTGCTGCCAGTTACTCCATTAGTTCACATAGTAGAGGACTGTGCTGTGAATCCAAAGATCATGGATTTGTGGGGTGTTTTTTTTTTTTTTTTAATTTTTCCACGTTTTCCTTTTTTAAAGACCTTAGGAAATTGCATTAAAATATGGTAAATAAACATTCAGGTTAGAAAGTCAAGCTTTCAGAAGTTAGGAAATGCCAGAATTAAGGTTGCCTGTGCAACCTAACTTGGCCCGCCGTGTGCGTGTGCATTATGACACAGTATTTAATGACGTGATCACATGCTATTTTTAATACCGAAACCCTGCCTCATGCAGTGCTCAGGATGGGTGGTGCTATGCGAATGAGCAGCTATTCAATATTCTGTTTTCTTCTCACTGTTCGGTGTGTGGCCTCAGGCCTTATTTACTGCGCACTATTCAAACCCTGCTCTGACTACAGAATTATAATTTCCTCGTGGGCTTTTCTGCAATACTCTTCACTATGGCATACAGACATAACACTCCTGTGAGCTGAGGGGATTACTGTTACCATAGTACAGGTGGGGAACTGAAGCACGGAGAGAATAGGATCAGAAGTGTCCAATAATTGTGGGTGCCCAATCTGAAAGGGCGAGGGCTGATTTGTCAGAGTCCTTAGCATTAAAGAACATTTCAGACGTTCAAAGAACAGCTCCCATTGACTTCAGCTCTTCTGTATGTCAGACCCCAGGGGGTCAGAGTGGGCCCCCAGAAAACGAGGCATGCGCAATTAGTGGCCACCCGCGTAAAGTCTGATGTAAGTGACTTGCCCAGCATCACACAGGAACTCTGTGGCAGAAGCAGGGGTAGAATCCAGCTCTCCAGGGCTGCATTCGACCACCTTAACCATGAGACCCTGCGTGCTCTTCCTGCAGTTCCCTGCCTCCTTCGCTGCACACCTGCCAGCTTCTGCAACAAATGAGACAGGGGCCTTACAGACAACAGCCTCCTCTGCACAACCCGCGTACATCCAGCCTGGGCAGTGAATAAGGCAGGGGTCCTGTGGAAAAAATGCCCCAGGTTTCACAGCTGTTTGTGAACAGCAAAGGAACGTTGAGAGTCAGGGAACTTCCACCATGGTCTAGGACTCCTGCTTTGGCATAGATACACGCTTTACTGTGGCTGAACGTCCGGGCTGTCCCCCAGTGTCATCTGTAAAGTCAGAATGGCTGAGACCTTCCTGGGTAGTAACAAACCGCGAGCCCCACGGACGATTGACCCTGGCGATATTCCGAACACAGAGTCGTCAGCGACGCTTGTAGCTGCTCCCCTCGCTTCACGCTGACTCGGCCGTTCTAGGCTTCATGGTGACCGTCCCAGAATCCTGCGGGATAGATTTCTGTGTTGGTAGAACCTCCCCCAGGTGGAACTACCCCGGTTCTGCTCTGCAACATGTCACCACTTCAACTCTTTTTTTTTTTTTTTTAAACGAGGCAGGTACGTCCCTGAAGCACTCGACCACCCTGACAAACAGACAGAGAGGCAACGAGGTCTCTGCCCTCCCAGCAACCCTCGACAGTGAGTATCGCAGGGCTGCAAGATCACACGCTCAGAGGTGCCGCTTGCGCTGGGAAAGACGCTTGTGTGCCAGGGCCAGTGTCCCTCAACCTTTTTGATACCAGGGACCAGCTTGCTGCCTTCCTAAACTGTGTCAGGGAGATCTCCGGGACCGGTCATTGAGACACACGGCACTAGGGGGGAGCTTCGAGTTTTTCAGCCAGGGAGAGCAGCTTTTGCAGCTAAGACACCAGTAGATGTTCACTCTTCCTCCTTTTCTCCTGCCAGTCACATGGGGCACTGCCGATGTTTCCACAATGGGGTGGTGCTAATCAGGGCATCCAGCAGAACATTGTCCTTGTATCTCCCTCTTACAGTAAAATTGTTCCCAGAGCATTTTTACTGCATCCCATTTGTTTTAATGATATGTCGGCGCTCCTCTCCTGCACTAGTTAACAAATAGCAGGGTAGTTTTAAAACAACTAGCCTGGTAAGTGATGGTAGGAAACAAGTGTCATTTCCCCATGTTTTTATAGCTCCCCAGTTGCTGTGAACTTTGTTGTAAATCTTTCAAACAAGATCGGGTCGGATATTTGATTGTATTTGTGTTGTTTGTATTTGCCTCGTATTAATGGGACGCTCAGCTAGTTAAAGATTAGGTTGAACAGATACATTTTTTTAAAAACAAAATGTTTATCAAACCGAAATGTCAACGTAGAAATGTTTGTATGAAACAAAAAAACAAAAATCCGTGATTGTTTTTGTTTAGATGTGAACATCCCTGCAGCTCCTGCACCCCAAACATTGCAGGGCAGTGCTAGTGCAGAGGAACTTGAACGCAAAACTAGCTAAAGACAGTCAGGTTGTGGCTCATTGTGCAAATGGATGCCAAGCAGCAGCACTGGTGGTGAAAGGCAAGGCCTCAGTCTGGCAGACATTTAAATATGGGTCTAACTAATATGCATGAAGAGTTGCAGTGACTCGATGCAGTAGGAAGTCCTCCAATGGGATAGAATCATAGAATATCAGGGTTGGAAGGGACCTCAGGAGGTCATCTAGTCCAACCCCCTGCTCAAAGCAGGACCAATCCCCAGACAGATTTTTGCCCCAGATCCCCTAAGTGGCCCCCTCAAGGATTGAACTCACAACCCTGGGTTTAGCAGGCCAATGCTCAAACCACTGAGCTACCCCTCCCCCGCATCTCAGAATTATTTTTAGTGTGATGGCTGGGAGTAGAGCTATTAATAGGTAAGGGGTTTGTTTGTTTGTTTTACAGATGTGATCTTTATCCCAATAACGTTTCTTATTTTATCCCGTTTCAGTGAGAGCAAGTTTTCTGAGCAGGATTAGTGAGGAGGAAAAAACCCAACTCCTACTTCACCCATTTTGGCTCAGTTGATTCTACCCCACGCTCCCACCAGAGCAGAGAATGTGAAGCCATAATGCAGCTGCCTGCTTAGGCCAGTCCTGATCTTGCATAGGCTGTACACGTACTTACCTGTATCTCCAGACAGCAGATACAAAAAGATGTAATTCTAACGTTTCGTTTCCTTTCCAACACCAGCTTTGTCCATCCACCAGTTGGCTGCTCAGGGTGAACTCAGTCAGCTGAAAGAGTATCTCCGAAAAGGTGCGTGCATCAAACTTCAAGTCTGTCTCTCCGTCTCCTTCCCCCACTTTATCCTGGTTTTTAGGGACAATTTAAGTTTTTGATGTAGAACTGCACAGAGTCCTAAGCACGTACCTAGCTGGTCTCCTCCGTTGCTTCAAGAGGCCTCTCCTGGAGTAGGAAGCGTGTGACAGGCTAGAGCACTTCGATCACAAGGGAGCTGCCTGGTGAAGTCTGGCTCTGTGTGATAGGCTAGAGACATGGCAAATGCTCAGACTGCCAAGGGGGGCCACAGCGGGGGCTGCAAGGTCAGAGCCTCTCCCCAGCTCCAGCCTTCCCTTTGCATTTATTGCACTGAATACCTGGTGTCCTGCTGTGAGGATTCAGCAGAAACAAACCCCAGGTGCCATCACAGAAGGTTTTCCCCAAGGGGGGCTAGTTCTAACTGGAAGCCAAGCCCAGTTCACACAACCCCAGACTCCTCTGGTTGGAGCACCAGCGGGGTAGTATTCTTCTTCCCCACTGATAACGGCCAACCTCTGTCTCACAAGCAGCCAGTAGATAGCCTGCTTCTGTGCAAGGCAAAGGGGAGGCTGAGATTAACCCCTTCTTCCCCAGGGATCAGGTCGTGCTCCCATACTTCGTAGCACCAATTCTTCTCTAAAGTTCATTTTATATTTTCCTTCCATTATCTTCTTGCTTCTTGATTTGTTTTCCTTCCCCCATATCCCTCCTGGAGCCTTGTTGTTCCCTTCCTCCCTGGGGCCAGGCTCTGAGCCAATGTTCCAGGCCCAAGAGAGCAACACACAGAGTGGTACATGAGCGAACTGGGAAATGCCTCTCTCTTTGGGAGCACTGAATTTTTTTAAGGACACAAATGCTCCCCTGGGAGCAGTGGGGGACAGGTGACATGCAGCCTGAGCATAGGAGTGGTAGCCAGTAACCCTTCTGACCTCTTCTCCTGCTCTGTGACCTTGGGCAAGTCACGCCACCAGTCCGTGCCTCAGTTTCCCCATGTGCAAAATGCAGCTAATGCTACTGAACCAGGGGGTGGAGAGGAATATTCTTATGACTGCAAAGCCCTCTGAAGGCTGAGTTCTTGTAACCACGGGAGCAAATGGTGGATGGTCTGTATGTACAAGGCTCTTTTTTCTTGTCTGCTCAGGGGAGAACTTGGTGAACAAGCCCGACGAGAGAGGCTTCACTCCTCTGATCTGGGCCTCTGCCTTCGGGGAGATTGAAACAGTCCGTCATCTGCTCGACTGGGTAAGAGCCCAGCGCCAGCCTGGGTGTTTATATTGGCTGCCGGTTGGGCGAAGATGCCCCTCTGGATTTCTCCCAAAATTGAGTGCCCTGCACTGACCTCTCCTGGCCACACAGCACAGAGCGTAGCTGCACCTGGCAACCGCTCAGCTTAGTCAGCCATGTTTTGATGGAACAAAGCAAAGCGCTTTCCCTTGGTCTCCCCCAGCCCCTCTGGGATGAAGGGGCCACCTCTGTTGGACTTAACCCTGGAAATCGGGTCACAAAACTTGCTCCTATGCTTCGAGCACCCCTCTCTCTTCCCCGCCGCCCCTTCCCATTGCGCTAGTTACCATATCAATCTGACAGCAAGATCATTGTCGCTGAAAAGTCTCTGCCGACCCCAGGGCAATTCGGATTTCCAGCCAGCCAATCTCCATCTCAGGTCTTCACAGAAGGGTGGTTTTACTGATGGATTTATCAGCTGGTTTTTTTTCCAGGGGAACAAAACAGATACATTAACCTTGCAAAAGTGTTTTTCTAACATCAATTATCAGACAGTTCTGATCAAGCCATCTGTAGGCTAAGTCAGGAGCTTAAAGAGCCTTATCTTGCAACTCGCAATAGCTGTTTGTAATTAAAGATCTGCATATTGGTAATTTGAGATCCGCCTTATCGCTGGGCTGCATAATCCACCCGTAGTTTTGCCCAAGTATTTTTACTCCATGCTGCATTGTCCTCGGGCTGCACCCTCGTTTGATTGGGGCCTTTAGAAATATGTCAGTTACAGTCCTGAAGCAGAGGAGCGTTTATTGTTAGCTTCTGGACAAAGCAAAATTCCTTGCTGCGTGGGGTGTTTAATCCAGGGGGAAGCTGCTACCCCAGAGGGTTCAGAGAAGAGCCATGAGAATGATTAAAGGGTTCGAAAACCTGCCTGATAGTGATAAAATAAATACATTGAGTTCCTGGAGTCTAACAAAAAGAAGGTTAAGAAGTGACTTGATCACAGTCTAAGTATCTACCCAGGAAACAAATACAGTAAAAGCTGTTTTATCCAGCATGTTGAGGGAATAGGGGGTGCTGGTAAGTGAAAAGTGCTGGTTAACTAAGAGAGAGGGGTTTGGGTGCAGGGCAGGAAATTGGGGCATGGAAGGGGGTGCAGGGTGCGCGGCTCTGAGAGGGAGTTTGGGTGCAGGAGGAGGCTCGGGGCAGAGGGTTGGGGCATGGGAGAGAGTGCAGGGTGCGGGAGGGGGCTCGGGGCATGGGAGGGAGTGCAGGGTGTGGGCTCTGAGAGGGAGTTTGGGTGCGGGAGGGGGCTCGAGGTGCTGGATCCGAGGGGCGCTCACCTTGGGCGGCTCCCTGCAAGCGGTGACCTGTCTCAGCTGCTCTTGGGTGGAGGTGCGACAGGCAGGTCTGCGCGCTGCCTCCACCCGCAGGCGCTGTCCTTGCAACTCCCATTGGCCACGGTTCCTGGCCAATGGGAGCTGCCGAGCCAGCACCTGGGGCGGAGCAGGGGCAGAGCAGCCTGTCGCGCCTCTGCCTAGGAGCAGCCGGGACAGGTCGCTGCTTCCAGGGAGCCATGTGGAGCCAGGTAGGGAGCCTGCCAGCTCTGCGCCAAGCGGGACTGTAAACCAGACTTTCTATGGAGATTAGAAATGCCGGTTTATAGAGCTTTCTGGGTGGCACAGGGCCGGATAACACCGCTTTGACTGTATTTCATAATGGGGTTTTTAATCAAGCAGAGAAAGGTCGAACACCAATCAACGGCTGGAAGTAGAAGCTAGCCAAATTCAGACTGGAAATCAGGCGTACGTTTTTGACAGGGAGGGTAATTAACCATTGGAACAACTTACTGAGGTCGTGATGGGTTCTCTGTCACCGACACGTTTTCAGTCAAGACTGGATGCTTTTCTAAAAGATCTGCTCTTGGAATTATTTTGGAGACGTTCTCGGACCCATGCTGTCTGGGAGCTCAGACAGGTGATCACAATGGTCCCTTTGGGACTTGGAATTTATAAACCTACGAATGACCTATACTGTAGGGGGAAGGCCTCGGTAGCTGCGTGGGGCTTTTCCAATATCCAGTTTCTTTAAGGGGGGGTGGGAAGCCCTCGTCGTTTCTGCCCCACAGAAAAGGATCGGCATGCTGGGAAGCAATGGCCAGACCGTTCAGTCTGATCTCAGAGTTCGGACAACATCTCTGTGAGTTGGAGCCGCTCAGGTGAGCGGATAAGCCTGGGCATGCGCGTGCCAGCGAAGTGGCACGTCACGCAGCGGTAACCATGAGCGAACAGAGCCTTGACCATCCCAGTGCACTTGTGTGTGACCTGTTTTCTTTTGCATTGCTGGTTTCCCCCTTGTCCTGTCCCCAGGGTGCGGACCCCCACGTACTGGCCAAGGAGCGGGAGAGCGCGTTGTCGCTGGCCAGCACCGGAGGATACACCGATATAGTGACCATGCTGCTGGAAAGAGACGTCGATATCAATATATACGACTGGGTAAATGCACTGGTGCTTCCTGCCAATGTCCCTCCCTGCAACAGCCATCCTGGGCTTTTGCTGTTGCTAAAGGTTGGCTTTAAAAAATATCCTGCTTATGACTGGGGTTAAAGAAATTAATTTTAAAAAGAAACACCGATGCCAAACTGGGGAGAAATTCATTGGCCCCCCATCAAGCCCGTTGGTCTGTTTTCCGTTAAGATTCCACAGAGGACCAGCAGTGTCTTGAATGCCCCCTTCAGGGACCAGCCAAAATGGTTTGCCTGGTGGAGATAGTTCTTTAGTGAACTGCCCGTCCTGGGGAACTTAGGAGACTTTAAAGTGGCCCCTTCAGAGAGGCAATTGCTCATTCTCTGGGGTGGTTTACAAACTACAAGCCAATGCATTTAGAAATAAAATGACTTTGAAAGTAAACTTCTAACCTACCTAAAGCTCCAGAGAATGCAGAGCCTTGAAAAATCAAAGCCAAAGCTCCAGCCAGCCCAGAGAGACACAGCCACGAGCCGTGGCCCAAGAGCAGGCCTGGTGGGCCTCTGAGATCTCACCTCCTCAGACAGAGCTCCCCGCTCAGCCTGAAGAGCAGCAGAATCGAGTCCTTCATTTACACCGTTCTTCCGCTGCGACTCGCTCGGGGCGCTGCTATGGCGGGTGGGCGTGGGAGCCGGGTGGCCAGGTGAGCTCACCCCACAGCTGCTGACTCGGTTTAGCTGCCGCACGACACCCTGTGAAACTTCTTTGAGTTCTGATGGTATCTGAGCGTTTGGTGTCTGGGTGAAATTCGGGGCGCGCTCTCAGGGCTGCCGTCTCCTGTCTCCCTGCAGAACGGAGGCACCCCGTTGCTGTATGCCGTGCGTGGCAACCACGTGAAGTGTGTCGAGGCTTTACTAGGTAATGAGACAGACTTTCACGTGCTGGTTTTTAAGTGACTGTTTACTGCGAACGCTGCCTGGAAGCGCTGACGTGGGGAGAGGCATGGAGTTATTTGGGTATCAGAAGGTGACGTGCATCCCTGGACAAATAGTAGCACGTAACAGATGGGCCAAAGCCAGGGCTCCCGAGACCCAAAGCTGCAGCGAGTTTCCAGCACTTGCACCTTTTGTCCTGGGTCTCTGCATGGAATGGCCAAGATAGGCAAAGCCTGGGTGTCACGCGCCAGGTCATTCAGCCCCAGCATCTCAATTCCGAGCATTTACAATGGTCCTTCTGCTGTTTCCCGGAGTGGTCGCCCAGCCCCACCTGGGGAAGATCAAAGCACCCAGGCCGGCCCTAGAGCCCGCTGCTCAGTAGAGTGAGATGAGCGGTCTGTGTAGAGGGATCTGCCCCTGAGCACGTGCTCCTGTCTGCTTTCAGCTCGCGGTGCTGATCTGACGACGGAAGCCGACTCCGGCTACACCTCCATGGACCTGGCCGTGGCGTTGGGACACAAGAAAGGCAAGTGTCCTGCCCTTCAGACTGTCTAGAATGAGGGGGTTGGACCCGAACCCTGCCCCGCTCCAGTACGGTTCCTCAGTGCCGAGTGCCACCTGTGGCATTCCCTAATCTGCACGGACACGGGATCGTCCCATTTTCCTGCTTGCTGAATTTGGCCCAGAAAATCAGATTCTCTAGAGAGGACATTAACACGGCACAGCTCACACCCAGCTGCTCACAGGGGCCAAGCCAGGGAGGGGTTGGGTGCAGTACGTGGTCAGCCAAACAGAAACAAGTCTAAATTGCACACTTCCAAGGGGATACTGGAAGCAGAACGACTAAGAAACCCCAGTGGTTGCTGCCATGTGGGGAGCGCATACAGGCTGGCCACACTCCAGCTGTGCCCGTTTGAAACTTTACTGGTGTCTCTTCTCTTTGTGCCCATTAGTTCAACAGGTTATTGAGAACCACATCCTCAAGCTGTTTCAGACCAAGAAACTGGAGTGACGCTGGCTCGTGCTCCCTGGCTGAAAGAAGCAGGGCTTTGCTGTCTCCGTCAGCTCTCCGGATGCTGCATGGGAACAAGGTGGCCAGACGCGCTGTCTCTTTCCAAGGGCTGACACTCCTGCAGCAGATCTGTGCTGCCACTGCTGGGCGGGTGTGGAGGGAGCTTTAGAAGCCGGACTGGGAGGAAATCCCTGATGGAGGAGGAACTGTTTACTCTCCAAGCAGGTGGCAAAGGAGAAGCATCCCACACACAGCGAGACACTGAATTGTCCAGGTAGCTGCATTTCTGCTGCGAACAAGACTGCAAGCCGCCTCCCTCTGCCCCCTCTGTGTGTGTGTGTATTAAATGGTGCCTAAAGCAGCCCTGCCTGAATGCAGTAGCCGCGGGGTGGGGCTGTGCTGGGAACTGGGGCTTGCTCAGAGAAATGCTCTTTAGGGTGCTGCCTGTTCTTCCGAGGGGGTGAGGGTGAACCCTGCCGCCTTCGAAAGGGAGGCCATGGGGGGATTGAAAGTCTGCCCTGCTGGGACAACCCTCTTCCCCCAGCCCACGCCACGGCCATTGACCATGCTTGTTGCAATGGCTTAGGGAGAGTTCAGGTCAGTGCACAGCATACTGCAGCGAGCTCTGGTGGAAGCAGGTTAGGTGGGGAGACCGTCTGCTCGACAATTCCCTACCGCCCCGGGCTAAACTCTGTGAGCTGCTCTAACCAGAGCCCCCCTCACCTGGCTCTTCAGACCAGCCACGTAGGGCTTGAAAACGCCACCCTGCTGCACTTAGCCTCGCTCCCAGTGCGGACAGAACAGGCAGCAGCGCTGGGAGTCATGTCCCACAAGCAGCCTCTTCAGTCTAGGGGCTTCCCTCCACCCTGGTCACACTCAGCAATTGTTATTCACGCAGGTTCCTCCCTGGCAGCTGCTGTGTCTTTGGAGGGGGAGAAATGTGCTGCTTGGATCTTCGGCCCTTGCAGCATCAGTTGGGAGGCAGCTGATTAGTTACAGGTGGGGCTGCAAATCCCCTTAAAGGGCCAGTCCCCCCATGACACTCATTGAGGTTTATGCCCTTCACATGTTAGTAGGTGGTTAGGTCACTCCCCCACCCCTCGCCAAGGCTGCATGTGCTTCAAATCTCACCTCTTTAAAGGGCCAGTTACCCGCTCTAGTTCAACCGTGATTAAAACAAGGGATCCCTGAGTGATCCCAGGGAAGCCTTGAGCCGCTGTGCCGCCCTGGCCTGCAGGGCAGCCCGGGTGAGCAAGCCACCATCTCGCCTTCCAGAACGGGCTGCTGGGTCGGACGGATGGGACCAACGCCCGTGCTGGTGGACCCGCTAGGGTCAATCCTGTGGCCACCCCAAGCACGTTGCAGGGAGCGTTAGCAGCAGTTTCTGCCTGGCCCCCTCCAGTGACCATGGTGCATCTTTGCAGCATTGTTCAAAGCTGCTGTGTGGGCGGACTTCCTTCCCCCCTGCAGCTTCTTCCCGGAAAAGCTCAACAAATGCCCCCAGCACTGACGCTCCTTTCCTGTTCATCACCTGCCACCTCCCCACTTCCACATTCCTATTTTAGCCTCCCCCATCAACCACCGCCCCTCTTGACTCTCCCCACCAGCTGTCTCCCTTTTTCCATTCGTCCCTTTCAGTGCTGGGGTCAGAGGTACCTCCCCTCTTTAGTTCTCTGTGCAGGCCCCCTAGGGCGCCCTCTGCAGACAGCGCCACACTGTCTCCGTCCGTCCAGTTGGCTCATCGCTGCGCACGGCTCTGTCCGCTCATCAACAGCTTCCAGCCACCAATGTTAAAGTCCACATCGTCCAAGCTGAGCTCCCGCATTTTCTCCTTAAGTGCCCATTGCTGCGTGGAAATCTCCCCTAGCCCATCTGGCTTCTCCCAGGTCCAGAACCTGGGCATCATCTGCACCAGCCCATGTCACATGAGTGGCATGAGACTGTTTAAGGTGCTCTAGACGCGTCGATAGGTAGCCATGGCCTGGTCCATGCTTGTGTGCAACGCCACCCTCTGCCAGCTGCAGTCGAAGCTGGGACTTCAGTTAGAAGAGAAACCAGCTGAATTCTATGCAAAGCCATTCGCTTTGAACGCAAAGAAACCTAACTTGTCTTAGACTGGAGAGCTTCTGGCGCATAACTAGCACACTGCCTTGCGTAACCGAGGGACTACAGTGTTTGTTTAATGATGGCGAAACCAAAACAGCCAGAAACCCTACTATTCTACATCATGGGGGTGGCTAGTTTATCGCTTTTCCTTTGAATGCTGAAGTGACACAACGATGCTTTCGGGAGAGCGTATTTAGAGAAATGGGATTGTCGTCTTATTTAAAAAAGAAATAACAAACGCAGAGCGCGCTAAGTGGAAAAGGGGTTGGCATAGGGTGATTGGTCTAAATGGGGTTAGATTAGAAATGAGCTCTAATGGAATCTGGCCTATGTGATGGGGGCTGGGCTCGGTACCACAATCAGACCCCCCCAAATCAACAGGGGAATCGTCTGCTCCTTACACTTACAGTCGCTCGAGCACTTTACTGAACACCTCAGATGCTGTGTGCAGATGGGCCGAGCTACCGCAGGCAGTCAGTAGCTCGTGCATTGCCCCACTGCTGCCTGGGGATGGCAGGGTGCTTTGGGGCATGCAGCCTTGGGCGTTGGGCTCAGTGGGATTGTCTCCCCCATAAGTAAAAGGCCTGGAGCGAGTGGACTGTCGGCTGATTGTGTTTTTATGTAGGTGTTAATGATACTTTGGATAACTCGGGTCTTATCTCGCCCCCTTCAGAGGCGAGGGCAGCTAGCCGCATTCTCCAGCACAGCTGAGTATTAGGGGCTTGAGGTGAGCTCTGACGGGCACCCTTAGTCCGACCTTGGAGGAAGCAGCCACATGATATTTCATAGTTCTCTCTCCTGTAGGAGCAGGATTATCCCCACTGCCTCTGAAAGCCCTCGAGTGCATGATCCCAGCTGTCCCCTGGCAACTACCCCCCTCCCCAGCTGGGCCGAAGGCAATTTAAATCTGCTGGTCAGTTTGCCGGAGCAGCTCAGGCCTCACCCTACCGGGAAAGGGCAGAGTGGAATTCTCCCACCTGACAAGGGGCTGAAACTCACCAGGCTTCATGGGCTGCAGCCCTGAGAGCAGGAGCCCTGAGGAAGCAGGTGTTCCTGGGGGAACAGACACTTCCCAGCTCTTCAACACCACTTTCTGAGCGAAGCCTGGAGCTGCCACCTCTGTGACCCCACTGGATGGGCAGAGTGGGCCCAAGCTGGGGGGAAGGAGGCAGTTTCCAAATTCAGTATGTGATTCGTTTAATCTCTACAGACCCACTCGCTTGCCCCAAATCCAGTGTGGGCCGGGAGGCGGAAAGCATTTATTCAGCCATTAAACATGATCTTCACCGCGTGACAAGCCACTAGAATACGGCATGTTTGTCATGCACTGGTCTGCACTATGCGGACAGCCCATGAACGCCACGGTGCGCTCCCGGGGGCTTTAGATCCCGCTATGAGGCCGCAGCTGGGTGGGGAGGGGGCCAGGATCCCAGCCTTGTTCTGTTAATGCCCACGGCTGTTTTCTCTCTGAGCGTTTCCTGGTTTACTTCCAAGTGGCTACATTTCAATTGCAGAACAAGTCTGGCATCTCTCCTCTCTCGTAAGAGGTGCTGTCTGCCAAGGCAAATATGCCAGTTCATGCCACCAGGCCCTATCAGACAGGGTGGGAAGGTAGAGTGCGGCTGATCAAACACCAGGGGAACAAACCCACTCGGGGTGATGGGCTGCTGTTCTGCCATTTCTGTCCCAGGTTAGAGCTTTTCCCCCAGGACGCTGAGGCGATACACGACGATTCTCCCGAAGAAATCCGTGCTGTTCTCAAAGGTGATTTTCAGTTTATCCAGCATTGTTTCTTCTGTCCTGAAGCTGTGGACGGAGCAGTAAAGGAAGAAACAAGGGCAGAGGGGTACATGACACACACACAACTTCCAATACAGCAAGAGAGTCACTCACCCAGCACAACCCAATCAATGCAGGTAGCGAGCTAGGGCACACGCTATATTCTCACCAAAACGGGGGTTCATCTCACACCCCCCAGCTTCCCTGGTACCCTCCCGCAAACTGCACAGAGTGCAAGGATTCCATCCAGCACCTGCTCCAACAGATTTACGGCCACCTGCCTTTCGATATGCCCGGGTTACACAGACCCTGCCCTGCTGACGTTGTGCAGCATTGAAACAACTTATGCAGGGCTGCGGTGGATTCTCCATCACCGGCAGGTTTAATATCAAGCTGGTTTTGGTTTTCTAAAAGATCTGCTCGACTTCAAACTGGCATTAATTCAAGGAAGTCTTATGGCCTGTGCCACACAGGAGGTCAGACCAGGTGATCACAGCGGTGCCTTCTGGGCGTATAACTCTATGGAAGAGCCATTCTAACCTAGCCCGTGGGGGTCATGGATCAGCGTTCACGCTGCACTCCCTGTCAGTACCCAGCCTTAGCCGTGGACCAAATGTGGTGCTGAATCCTGGTCACGTGCCACCTGCAGCACGTTGCGCATACGCTTAGCAGCCCTAGCCCCCAGTGAGAATGGAAGGATATCTGCAGGGCATTGATGTCTTCAGGGTAGAAGTCTGATATCTTCACAAGTTCTTCCCCTTTTCTGCCACCTAAGAAGCAAGAGGAGAGGACGGAAATGTCTGCGCTGGCTGCAGCGTTAGATTAGAATCACTGGATCTACGCTGGGAACTGGACGTCCAACGGTCTTTGGCACTTTTGAAAAATCCCACCCCATGGCTTTAGTACAGGACTGGGGGTCAGGCCAAGAACTGGGTTTCATTCCTAGTTCTGACACTTAATCTCTACAGTGCTATCTGTCCAGGTACCTGTATAGCCCTCATTGTTCTGGCCTAGACAAACCACTTTCTCTCTCTGGGCTTCAGTTTTCCTGGTTATAAAATGGGATCAGTCTAGGCCCTGTGAATTCAAATTGGACCAAAGTTCTCCCACACCCCAGCCCTGGGGAAAGACATTCCACTACAGAGATTTATGCTGAATTAAATACAATTGATACTGTAACATGTAGTTCAATGCAATCCTCTGCGTCTGGATATCCTGCCAGGCATTGCACAAGGCCACCCATCGAGCTGCAGAAGTGAACGCGCTGGGCTGTGGATTTGCGAGCCAGTGTCTCGCAGGCTCTTTGGCAAGGTGCTTTCACATGAAAGGCAGCGGAGTACTGCCAAGTGCTCTTCTGCATAGCAGTGCATCGGCCACAGATCTTTCTCTGGATTAGTTCTTGTCTCAGTTCACCTGGCCTGGCCGCAGCATCAGTAGAACATCGTCTGAGCCCCAGTCTGCCTCTGTCCCGTCATTAGAGCCCTTCCAATTCCCGAAAGAGACCCTGCAATCGACATGAACGAATGGCACAGAATGCGGCACGTTGTTCCCCAGCTGGGGAGGCTCTTTACCTTCCAGTGTACACAGCTGGCTCGCAAATCCACCCTGGAACTGAATCTGGAGTTGGGAAACCTTGACCGTCTGTGGAAATTCCAGCATCACCCACTGGGAGGAGCCCTACAGTCAGGAATGAAATGGGAGCGCAGGTTACAGTCAGCTTTCCATAGGGGCCACTCCACCAGTTACACCCAGCGAGGGCGGATTCTGCAGAGAGCCCTGTAAGGCCCGTAAAGGTGGGAGTGAGCACCGGTTAAAGTGCCCCCCGCCGTGGTTAGCCAGGGCCAGCGCTGTGTAGCCGGAGCTAGGGCACAGCAGAGCACTGGGGCAGTGCACAGCGCCTGGCACATGCAGTATTGCGGAGCGATGGCACAGCGGCCGGGCGCGGGGAGGCAAGCATGGCAGCCATTCTGTGCTCAGCAATAGCCCGCACGTAAGCTGGGCCAGTAGAGCCCGATTCCCTGATTCTCAGACGGGATGTTTGCTCCAGCGGGTGGACGTGCCACCGTTCCATTTTCCATGCTTGCCCTGACGGAGCAAGCACAGGGGGCGTCCGTGCAGCTCACCTGGTCCGAGTTCCAGCAGGTCTCCTCGCTCCCGTCGAACATGTGCTTCTTCCCGAACTGCTTGGCGTCCCGGTTGAGCACGGAGCTCACTCTGCAGAGACAGAAACCAGAGTCGCGAGGGGACGGGGCTCTGACGCCTAGTACAGAGCACGCCCCACTCCCACGGTGAGCCCTGGTGTCCGCAGACGCAAGGCCAGGCTTCTCGGGAGAGCGTCTCTAACAACGGCACTGCACCAATGAGAACAGGCTGGGATGGAGCCGAGTGTTTGGGAAAGGCGCCAACTACGCCGCCCCGGAGCCTGAAGTCCCCCAGAGCAGGTGCAGAACAAGCTGCCCCCGCCCCCCATCCCTCACAACACCGACCCTTCAGAGCCCCTCCGAGGGCGAGGAGGGGAGTTCAGGAGCCGACCCCGGTAACAAGCGGCTTCAGGAGCGTTCACTGAGCAGGAACGAGGCTGAGAGCATCACACTTGTTCCACTCAGGGCAGTGGGGAGCCGCCAGGCGGTAACAACATGAGCCTCTCCCAGTCCTTTAGCTCCTTGGGGCTTCAGCCCTGTGTGTGGAGAGCCTAGCAGCTGCTGGCATTAACACATAAACCACACTCTGTGAGTGCTCTGACCCAGAGCAGGTCCAGGGGAAACCAACCCCCCCGGAGAGCTCATTCTCTCAGGGGTGGCGGGATTTTACCCCACTGTGACTCATCCACCCAGGACAAGTTCACTACAGCCTGGAAAAATTCAGGCAGTGGGTTCTTCGGGACGCAGGAAGGAAAACTCACCTGCTCACAGTCTCCCTGCAGATCAAGGGTGCCGTGGGCATGGCGCTGCTGGAAGTATTGCTCCTCTCCAGCCAGGGCAACCCCCAGCACACTCCACTGATGAGGTTCGGTGCCAAAGCACCCAGGTGCAGCCTGCGATGGAGGGGCGCCTGGTAATGGGGCCGCAGCAGAGTTGCGGGGTTCAGAGGGGAAAGAGGATCCGTTCTCTGCGCTGCTCTGAGAGATTAACGTCACAGACCCCGGGTCCTGAAATGAGGGAAATGCTCCCCAGAATCAGTCGCAGAGACTCCAGGAGACAAGGAGCACAATGCACAGAGCAGCCTTAGCCAGCCAGCCGTGCCTTGGCTGGGGGGGTCGGGAATGAGGTGCAGTATCGTATGGGTCGCTGCAGATGCTGCCACACCCTGGGTCAGTACCACGGCCCCAGTCCTGCAAAGGGCAGAACCTGAAGTCAGTGGGGCTGCAAGCAGTACAGGGGCCCACCTGCAGAGATTGGGGCCCCTGTGAGGCACTTGCCTAGATCCTATTTTGATCCAACCCACCATCTGCAACCTCCAAAGAGAAACAAGATTAAAACATCCCCTGAACAAAACAGTTCATCACAGACTGCGTGAAAATGAGAGGAGGCAGAACGAAAAGAAACAGAGGCTGAAAACCCGGCCCCTCTTGCAGTGTGTCCCCTCCAGAGCAAAGAGATCACCCCGAGAATGTTAACAATCCACGCACTATTTCCTCCAAGCAGAGAACTGGAGTGCTTCCATCCCAGTGTTCATTTAACTCAAAAACGGCTAGAAAGATCTTGCCCACACTTAACTCCCCCCACCCCCACGCTCGCTCTCAGTTGGCACCTCCGGGCACCAATGTAATGTACACTAATAATGCCCCCCCCAATCCACTTTCAGGCTCAGACCCAAACTGGAAAATACAGCTCCTAGCGCAGTCATTCTGAGAGAGTCCCCAGGGGTTTGGCATCAAGGATTTGGGTTTTATCCTGCTGCCCAGCACCGCAGCCTCTGAGCCCTTCTCCATAAAATCAATACCAAGCGTAAGGAGGGGGATTCTATCCGGGGAAGCAAGGACTCTGAAAAAGATCTGAGGGTCATGGTGAATAATCAGTTGACCCTGGATTCCCGTCCTGACATGGTGGGTATAAGAGCGAATGCGATCCTGCGATACACAAACAGGGGAGCAGAGAGGTTATTTTGTCTCTGTATTTGGCGCTGGTGCGACCGCAGCTGGAATCCTGTGTCCAGTTCTGGTGCCCACAACTCACGAAGGAGGTTGATACATTGGAGAGGGCTCAGAGAAGAGTCACAGGAAAGATGAAAGGGTTCGAAAGCCTGTCGTAGAGCGATAGACTCCACTGGAGCTCAGTCTATTTAGCTTAACAAAGCCCTGGCTGGGATGATTTAGTTGGGGATTGGTCCTGCTTTGAGCAGGGGGTTGGACTAGATACCTCCTGAGGTCCCTTCCAACCCTGATATTCTATGATTCTATGATTAACAGAGAGAAGGTGAAGGGGGGGGGACTTGGTCCCAGTGCGTCATTATCTACCTGGGGAACAAACATTTAATAACGGGCTCGTCAGCCTAGCGGGGAAAGATCTAACCCACGAACCAAGGGCTGGAAGTTGAAGCGAGATATGTCTCCACTACAGACCTTACTGCTGCAGCTCTGTCGCTGTAAGGTCTCCCGTGGAGCCGCTCTCCGCCGGCGCGAGAGAGCTCTAGTTAAACTACACCACCCCCAAGGAGCGGCCGGAGCTCCGGCCACAGGAGAGCATCTCCCACCCACATAGCGCTGTCCACACCGGTGCTTCCGTCGGTCAAACTTATGTCACTGGGGGGGGGGGATGTTTTAGTCACACCCTGACCGACAAAAGTGCTAGTGTAGACATAGCCTCAGACAGAATCCGGCGCAGATTGATTGGGGGACGGGGGGGGGAATTAACCAGTGGAATTTACCACGGGTGGGGGCTGGAGTCTCCATCACGGCCAATGCTTAAATCGCTCAGGATGTTTTCCTAGAAGATCTGCCAGGGGGAAGTTCTAGGGCCCCCGGAGGAGCTGGCCCCAAAGGTCTCCTCTGGCTGTGCGCGCCCCGCCCGGGGTGTCCCCAAAGCCCGCTCCCAGCTCCACGGCTCAGCGCTGGGGGCCCCGTCCTGCCCCAGCAGCGCCCCCAGCCGCCGGGAGACCCCGGGAGAAGAGAAGGAAGCGCCCCCGGCCCCCCCCGCGGACCTACCCCGGCTCCCGAGCGCGATGCAGGCTGCGCCCTCACCTGCGCCCCGGGCAGATGGGCCGGCTGCCGGGGGGAGGCGCGCACCGGCCAAGGCGGAGCTGGGCTGCTCAGGAAACCCTAAACTGCTTCCTGTAGCTGCCGGGGCCTCTTAAAGAGACACCGCCCCGTGTCAGGGCCGCGCTGCGCCGGTTCGGGTCCCTTCGGCCCCTCTGTCCCCGAGCCCGGGTGGGGGGCTCCAACCCCGCCTTCCCGGTGACTCCCCGCGGTCACACAGCTAGTCTGGAGACCACAGGAGCCCCGACTCCTAGCCCCCGCCGGGGGTCCCAGTGCCCACTCCCCTGCGCTAACCACTAGGCAGCACTCCCCTGGCAACGCTCGCAAAGGAACCCAGGCGTCCTGGTTCGCAGTCCTCCTACCCCTGCCAGGGCCACGCTGTCAGAGGTGGGACTAGAACCAAGAGTCCTGGCTCACCCCGCCCGCTTTAGGCATTAGACCACTCACAGCTCACCTAATACCACTCTGTCCCTATCACAGCCTGAGCAAGCCTGGGACCCGGGCTTACTTTGTAATGAAAGAGGTGCTGGGACAGTGGGACTCCTGTAATTTTTTTGCATTCATAACTGATGCAGCAAACCCAGAGGTGCCGGGGCTCTGAACCGCCCGGCCCAGCGGCGCCGGGCTGTGAACCGCCAGGCCCAGAGGAGCCGGGCTCTGAACCGCCAGGCCCAGAGGCGCCGGGGTTCTGAACCGCCAGGCCCAGAGGCGCCGGGGCTCTGAACTGCCAGGCCCGGAGGTGCCGGGCTCTGAACCGCCAGGCCCAGCGGCGCCGGGGCTCTGAACCGCCAGGCCCCGAGGTGCCGGGCTCTGAACCGCCAGGCCCAGAGATGCCTGGCCTCAGCCCTGGCAGGCCCTGGCACAAATTAAGCCCTGCATGGGACCCTCAATGTCATACATGAATCCTCCAGCATCATTTTATTGCCTCCAGGATGCCCCTGTAAGAAAGCTATTAAAGGGCGTGTCGTCTAGGGGGTGGCAGAGAGGGGCTTGGTGCCAGGACTCCTGGGTTCTGTGCCTGCCTTTGGGATGGAGTGTGGACTGGTCTGCAGCAGTCCTGACTTCCCACTCCGGGCTTGAACCAGCCTGTGTCCCTGACTAAAATGGGGATAAATGCTGCTACCGTGGCATGCAGAAGAAGGTGACAAGACCCTGCCAGATAGGGCCATACCTGTAAATCTTACAGAACTGGACTGGGGCCAGAGCAGACTGGATACAATAGGAGGATGGGAGTGTAGTGACAAAGCGCCCCCAGTGGTTTATGTGTAAAGGCTGCAAATGTCGCCCTGGAAGTGTTTAACTATTAACCTCAATGTGCGCAACTCCCTGCCCAGCAGAAAGCCCCTTTTAAAATGCAGATACCAAAAAGCATCTGTGTGTGTGAGTGGAGGGATGTGTCATGACTGCACGGCCATTGGTGCACGTGCGAACAGGAAAGGAGAAATCCCGGGGAAGCCAGTGCATTTATTCCTGTGCCCTGTCCTCACCCTGAACAACCAATCCCACCCTGGCTGAACAGACACACGGGACATTTTGGAGGAACAAAATGGGGAAAAATGGAAACATTTTTGCTCGGAATTAAACAGGCACCGGGGCTGTTTTTCCTACACCAGGTTTGTGATAATGACTGCAGGTGTCAGACAGAGCCAGGGCGGGTGGCACATTAGCAGCTAGATTGTCTTTCCAGTGCTTTGGCCCATCACTTTAAGCAGAAGTCAAATTTTTCTTTACAACCCCTTAACGGCCTCTAGTGCTTACAGCTGCAAAGAAAAGGCTCCAAATGTGGCTCATGGCATTGCCCTCTTCCTCTGTCTGCAGAGAACAGTAATATTTGTTATTACTATTGAAGGAGCGTCTGTATGCAGCGCTTTCGGGGTTCCCGGTGCTGCACCGGGTGAGAATGCACGCTTGGCTCCTCCCACTGGGGGCTCTCTGACTGCTGGGGCCAGCTCCAGGACTGTAACCCTGTCCCACGCAGCTGCTAAGTGCCTCCCGGGGAAGGCTCGGTAATGGCACAGAGACAGGGGCCCATTACATGCAGCGCGGTGGCAGGGGAATTACTCAGAGCAGAACAATCAGGGAAGGAATTAAACAAGTTGAAATGATGATCTGGAAATTGCTTGAACATAACGACCCCGGCCAATCAAGGAATGTCCCAGTTCCTTCGGTTCCCGGGTTAGACGTTTGTCGGGGGTCACTTAATGTTGCAAACACAACCTCTTATTTTGTAGGCTACTTCATCCTGCCACTCTAAGCACTGTCACTGTCTAAGCACTCCCGCCCTCCACATCAGGGCCCCCCTCACCAGGCAGGACAGGTGGAGTGAGGAGAACAGGAGGGGAGGAGAGGAAATATCCTTCCTAGAGCTGATCAAACGGAGTCCCCGACGGATCCCTCAGGCTCTAAGGACTCGGTTGTACGGGACTGAATGACCGAGCCAAAGACAGAAGCAGAACTGAGGGGCAGAGATTGATCCTGCAGGACAGATTTAATTTATGCCACGGATACAGGGTTCCCCTCCCCTGCCACACACCCCCTCCTCCCTGTGGGGGTTCCAGCAGAGACACTTCTACCAGAATTGCCCCGATGCAGGGGGAGTGCTCCAGTGGGAACTGCCAGCCAATGCAGTTTCGCGCAGCAGACTGGGGAACCCAGCCCCTGGTGTCTGGGACAAAGGAAGGATTATTATCCCGTTTCACACCCAGAGCAAGGCCCAGTGACTTGACCAAGGCGTCTGCGGCAGAGCCAGGAACCGACCCCAGCTCTCCTGATTCCCAGGGGAATTCCTCTTCCTCCACAGAAAGTTCCCAAGTGGTGCTGCCAGCAAGGGACAATGTGGGGTTCTACCAACACCTGCCACTTGCATGCGAGGGCTGGCCAACGAGAAGAGGCCAGAGTGGTCCCCATTGGGGGAGGCGCTGCCAGGGCCTGGGCCAGCTGGTCAAATTGCCCGTTAACCAATGGGAAATCCAAGCTGGAGGCACAGGTTGGATTAGCACCGGGGAAGCTGAGCATCAACAGTCCAGGATGTGGAGCTGCGTCCCGACGTGCAGACGGGCACACTGGATTTCTGTGAGCCAAGGGGGAGGGGAACCCGGGGGGCAATGGCACCCATTGAGCTTTTATTACACTGGGAATTACAGGGCCAAGACCCCGCAAAGCTCTGTCTGCAACCCAGTCACCAGAGACTGAGCCTGGCTCAGAACCGATTCACGACAGTCGTGCCTGGCTGGTGCGGCAGGCGCCGCACGCCTTGGAAATAGGGGGCTGCATTTCACTTCCTTTAACCCATGTGGCGGGGCCAGTGACTTGACAGTGGCCTGAGGAGTGTGCGCCAGGGATCAGTGTGTGTGCGTGTGTCCTCCTGCGTACACTTGCTAAAGGGAGAGCTTGTGTGTTAGAGCCTGATCCAACGCCCACTGAAACCAGCCGGGATCCCCACTGGCTCCAAAGGGCGCTGAGTGGAGCCCTTAGAGAGCACTTGTGCCTGTGTGTGTATGGGCGTGCAAGTGTGTGTGTGTGTGTGTGTGAGCTGCTCTCAGCACCAGTGCATAGATCTCAGCGTACGGCCCCACAGAGCTCAGCCAGCCAGGACTGCCAGGTCAGGGACAGCGAGAATGGAAACCATTGGATTCAAACGTAGGGAGGGGTCCCCAATACCTTGCCATGGGGAGGGGTCAGGCTCAATGTCAGGTCCCACAGGAACCCAGCAAAGAGCCCCCAGCCCCTCCCTGAAGAGCCCCCAGCCCGCATCAAATACCCCCGACCTCACGCCAGCCCTTAGCCAGAGAAAGGCAAAGCCAGTGTAACCCACTGGTTCTATGCTCATTGCAGGTCACCCCGTAGTGGCTGGTCCTCCTATGAGAATTACAGCAGCTAATAGAGTCTCTCCTTGTGCTGGAGGTCTCTGTTTTTAGCACCGGTTCAATCCCTGCCAAGGACTCGTGGGGCATTGCATGGGACCCCTCCCCGTTATTCAAGTATCCTAGATACAGAAACGTCTCGAGAGCCCTCGGGACCGACACCCGCCTCCCCTCATCTCACGCAGAAGCACTGCAGGCTCTCACCGGGTTCGGCGTATTCACCAGACAGAGGGACCAGGCCTCTCCTATTCCCCCTGGGCCCGAATTCACCCACTGACTTCAGTGGGATCACACCAGGCACAGATCTGAACCGGGGGGGGGGGGGGGGCAGGAATTCGGCCTTTGAACCCCGGGCCTGCTAGGGAAGGGTTGGCCACAGGCTGGGCCTGGGCAGTAGGTGGCGCTGGTGGCCCACAGCGGAGAAAAGCCAGCAGGCCAGGTAATTGCCCGGCCCCTTCTTCTTCCTCTGTCTGGCTGCACCTCAGCCAACAAAAGCGCAGCCGCCTCTGGAGGCAACACCTGGATTCGCCCCAGTTCGTCGCTGCACATTATTAAACTGGGACCTGCCGGGGCAGAGCAGCCAGCGGTGGTGGAGAAGCAGGGAACGACTGTGAAAGAGAGAAATAATCACACACACACACACACACACACACACACATACACACACACACACACACACATACGCATACACACACGCACCAGCAGCAGCCGTCTAAAATTAACCTTCCCTGGCATATGGTGCATTCTCACTTCTCCAATTTACCTGCAGCTTTGCAGGGGCGCCCTTGGAATACAATGAGTCAGCTCCAGGCGCTCGATCGCCGGTCCCCAGCACCCCCCTGCCTTAGGCAATCTCCCCAGCCGACGCTCTGCGCGAGGAAATCAAACTCAAACCCAAACGCATTATCCGCAGCACTCCCGAGCCTCCAGATATTTTCCCCGTCACTGTGTCTGGATGAGTCACACTCCGAGCGCACACAGCCTGCCTGGGCATGCTGAAAAGCAAATCGCCCCCACCCCAAAGCCTTCCTCCTCGCGTGATCAGCACTAATTCACCCAGGCCAAGGCTGAGACCAGGGCTTGGGGTCTGGTGCAATCACCCTTGGGTCCCCAGTGACCACAATTGGAGTCCCCCCCCCCCACGTGTGTGTACACACACACATACACACACAGCACCTCCGAAAAATCAGGCGTCTCACGCTGAGCTCTGAGAAATTCGTGGCCTCCCTACTCAGGGGCCACTCTTGAAAATCGCAAGCGCTTGAGCTCCGCCCGATCCCCTGATTCCCTCCACCCTCCCCATTCCGCAGTCCAGGAGCTGCAACGGGACCTAGCGGCTGGGTCACGTGGGAGCCGGGTGTGGTCCGTGGTATGTCACACGTGGCCTAGGGCCTGCGGGGCTGTAATGGGGAGCCAGGGGGCAAGTGGGCTCCTAGCAGACTCAGCCTTCTTCTTGCCCCCCAGCTCCCAGCCACCCCTGACTCCCAGTGACTGACTCCTACGGCTCGCTTCCATCGTGTCCCGTCTCAGGGCTCCAGCACTGAATTGTCCCGTCTGGAGGGGCCCAGCCTCTGTCCCAAGTCAGGGGCTGCGCATCTCCAGCGTTGGCGGCCCTCGGTGGGGACAACGGCTGGTCAGGGAGCCAGCATGGGGCCTAAGTCTGACTGAAGTCTTGCTTTGCAGGCTGGTGCATCGGCCCTGTGCTTTGGACCACGCCCCCTTGGCGTTTGGAAAGCGCCTGTGCCCTCCCCAGCCAGCCCTGGGGCACTGCAGGGAGATTGCACCAGCTCACTGAGCCAGGGAGCACGGACACTAGGCAGCGCCCTGCATGGGGGGAGGGAGGGGATGACGACAACACAGCACAGGGCACCAAATGGGCATCATCCGGGGGCCAATGTGCCCTGCACCTAGTCACTGGCAGTGAGCAAATTAACAAAGCAAGAAAGCCGCACAGTTAACAAGCGGTGGAATAATTAACCAGACTGCAAGAGCAGCACCAGTCCATGAGGATCACTGACCCTCAGCCATAGACTTGCTGCTAATTGCAAAGGATAACCCCCCCCCCCCCCCAGCAACCTCACCGCCCTATGGTGGGGAGGGAAGGGGAGCTCTTACAGGCCTAGCTGGGGTTCTCTGCTCTGCTCAGCATTGACCATGACCTGGTAACAGCTGGGGCAATGGAATCGCCCGTCCCAAGCAGCTGGCCTGACCCAAGACATCACAGCTGCCCTGGCATCTCCCGCTGAGCTCTGATCCTGGGGTGCTGCCCCCCCCCCAGCCAACGACAACGACTGGCACATGTATTACAGTAGCACCCAGAGGCCTTGCTGTGCCCGGCGCTGCTCAGACCCAGAACTGACATCTGAACTACACAGAGGGGCGACAGACTTGCCCAAGGTCTGCCTGCAGCAGAGAAGGGATTAGAACTCAGAACTCCGGAGCCCCCGGCCCACACCCCGCCCCTCAGGCTATGCTGCCTCTCAGCTAGAGCCAGGGGAATGCAACGGTGGAGCCATCGTTCCCCGGAGCGTAGCACAGACAGTCTGATGCTTACACAGCACCTTTCAGGGGGCCAAGCCCACAGCAATGCTGACCCTTCGGTGTTAGTGGCGGCTACAGGTGCCCAGTTCAAGAGACGCACAGGGCCCGGGCTGCCCCCGGCGCGTAGCGCTCACTCCGCTCACCCTTCTCCAGCAGCCCTGTCCTGCCTGCTCCTTTCTTCCAGGTCACCGACGTGTGCAATGAGCTAAATCAGCCCCCAGCCCGACCCCTGCGGAGCTGCCCCTGCCTGCCATGGCCGGGCCAGGCACATCCCTGCCGGAGCCGCTCACCCGTGACTGACCTCCCGGATTAGCCTCGTGTGCAGCACTGCGTCGAATGCCGCAGTAACCGATACCCCAGATCCCCTGTCAGCCCCTGGGGCTGTGGCCGCGCTTGGTTTGTTCGGCATCATCTTCCCACTGCTTACAGGAGCCAGATGAGCCACCCAGGGGACCATCGGACAAGTGCAGCCGGGCATGGATAGTGCAGGCTTGTACACACGCACACGCATGCACACAGACTCACATACAAACGTACACAGGTGCACACACACGTATACATGTACCCACACATGCATGCACAGAGCCTCACGTGCACACTCCCAATAGCGTGTACACACACCACTGCTCAACCAACGGGCTTCAAGCCTGAAGCACGGACAGCCGGCCTCTAGTCCATGGCCTCCGGCTGAGGCTGCTAACGAGGAGGGTGGTAACTGAAGTGGGCCCAGCTCCCCCCCCCACCATTCACGAAGGCCACCCAACAGCACCAGCTGATAATGGTGCCACCTGGGCTGGAGTTGGGGTGAACAGTTTCACATCCCCCCAAATTCAGTACTGAATATCACTGCCCATTCAGGGTGCTCTGATGGCCCCTCCCCAGCGGGAGCAGCTCTCAGCTGGCAGACGGCGGGTCTGGAGAGCGGAGGCCCCAGATGCTGGCCTGGGGGTGTCTTCTGGAGGAAGCAGAGCTCGAAGTGCAGGGTGATGGCAAAATGCATCAGTCAAGCCAGGCCTGTGGCATCCATTCAAGCAGTTGTGGGTGTGCTGCGGCCCAGGGTAGCTGCAAGATGCCAGCTGGGATGCCCGGGGGAGGCTGATGTGCCCCTGCCCATGAGGAGAAAGGCCATGCTGGGTTACAGGGTTATAATGTCTTTCATCCCCAAAGATCCCAAAGTGTTTATCGATTGCATATACCTGTATGCAAGGTACCCACAGCCCACCACTGACATGCAGCCACCTCGGGGTGCTGCCTGCCTGGGCTTACCAAAACAGCAGCTTAGGACCAAAAAAAGAGGAGAATTGCAACCGCTTGACACTGCAGCAGGGAGCTGGGGGGGAGGGAAAGGACACCAAGGTTAACACCCATGATCATTAAAGACTGTGAGTCCTTGGGCCTCAGTTCCTTTCCCCTCCCTGAGCCAGGCTGCGCAGGAGTGGCCAGCAGTGGAGAATGGACAGAGCATCTGGAGGAATTTTGAAGGTGGCCCCAGCAGGGGAGCGATGTGGGCTGGGAGTGAGGTTCATGTCAGATCAAGGAGAAAAAAGAAAAAACCGTGTTTGATGAGAGGGAAGCAGCAATCAAGTTTATTAGGCTCAACGATCTCTGAGCTAGCAAAGTTCGGCAGCCAGGCCGAGGGCTTGTCAAGCAATGCGCAGCGTTGCCGACATCTGAGACAAGCAGGGCTGGGCGCTCTGCACCGGCCTGCTAGGGGGTCTTATTGGGATGGACAGGAGCATGTCCCAAGAGGCTAACCCAGCGGGTGTCGGGGTGGGGGGATGGGTTTCTGTGCTAGGTGAATTATTAACCCTGGAATGTGCCACTTTGTTCCAATCTGGGAAGCACAATTTTAAATTCAGATGAATGTAATGAACGAACAGCAATACTGAGCCGTGGCTGACCAGCCCCTGACTCGGCCCCCGCCTTGCCGAGCAGGAGGAAAGCTGCTCCCTGTTTTGCAGATGGGGATCCGACACCCTAGGCACCATGTTCTCCCATGGGCCACCCACAGCTTTACCGTCGCTCTGGCGCTGTGCTGCCAGCCAGCTCCAAGCGTGCAAATATCAGACGTCCCCCCAAAATCACATCACGAGACTTTAACCCGACTAAACGCCACGTCTTTTGTTTGCCTTTGGGGTGCAGAGCATTTAGGGGTCCCATCGTCAAGCTTTTCTCCACCATTCCGAGAACTTGAAACCCACTGGCTCTCTGGTGTGCCTGGGAGGCAAATGCAAGCAGCGTGCGGTGCCTGGGGTGGTGTCCAGGCCAAGGGAAGGGGCTCTTCCCGGGGAGGCCTGGCCAAGCAGGAAGGCGGCCCAGGCATGCTCCGAGCCACAGGGGGAGTCTGTGGCAGAGCCAGGCTTCGGGCTCAGGAGCTCCCAGTCCTTCGATTGGACCCCCAGCCCAGGCATCACCCCTCTGCCAGAGCACACGCGCCTCCCAGACACTCTGCTGCCAGAGGGGGGGTCGGCCCTTCCAGCCCAGCTCTCCCCATGCCCGCCTAGGGCAGTGTTTACTTCCCCTAAAGCTGGGGGAGTAACCCCCCACCACCACCACCACCCACACAAACAACAGAGCCAGGGAGCTGACGGGAAACCGCCACAGAGGGCCGTTCCCGGGCCCCTGCCCGTGTTCCTCAGCGGAGGCTAATGGGGAGAGACGGTTGCTCGGGGCAGCGTCTGTCGGCTCAGATTAGAGGGCGCTCGCTGGCTGTGGGATTCCTGCCCCCTGAGCCACGACGGGGAAGGTGAGAAATCCGCTGCCTGAGCCATCGGCAGCCAGTCCCTGGCGCAGCCTGGTGGGCCAGGGCCAAGTCAGCTTCCGCGGGGCCTGGGGAGATTCACATGCAGTGGCAGGAGATGGGGCTTCGTGGGGCTATGGATCAGATTCCAGCTGGGGGGGGGAGGGGGGGGCTGATTCTCTGTTCCCTTGTCCCTGGGCTTGGAGTGGAGCTTTGTGCTGCCCACGTTCAGGGGCACTGCAGGGCCCCGCCTGGCTTCTGGTATCAGTTAGAGCCACCTCAGGGCTGCTCAGCCTTACGCTCTGCTCCCCATGGCTGCTGAGAGGCAGAGAAAAGCCACAGCGCAGTGCCCTCTGGCCATGCCCCGGGGCCACGCTAGGCCGGGGACTGGGAGCAGAGCGCTGCGCAGGGGGGCTTCTCCGCTTTATGCTGCCAGAGTGTAGTAAAGGGGCTTTAGCCAGGTGCTGGAGCGATTTCCTTAAACTTCCCAGGATCTGTCATAAACCTTCCCCCTAATTTTACCCCCTTCTTTCCTTCTTCCCTGCCTCCCATCCCCCACTGCGAGACATTGTCCCTTCTCCCTGGTGATTCACACCCCCCCCCTCCGCCCAATCCCCAGCGCCAAGCGAGCGGAATTTGCATGGTAATGAAGGCCTGGGAGTTGCAAAATATCTGGCAATCATGTTTGAAATCTGTTCAATTAGCAACTTTTCAGGACTATTTATCCATCATGTCAGCAGCTTGGAGTGCAGAGGGAAAAAAACCCCACCCAGCTTCTAGAGATTGCTAATTGAGCCACTTCTGATGTGCGTTTTGTCCTCGTTTTTTCTATGACAACTGTGCAGAATGGAAGGTTGCCTTTTTTTCTCCTCTTCCTTTAGGAGGCAGCTTTTAATATGCTAGTAATTAAGGGCTCGTTTGGCTCAGGTTCCTTTAAAAAAAAAATCTTGCAGAAGGAAAAAAAAAGTCATTAACAATAACAGCGCTTTTATTAGGGGACCAGACAGCAAGTGTGAAAAATCGGGACGGGGTGGGGGGTAATAGGAGCCTATATAAGAAAAAGACCCCAAAATCAGGACTGTCCCTTTAAAATCGGGACATCTGGTCACCCTAGCCTTTACCGCAAACGTATTGGCACCAAACAGTGGTCAGGTCTTCTGATTGGCAAGCTCACTTGCTGTTAGCCAGGAAGAATCCAAACTGCCCAAGGACCCCTCTTATGACTCTGGTATGGTAGCACCTCCAGACCCTGACCGAGATCACAGCCCCATTGTGCCGGGCACTGCGGATACACAGCAAGAGACAGGCCTGCCCTCCAAAAGCTCACAATCAAAATAGACAAAAAGCATTATTATTAGTGGACAGTGAGTCTGTGGCAGCACCAGAAATCCAGCTCAGGGCTCCGAAGCCCCAGATCATCTTTTTTGCCTGTCAAGTGGTGGGTGAACAGCTCCAGTTTCATGGGTTTAAATTTAGACCCAAGACTCTTTCTGTTCCAAGTCAGGTAGGGTCAGTAATGGCTGGAAATCGCTCACTGCCATTTGATGGCCAATTTGAACTGGGTTTGGTGACTCTCAGCCAGGTCCTGGTGTTCCGGGGTTCACGTGACAGACCCACCAAGGTCTGAATTCACAGATTCATAGATTCTAGGACTGGAAGGGACCTTGAGAGGTCATCGAGTCCAGTCCCCTGCCCGCATGGCAGGACTAAATACTGTCTAGACCATCCCTGATAGACATTTATCTAACCTACTCTTAAATATCTCCAGAGATGGAGATTCCACAACCTCCCTAGGCAATTTATTCCAGTGTTTAACCACCCTGACAGTTAGGAACTTTTTCCTAATGTCCAACCTAAACCTCCCTTGCTGCAGTTTAAGCCCATTGCTTCTTGTTCTATCCTTAGAGGCTAAGGTGAACAAGTTTTCTCCCTCCTCCTTATGACACCCTTTAAATACCTGAAAACTGCTATCATGTCCCCTCTCAGTCTTCTCTTTTCCAAACTAAACAAACCCAATTCTTTCAGCCTTCCTTCATAGGTCATGTTCTCAAGACCTTTAATCATTCTTGTTGCTCTTCTCTGGACCCTCTCCAATTTCTCCACATCTTTCTTGAAATGTGGTGCCCAGAACTGGACACAATACTCCAGCTGAGGCCTAACCAGAGCAGAGTAGAGCGGAAGAATGACTTCTCGTGTCTTGCTCACAACACACCTGTTAATACATCCCAGAATCACGTTTGCTTTTTTTGCAACAGCATCACACTGTTGACTCATATTTAGCTTGTGGTCCACTATAACCCCTAGATCCCTTTCTGCTGTACTCCTTCCTAGACAGTCTCTTCCCATTCTGTATGTGTGAAACTGATTGTTCCTTCCTAAGTGGAGCACTTTGCATTTGTCTTTGTTAAACTTCATCCTGTTTACCTCAGACCATTTCTCCAATTTGCCCAGACCATTTTGAATTATGACCCTGTCCTCCAAAGCAGTTGCAATCCCTCCCAGTTTGGGATCATCCGCAAACTTAATAAGCGTACTTTCTATGCCCTTCACAGATAGTCCGTCCAATCCATTGTGACTTTGCTGCAGCCCCGGCATTTTAACTTCTGCTCTGGGTTTTCTGAGGGCTCCCTGTCATTTTTCTAATCCAGCCTGAGCTTCATTTAAACACTGAGGCACAAGGGGAAGAAAAAAAGAACCAAGCTCTTCCATCTCCCCAGCGCCTCCCACCTGATAGTAATTTCCTCTCCAAAGCCTTTTCAGCAAATTGTCTGGTATTCTTCCCAGTTTAGAGAGTGCTCATCTCCCAACCTGGCACCTGGGAACTGGGGATGGTCAGTCCCTGCGATGGCAAATTCAGAGCTGTGCACAAAAAATATCACCTCCGATGCTTATTATCTGGAGCTGCCAAGCCAGAGACAAACAATCCAGTGATGAGTGGCTGCCGCATCGCTCCAGACCCCCACCGTTTACTTTATTTTTTGACAATGCTTCGCCGGCACAAAAAGCAAAGACATCGCGGAAAACCCGTAACCAGGGTCTGGATCCTAGAGCCTTCCTCAAAGCCACTTGAAACTGACACAGGACTTTTCCTTGCCTTCAGTGGGTGCTGGGTTGGGCCCTTTATAAAAGGAGGGCAAAGTTCCTAGTCAATTTCAAGCCTACATCCCATGTCACCATTTCCCCCCACTATAAACTCAAAAGGATAACGGAACCCAACGCCCTGCGCCCAATAAAAGCCAGCGAGAGCAGCCAGAAAGCAGCCCTGCTTCCCAGGGACTATTTTTTATGGACAACACAGTGTTTTATGATGGACATTTACAGGCAGCTGGCTATTCCCCCTGCGTTTTACGGGCTGTCTCTACGCAGACACAGAGCTGTCAGCCCCGGGATTGCCATGCAAATCAAACCCTTCTTGCTATTTTTTGCCTGCAGGATAAAATTACCCCTCTGATGCTGATTGCAGGGAAAGCGACGCCCCATCATGACTGCTGCGAGGCCCCGTGGGTGGGGGTGGGGATGCATCTGCTTTTGCAGGGAGAAAACTCCCCCCTTCATCCAAGATCATTTGGATGAAAGTTGTTACTGTCGGAGTCTGAGTTTAAGGGCAGAAGGGACCAGCAGATCATCTCACCTGTGTGTCACCGGCCACTGCCCCACCCAGCACCCCTGCCCCAAGCCAACAACCAGAATCAGGCCAAAGTATTACAGCCCTCAGGAGACTCATGCCACAGGCAAAGAACTGGAGGGACCAAGGTGCTGCCAATGCCCGAGGCCCTGCCACAGCACATGGCAGGGAACTGCTTAGGTGAGATATGCATAGCAGGCAATACCCACCCCATGCTAAAGAGAAAGGTGAAAACACCCCAGGGTTCCTTCCAACCTGACCTGGGGCAAATTCCTTCCTGGCCCCACATCCGATGAGCGAGCAAGCAGCAGCCAGCCAAACAGCTGAGAGAGAATTCTCCGTCCTGCCAGTGGCTGTATCAGTGGCCTGGGTGAGATGAATTTGCTGGCTCTCAGTTCTGCCACTATTGAAGTTGGGACTAATTGACAGACTGGGTGTGTCTACACTGCGCACTAAGCCCAGACTCTGACTCTGGTTTGAGCCCGAGCCCCCCTTCCATCCGCACACAAATCAGTCTGCACTCAAGTCACCAAGAGGGCAGCACCCAGGTCCTAGACCCCGGCTAGAGGGATGGGTCAGAGCCCAAGTCCTGCCGTGACTCAGGTCCACGCCCTGTCAAGCCGCAGGCCCAAGCCAGGTCTGCCCAATGCAGTGCGGACGTGTTAGCGCGGCTCTGAGACCCTGGTCCAGCATTGTAAACCCAGGTCGCTCGAGTGTGGGCTTGGAAACACTGGGTCCCACAGACCCAGGCTTAGTGGGAAATGTAGACATACCCAGAGAGACCAAGGACTGAATTCCACATAGCCAGTTCCCTGTCACCAGACAGTCCCGGGCACCATCACCCTGCACCAGATCGGAATGGCGAAAACTGGCCCCCACGTTGCCGTGGGCTGCATCGTTTTACGAGGCGCGGGGCACCCGTGAATTAGATCTTTGCTCTCTTTGTGCTCCGGGCAGGCGTGGAACCAAGAACTCTGCAGCTCGCGCCCCAGCCCCGCCCCTGAGTCTCCTTGTGACTTTGGTCAGGCCACTCCCCCACTCCAGGCCTCCCTGTCCCCATCTGTAAAACCGGGAAGATAGGGTTGCCAATCCTCCAGGATTGGCCTGGAGTCTCCCAGAATCGGCATCCATCTCCCGGTGACTAAAATCCGGGAGATTTTAATAGGATATTTTAAGAAAATGACATTCCGTCAGTTTTGGGGGGGGAAATCTCCCGGAATAGCTTCAGTTAGAGTTGGCAACCCTAGAAGACGATACTGAGCCCCCCCGTTCAGAGCGGCTGGGGAGGGCTCAGTCATGTTTGCAAACAGCTGTTCTTTCTCTCTGATAATCATCCCCATTTCCAGGAAGTCTCGCTCCAGCTCGGCGCTCTCGAGGAACGATGCGGACAGTCAATGCAGCTGTTTCGTTTTCTCCTCCAGTGAGAGCCGCTCAAAAGGCGGTTGCGAGTGAACAGAGAGGCCCCTGTGGCCGGGATTCCAGGCTGCGTTCCAGCCCGGCACTTAGCCGCCCATCGGGGGGTAGTTTGCATTTTATAAAACAGCTAATAGAAAAACTGGTGTTTAACAAGGAGCTGCCTGGGGCTCAGCCCCGGCCGGTCCTGGTGCCAGGTCCGCGGGCCCGCGTGCACCTGCGAGACCGGGGCTTAATAAATCCATCCTGGTAAGGAAACCAGAACCATTTTGGAAGGACCTAATCCTTCAAGGCTGCAAGAGCTCTCAGCCCCCATTGAAGTCATTGGGAGCGGGCCCAGCACCTGGCAGGATCCAGGCCCTATATGAGGAACAATAGCGCTGATAACACAAAAAGCCCACACACAGCTCAAGAGGCTTGTCTTCGCTGGAAGGGAGCTGATGAGGGCTAGCCATTGATCGGGAAGCCTAGTGCCCAGGAAGCGAGCGCCGGTGTCTTTTGTGTGCCGGGGGTCTCGGTGCGGGAGTTTTGCTGGGCACTCCCGGCCGGCGCAGCAAGCTGTTTCCGAACCAGAAGTGGGTGTTGTGCCCTTTTGAGTTCATTAGCTGCAGCAATTGGTTTCCACTTCCATGTAAACACTGGAGGTGAGAGCTGAACGCAGCACAGAGGCTATTCAGAACCTGCTCCCGCACACGGACAGGGCCTCTGCAAACCCGGCCCTTCACCTTGATTTTCTGGCAGGCTGAGGAGGGAGCTGACCTACCGCCGGGGCTGCCGTGCATTGTGGGGGACGTGGTCAAACCGTGCCAAGGGCTGTGACACATGACGGAATAGGCAGCGCATGCCCTGGGGGAGGGGGGCAGGGTGTGGTCAGGCGGGAAGTGATGCTGTGTCAGGGGAGAGGTGGCCAGATGCTGGGCTGGACTTGCTCAGTTAAGCCAGTCGCCAGCCCCAAGAAAACGAGCCTTCGGCCTCACCGCTGGGATTTCAGGGAGGGTTAAACTGGAGTCTCTCCACCCCAGCCCAGGCCTGGGCCAGAGCTTCCTCTCCGGAGGTCCTGCACCTGCTCCCTTCAGCTCTATTCCACAGCGTCACTGTCAGCGTCATGGAGCGGATGGGATTGCAGGGGAGGCCACATGCCCGGTGCTGCCCTGGGCCAGTGACAGCAACCCCCCGCGATTTCGGGTGTCCAAGCCCCCGACACAAGGGGGCTCCTGGCTCCCACCAAAGCAGACATGGCTCAGCCACCCCGAGGGGATCGGGGGAATCCTGTAGCCCATTCTAACGGCCAGAGCACAGGGCTAGGAGCCAGGAGCCCCTGTGTTCCAATCCCGCTCCCCACACTGCCTCCCCAGGAGACCCTGGGCAAGGCACTTGACAACTGCCAGACGCTGGGACTGGACACCAGGGGATGGATCACTCAATAATTGCCCCGTTCTCTTCATTCCCTCCGAAGCACCTGGCACCGGCCAGTGTCAGACACAGGATACTGGGTTAGATGGACCATTGGTCAGACCCAGTGTGGCCATTCTTATGGTCATTCTGTGCCTCGGTTTCCCCATCTGTAGCAATACTTAAAGGACGGTCGGTAATGTGCTTTCTGGGGCAGCGGCTGTCTCTCATCCTGTCGGTGCAGCCCCCAGAGCAGCCGGGCCCCGGTCTCAGTCGGCCTCGAGGCAGCCCTGTGATAGGGAGACCGATGACAGCAAGACCCCCACGCCCAGGGAGACGGGGAGAATTATTCAGCTTCTGTTTGCAAAGGGCCGTGCTGACACGTGCTGCCCGACAGGAGCAGACTGGCGCTGCCCAGAGCAGTGGCATCACAGCAGTGTTGGCATCCTCCGACCCCATGCCCTGCCCCGACCCCCTTGCTCCTTTCTCCCCACAATTATCCCAGCAGGACTGTCCCTCTGACATTGCCACACTTGGGGCATCGATCTTGGGGACAAGACACTTTGGGGAGCGCAGACCAGGCAGGCACCACGTCTTCCGTGCCCGCTGACCAGTCATCACGGAGCCGGCAGGAAACGCAGCTCCGTAATTAATGCTCTTTGCTAAATAGGATGATCGTAGTAATAATGCGGCGGCATTTCACAAGCAGCTTTCTGGGCTGGGAAGGAGCTCTCTAGAGCAGAGACTAATATCTTCCTCTGGAAAGAGACGGATTAGGGGATATCATTATAATTATCTTATTAGAACCATGCAACTAAGGCCACAAACCAGCCTCTCCTCCTAGTGGGGTGAGGCAGGGAATGGGCTCGCTCTTGCCAGTCGGGTCGCTCCAGCCCAGAGACAGCCGAGCTGGGGAGGATGTTCCCTTCAGCCCGGGATGGCTGAAGCTCACCACAGGGCACAAAATGGGGTGTGTAATAAGACGGACAGGTGGCTAATTTCAAACCGATGTAGGGACGTTCTTTTTCAGCGCAGCGCACAGTTGGCCTGGTTGATGGGGTCAGGAGGGGTCTCCCCCAGGGGAAGGCTGTCCCATCACGGCAGGGCTCCTTGCACCGTCCCCTGGAACAGCTGGTGCCAGCCACTGTTGGAGACAGGATACTGGGCTGGCCTGGGATGGACCCCGGCACTGATTCTGCCTGGCAAGTGCCATGTTCCTATTTAATGTGGGGGAGAAGGGAACCTGGGAAAGTTCAGACCTGGCTCTAGAGCCAGACTGTGCAGCACAGGCCCGTGTCTCTGTCACGCGGCTGGCCCCATCGGCAGCGGGCGGCT
>NW_020664545.1:2492146-2536336 GCF_002925995.2 Terrapene triunguis
TGTCACGCGGCTGGCCCCATCGGCAGCGGGCGGCTGGTTCCCCTCGCAGGATGGTGTTTCTTGGCACTAGCCTAAGTTGCCGGCAGTCTGGGGATACTTGGAGCACGGCATGGCAATGAGGGAGAAAAGCTCCGATTCTGAGCACATCAGTGTATCATTTACCATCAATGAGCGCTTGCTTTGCTAACCGGAGATGCTACCTGCCTACGGGCACCGGCAGAGCCAACGGCGCAATTAACGAGCCTGGGATGGATAATGTGATCTCGATGCGTATGCATTTTGCCAGCACTGCTGCCCCATCCCTGGGCTGATCATCCCCGGTTCATGGCAGTGCTCTCTCCTGCTGGGACCACAAGTTACAATCTGGACTAGCACACGGCACACAGGGCAGATGCTCCTGGGATCCTGGAGGCTGGGGGAGAACTGTCCCAATGCAATGATGTGTCGCTGGGCCCCCTCGGGTCAGTCCCATCCCCGCTCAGTGCCTCAGTTTCCCCATCTGTGAAGTGGGGAAGTTCACTCTGAGCTTCCGGTTGCCTCATGCGGCATCCAGGCCTGCTTATGGAGGGCACCCGAGGTGCCCAAAGGAGGGCTCTGCACCAGGCAGCGGAGCAGGAGGGGGATTCCCAGAGACCGGGCACAGCAGCAGAGGGAGAGTCACGGAGAGACAGCCCCAGGGTTATTCCCTTGCCCTTCGTGTCCTCTGCATCGTGTAAAAGAGACCAAGAGATTGAGGGCGCGATCCCCTCGGAGGAAGCCTGATGTTAGAACCCTCCCGCCACACGCTCTCTGGAGCCTGGGGAATTAGAGCCAAGAAAAACAAGAAGGGCTGGGCCAGTCCGGCTCCTCTAGCAAAGCTGCTCAGTGGCTTCAGTGGCAGGGGGACCCGGCCTGGAACAGCTCTGGAGCGCTGAGCTGCAAAGGGGGCTCTGGCCCATGCAGCTAGTCGCCCTGTTTTTCCTGAGCATTAAGATGCACGTCGCCTTAGATTGAGCTGGAAAACGTCAACGCTCCAGCTGCAGCGCGTGTGCGTGTTATCCTGGGATCCGGGTCCCCTGCCCCATGCCAGGGAGCCGTTTGGTACCATGCGGCACCACTGCTCGTGTCCCTGCCTGGGTCTGGCACCACCCCCAGCGTGCCGGCAACTGCCCACTCGGCCCCTTTCCGGGGCATATTTTGCCGTCTGCTGCAGACGCCATTAAAAATCCCCATTCCAGCTCGCGAGGAGCGGCTCCCCCTTTAAAACCCTGCCCTGCCTCCGTCCTTTGCAGCCGCAGTGAAAAGCTGCTGCCGCGGGAGCGGATTTCCCCGGTATCGCCATGGAACGGGAGTAGAGAGCGACCCAAGCTGGGCAGCCCAGTCCCAGCCCGGAAGCCCCTCGCACACTGGGCTCGGCTCCACCACACCGGCTTCGTCGTTGTGCTGACATCTGAACCCCAGCGAGAGCCCTGCCCGAGGCTGCGAATCCTGGCCACACGGCTCTGCCCCGGCTGCTCGACCATGCACCGGCCACGTTCGCTCTGCCACGGCCCCTCGCAGTCCCCGAGGAATCCTGCCAGGAACCAGGCGAGCGCCTCGTCCCACGTGACTCCCCTCCTACTGCAGCCAGCCCAGGACTGGAGCCAAACTTCCTCCGCGCTGCGCTGCCTGCTGGAGACAGGCAAAGGTCTCCAGGGACACATGTGAAGAACACAGGGCGCGCTGGGCCATCTCTGGCTGGCATGGACCCGGCCCCCCGGCAAACCACACACCACCCTGCCCCCCAACTGCCACTCCGTGGAGCCACAACTCAGACCCTTCTGCTTCAGAAAGCCCAGACCCTGCCACCTGGGCTAACGGAGAACCCACGCTAGCCATGGCACCGCTGAGCCGCTCGGGCTCTGTCCAGTAGGGGGCACTGGTGGCACCTACACCCTAGCCAGGCTGTTACCGTATTTAGGGCGGAGGCGGGTGAATAAGAGACACCAGCGAGGCAGGTAGGCTACCGCGATGCACACGGCTCCTGGCGAGGAAGGCCCAGCCGGCGCCCTGCAGACCTGCTGTGTGTGTTGCTCTCTCCGGGGAAGCTGCACAGAATCAGTCTGACCCACTGGCGAAGCGGGGGTGGGGGTGGGGGTGGGGGTTACCATGAAGATTTTTTAAAAATCAATCAAATCTCTCCCTGGTTTTGGTGCAAGGTCCCGTCTGGGCGAGAGCGGCCCGGAGCGCCCCGGTTCTAACACAGCATCCCCGCCAGACAGACTGGTGACGGGCCACATCATCGGCCAGGGGCTTGTCCCTGTCCGTTACCCTCTGCTCACTCCCTGCAGCACAGCGGAAGGGAGCAGGGCGGGGAGGCTCGACCCCAACGCACAGGAGAAGGGCTCGGACAGAGCCCCTGAGGAGAGGACCAAAGAGAGGGTCCCTCAGCCAGGGCCGGTTCTAGGGTCCCATCACTGGGGGGCAAGGGGTTATTTGGGGGGCCCTGGGCGTTGCTATTTCAAACACAACCAACCTGCCAGGAGGCCGGGCTGCCTCATGGCCAGGGCAGAGCAAGGGGTTGGGGGGCCAGGGTGAGGAGAGGGAGCCAGGGCAGAGCGAGGTGAGGAGGCTGGGGGCCACTGGGGCAGAGTAGGATGATGTCTAGGTGGGGGGGGGGGCAGCTGAGGATATCCCAGCAGAGGGGGAATCCCTGACTAGCCATTCCAAGGCCTGTCCCTTTCCAGCTCTCCCAGCCTCGCCGAGGATCTTTGCCCCCTCTGACCCCCCAGGGCCTGGCGCTGACCCCGGAGCTGCCCCATGCTCTTCCATCTCCTTTGTGACGAGATACCAGCACCCCCGTGGGCTGGAGCCCCCCACTTCCCCAGCGCCTGCCCCCTGGGAATGTGATTCAGACTGCAAATTAAACAAGGTGCCGGGCACTTCATTTTTCATGTCGGATCCCACTGCCAGGAGCATAATGATACTCAGGGACTTAGCAAAGCCAAACAAATAGACGGCTAATGGCATTTCAGCTGGCAGCGGGGAACGGCTTGCGGCAGCCCAGCGGGATCCCCCCCACCCCACTCTCAGTGGGGAGAACTTTGACAGACGTTGGCCCGGCTTATTTCCTCAATCGTGGGGAGGAGGGGATGGGTTGGTTTTCCCTTCTGATCCCGGTTAATAACAATGAGAGTCGCAGCAGGGACTGGAATGCAGCCAGCCCTGCAGGGACCAGCGCCGGGTCTGGGGGCCCTGCCTCTCGGGCTGCCCTGTGCTCGGGTCAGTTGCCCTCCGCAGTTTCATTACCCAGCACCGTGGGGATGGGGACCTGGGTCCAATCGATCCCCCAGCACGAGGCTTAAACCAGGAGGAGCTGCACCGAGGGTTCGTCTCCCAGCCGCTGAGCTGGTGGCAGCTGCACGGAGCTGGGTAGTGCCCCCCGGTGCAGAAACTGTGGGAGCCACGCCGGGCCGGTCTCGATGCTGCCACGCCCTGGGCCGAGCCACAGGACTGCCAGCCCCAATGTTCAAATCTCGGGAGTCAGGCTCACCCGGAATCGTGCGATTATGGAAAGACAATAGACCTGTATTTGCTTTCTGCTTTTTGAGCCTGCCGGGTGCACTGGGGTCCCATTTGGCAGCTTTCACCACAGCCACGAGGGCTAGAAACTTTCTTGACGAACGAAGGCTGAAGTCATCACATCGCCACGTGACTCCGGGAGCTGGGGCTTCAAGGGAAACCATAATTCTCGTGAGACTCATGACAAAACCAAGAGAGTTGGCAAGACTGGAGCCGGTCGGACTGCACCGAGCTCGTTCCCTCTGGGCGCCATTGCTGACTTGCTGTCCAAGGCAGAACTCGCCCAGCGGGGCCGGAGAGGTTTGGCCAGAGCCTTTGCCAGCCCCACTGCGGCTGGGGGCAAAGCCAGCGGGGAACTTGCAGCAAAGCAGGGGCCAGAGACCCCTGGCTGGAGAAGCCCCTGCTGAGCCACCAGCCCAGAGAGGGGTGGAACAGGAGCCTGGAGGGAGAGAGGTGAAAATCTTCTCCTTGTTCCAAAGGTCCCAGACCTCCGGGCTGCTCCTGCAGGAGGCACTGCAGGGCCTCACCCTCCGCAGACAGACGGGAAGGCAGGACACACAGACAGCACCACAGTCTCTGGGCTGCTGGCAGACCGCCCAGGTCAGGGCTCGGGGGAGGGAGAGATGCCCCGGAACAGCCTGGGACAGAGGAATGGCTGAAGGGACAGGAGAGAAATGATCCGTTTGCTCCCAGTGAATCAAGAGGGACGGACAAACAGACCCAGTCCCCCAGGCCTCCATCCCTGTGGCCCCAATCCTCCATCCCCACCATGGAGTGCATGGATTTCCAAGGGCTGAAGAAAATCTGCCCTTAATCTCTCTGGGCCTCGGTTTCCCCATCTGGAAAACTGGGGTAAAGAGCCTTCTTTGCACCCACCCCATGTTTGTCTTGTCTATTTATATTGCAGGGTCTTTGGGCGGGGAGGGGGGGTCACTGTGTGTGTACAGCGCCCGGCACCATGCGGCCCTGGTCTCGATCGGGGTCTCTAGGCACTACTGTAATACGCATAAGAATAATCATCTCAGCTCCCAGCAGGGTGTGGAGGGGAGCAGGAGCAGCCCCAGAGGGACGGGGTGGGTCCATTTATCTGACCAGCTGCTGCCATGTATCACCAAACAATAGGAGCCAGCATTAATCCAGGGCTCCCGAACTCTAGATCAGGGGCTGCTCTGCACACCCCAGTGCCTCCGTGCTGACGCAGGGACTAAGGGATGATGGAGTATTTGAAAGGCAAGGGTCAGGCCAGGGAGCAGGCTGGTCCGTCACCCTGGGTAAGCGTCACCTTGGATGTAATTTATCGGCCACTGGGGCTGCATTCATGTGGCAGGCGCGAGGCATTGCCAGCTCCGTAATTAGCTCTGGCAGATATGCGGGAGCAGGAGGAGAGAGAATCAGATGCAATTAGTTTGAAGTCGCCCAGTGCCCGCTGAAAGGGGAGCTGGGACCTGGGCTGGGGCTGGTTAAATTATTGCTCTTATTATATCATAATGGAGCATGAGATGCACCGGGCTGGGTTCTCATACGGCACCTCGACATCAAAGCATTTTGCAAAGGGGGGGAGGACATGCATCGGCCTCCCTTTTTACCAGGTGGGGAAGCAGAGGGGGTGGGGGGCTTGATTTGCCCAAGTTTGAGGAGCGAGTGAACAGGCATCTTCGGCCACCTCTGAGAAATTTGCCACTGAAGGACATGGGGAGACAGATGCCCTTGGAGACCAAGTGACCCCTTGGAGTCATGAGTGGGGTCATGCTAAGCTGGGACCCAGACAAACTGCCCTGGATAAGTCCAGCCTGCCTCCCTGATTCCTAGCTGCATCCAACTGGCTGGGATATTCCTCTTCGCTGCTGTGCACTGTCAGCTCCACCCCAGAGGCAGCTGCACTTCAGGGCTGTAGGAAGCGATTCCTCGTGGTGTTTGTCGGTCCTGGATGTAATGCAGGACCACTTGGGCTCTTGCAGTCTGAGTGCCTGGATCAGGGTCAAAGGGGAAGGGGGAAACGAGGGGATGTGGCGTCCCCAAGACTAACTCGGGCCCCGATCCTGCAATACGTGTATGGATCCCTAGTTGTCTGCCCTTGTGCCCTGAAGCGGGGTGTGAGGCAACGCCATGGGGCACGGGGAGGGCGGATATCCGAGTCAGAGGGTCTTTGGAGGGGACAACAGGACACTCCATCTCGCCGACTTGTTGCCTTGTCCTGGTTTTGTTACATGGCTGATCCGGAAACCTTTAATGGAGACAAGAACCAGGGCCTTGGCCACGGTGCGAGGATGGGCCACAGGGAGCAGCCACAGCGGGATGGGGGGAAATGAGCAAAGCCCTGTCTGCGGGGGAGTCTCCGTAAGCTGGAGCGATGACTGGTGCAGCACATAGATTATCGCCTTGCCAGGCTGCCTGACGCATTCTTAGCATCTTCCAGCCTCTCGGGTGAGGGATGCTGCTGAGCAGGATTCAGCCAGCGGAGGATGAGAGTGATGACAGCCCCTTTGCCCTTCTCCAGCACCTTCCAGCGGGGATCTCAAACCCATCACGCGCGTCAACGCATGGATCACGCTTCAGATCCCATTCAGATCTCCATGCTGCAGGTGTGGGAACTGAGGCACCGGGAGGGGAAGCGTCTCGCATAAGGTCACACAAATGAGTCAGTGGTAGAATCAGGAATAGAACCCAGGAGTCCTGGCTACCATCCCACTCCCACGCAGAGCCAAGAATAGAACCCAGGAGTCCTGGCTCCCGTCCCCTGCCTTCACCACTAGCCAAAGCTCCAGTACACAGGGCAAATGGTCCTGGCTGAGTCTAATGGACGGCATGATGCGCCCACATGCCATGTAAGTGGGGGTGGGGAGGAAAATGAGGGCCAGTTTTCCACAAGGAAATAATTATACAAAGGAGGAAGCCTTCAAAGGGACGGGAGGGGGCTCTAGGGGGGTTGAGCAGACTCGGGGGTTCTAGCCCCAGCTCTGGGAGGAGGCCATGGCCCTGGTTTCAGGGTGTCATTGATTGATCCAGGTGCCAGCGCCGCGGCTGGCACAGTTACCCCAAGCCAGGGCAGTGTTGCAGCAGCAGTTCAGAGCAGAGGGAACCTGCTCCGCTTCCCTCCGAAAAGAACCCTCCCATTCCGGAGCAGGGAACACGTGAGTAACTGAATGAGCTACACGAGGTGCAAGGGGCTGTGTGCATGCGCGTCTGCATATGGGGGAGGGCGCGCCTACACACTGCACCGCTACAGACTAGGGACTGAATGACTAGGCAGCAGTTCTGCAGAAAGGACCTAGGGGTTACAGTGGACAAGAAGCTGGATATGAGTCAGCAGTGTGCCCTTGTTGCCAAGAAGGCTAACGGCATTTTGGGCTGTATAAGTAGGGGCATTGCCAGCAGATCGAGGAACGTGATCATTCCCCTCTATTCGGCATTGGTGAGGCCTCATCTGGAGTACTGTGTCCAGTTTTGGGCTCCACGCTACAAGAAGGATGTGGAAATACTAGACAGTATTTGGTCCTGCCATGCGGGCAGGGGACTGGACTCGATGACCTCTCGAGGTCCCTTCCAGTCCTAGAATCTATGAATCTATGAATCTATGAAAAATTGGAAAGAGTCCAGCGGAGGGCAACAAAAATGATGAGGGGGCTGGAGCACATGACTTATGAGGAGAGGCTGAGGGAACTGGGATTGTTTACTCTGCAGAAGAGAAGAATGAGGTGGGATTTGATAGCTGCTTTCCACTACCTGAAAGGGGGTTCCAAAGAGGATGGATCTAGACTGTTCTCAGTGGTACCAGATGACAGAACAAGGAATAATGGTCTCAAGTTGCAGTGGGGGAGGTCTAGTTTGGATATTAGGAAAAACTTTTTCACTAGGAGGGTGGTGAAGCACTGGAATGGGTTACCTAGGGAGGTGGTAGAATCTCCTTCCTTAGCGGTTTTTAAGGCCCAGCTTGACAAAGCCCTGGCTGGGATGATTTAGTTGGGGATTGGTCCTGCTTTGAGCAGGGGGTTGGAGTAGATGACCTCCTGAGGTCCCTTCCAACCCTGATATTCTATGATTCTTTGATTCTATGCTTGCTGGGTGACCTCAGCCAAGTCCCTCCCCTGCCTGTGCCTCAGTTTCCCCATCTGTCCAACAGGGGCTCTACGTGCCTTTGCAAAAAGCTTGGTGCTCCCCAGCCCGAACAATGAGAGTCAGCCCCAAGCTGGAGGATTACCTGCCCGCCGGCCGACCGGGCGAAGGGGTGCAAGGTCGGGGCATCCAGCCCCATTTCTCAATCGCTGGATAAAAAGTCTGACACGCAAGGCGGGGGAGGGAATCTCTTTGATTGGACCATGTCTGTTGGTGAGAGACAAGCTGTCAAGCCCCCGAGCTCTCCTGGCGTCCTGTCTGGGTGGGACCACCCAGGGGTGCTCAGCTGCCAGCCCTGCTATCTGGGGGGGAAGCTGGGAGGTGAATGGCTCATTCTGTGCTGGGGCCATCTCAGGGAAGAGCCTGGGGGCCTCGGGGCTGGACCATGGCTTCTGTAGACCCCCATCTGCCCCTCCCTGTGCACCGGCCAGACGGACGTTCCCCACCACGGGGAGCACTCTGTCCTCCCCCATCCCTGGGGCCGGTCTTCCTGGTGCAGTGCGGTACCGGGGGGGAGGCAGCCATCCGTCCATCCTGGAGGAGCCTCTCTTCCCTTCTGCTCGCACCCTGGGCACTGGCCCCAGCTGCAGCGGCCTCATTAATAAGCCAGTCTCCGAATGAATGTGGCCGTTCTCCTGGAACAGGCTTCATTAGCAGCCGGGGAACACGAGCAGAATAACAAGCATCTCCATGGGATGGGGGGGGAAGAGACCGGGGAGCCCCGTGCTCAGCATGCCAGGGGGCTCAGCACCCACCCTGCGGGCGCAGGCATGAGCACGGCCACCCTGGCCTGGCGAGCGTGGCCCAGGCAGCCATCTGGGACACTGCTCGGGGGGCTTTCTGTATCCATTCCACCCCTTCCCATGCCTGCCCCCCACCACGACTCCCCCACGTCTCAGACAACAGGGCACAATGGCCCCTGCCAATCGCCCTGCCCTGTTCTCACACGCCAAATCCCCCAGCCCCAAACTCTCATCATCTTCATCTTACAGGGGTGGGGACTGAGGCAGAGCGGGGGCAGAGCCTTCCCATGGCCACAGAGGGGGCTGGGAATAGACCCAGGAGTCCTGGCTCTTTGGCCTCGTCTACGCAGGTCTCTGCTTTGGCATCAGTGGAGCCACTTCAGTGCAAACTCCGAGCGTAGATCCCCGTCCTTCGTGCCCGGTTCCCACCGCCAGGCCCACTCCCTCCCAGATGCAAGCCCAGCTGGGGCTGGCTGCTTTCCAGGGAATGGGATTGCACTCCAGGCAGCACTGAATTAAACATTAAAGCCTGGCGCTGGCTCAGTCTGTAACAGAGTCTAATTGCGGCTGGTGCTGTGAGAGCAGCCCAGCCGCCGAGTTCCTCCCGCTGGACCCCGGGGGCGGTCACGGAGCACAACTGCCCCCGAAGCCAGCGCCAGCGAGCCCCCTCCACCCCCACTCGCCACCGAGGCCCCAGGCTGCTGGGACAGGCCATCCTGCGGGGGGCAGAAAAAACACCGTCTGTCTGGTTTTCCCCCTCTTCCCGTGCGCCCTGGCTCGTGGGCCGTGCCTCACACCGCGGGGGCCCCGGCAGAGGACGGTGCTTTGCTCGTGCTGCCAAATCAGGCTCCTGGCTTCTCTACAGTGTGTTGGAGTCCAGTCCCGGCAGCCCCTGGGGTAGGACAGGCCGATTCCTGCCAGGCAGCCTTTCCCCTGCAGTACTCCCCGCTCTGGGCACTTCCGAGCCAGCAGGCCTGCTGTGGAGTCCGCTTCACAGAGTGCAGACCGGAGCCAGCGGGGCTGCTGGACCAGGGGCCTTATCCCCCGAGGGCGTCGCCGCGTGGGAAAGACACTGCTGCTGCCAGCACAAGGCGGTGCCCCGGGGGAGATGAGTTTGGTGGGTCACAGCGGTTCCAAAGGGGCAGCGTATCCACGGCACAAAACTCCACCAAAGCTGAGGGCACTAACCAGCCTCTTTGCTAGCCAAGGACTGAATGGGCCACGGACACCGAACTCCCCTCCTGGCGTCTCCCCGTGATGGGGCGAGGGGGCTGGGAGATGTGGGGGAAGCTGCCTGGCTGCTGGTCAGTGGCTAGCAGCCTGTAGTCTCGGGTTTCACCAGCAGGAGTCAGTCTTGCCTCCCTCTAGCACCGCCAGGTCACTTCCTCCTCTTCCCTGTTGCTGACCCTAATGCACTAAGACGGGGGCGCTGGAATCGCGCTCCCCAGCGTCCTGGGTGAGGTCATCCTGAGTCACAGTGGGTGACATCACCTCCATTGCCATGACAATAGACCGAGGATGTCACAGGCACATGGCCTCCCTGTGGGGATCCAGCCGATAGAGGAATCAGGGGCGAGACACACAAACATCACCCATGCAAACAAGGGCACACGGGAAACGGCTGTGGGGGTAACGGGATCAGGTACTGACCTGCTCCCGTAGGAGCCTGGCTGCCTCTGCCCTTCCACAGAGCAAGAGCATGTGTCAGTTGGCCGACACGGGCCATGCAAACTGCATTATCTGTCTAGATCATAGTGTGTCCATCTATCCACCCCCCCTTCCTAGATCCCAGCCCATCCAACCATCCCCACACAGCCCCCTCCATCTATTTCCCTCACTTCCAGTGTCTGTCCACTCATCCCTCCATCCCCCCGCACACCCCGCTAGCTAGCTAGGACTCCAGGGTCCTGCAGCCTTGCTCCTGAGGACAATTTGCCCCAGGTCCCAAAGGACTGCGAGCAGCCAGCTCTTTCCTTGGAATGGCAGGGGAGGGGGAGGGGGCTGTGGCTTGGGATCAAGGTTAGGGGCAAGAGAGCCGCAGGGACGACTGAGGGGCATTGGCTGTGCTGTGAGCGGTGGGCCCTGGAATGGGGGGTGCGGGCTGAGGTGCCTTGGCAGGGCGGAATAAAGGGCTCAGGCCAATCCCTAAAGAGACACCCTCATGCCCTCGCTCCCTGCTCCATTCAGAGGCCAGCCCCGGGGACACTGATGTGGCCAGACCAAGCTCTGCCCATTCACTCCCTAGAGGCAGCTGAGCGGGAGGCGCAGGCTCTGACAGCTGGGCCTGGCTGCTCGAACTGCCCCATGTCGGGGAGAAGCCCATTGGTCCTGGGCAGTCAGTTCCCCAATACCTCTCCGGAGCCAGCTCCCTGCCTGCCATTCACACAGGTGCCTGCCTTGCCCCGGCGCGGGGATCAGGGGTTCCATGGGAGATGTCAGCAGCATCCGCGAATCGCTTCTCTAGAAATCTTACGAGATTGGAACAGGTTCCCTTGGTATTTGTTGTATAAAGTGAATTGATTGCTGGTGGACCAGGCCGCATGCACCCAGCCCCAGTGGACAGGCCGTCCGCCTAGCCAGAGAGCAGCTACTGTCCGGCCAACGGCTGCCTGGGCCCCTCCACCCTGCCCCCAAACCCACTAGCTCATCTACCTAACCGGTCCTGATTTCCATAGAGTGCTTCACACGTTTCAACCTAGTTATCCTCACAACCCCCCGCAGTGCTATTATCCCCACTTTACAGATGGGGAACTGAGGCACCGAGTGGCTAAGTGATGTGCCCAAGGTCACACAGGGAATCTGTGGCACAGTCAGGACATGGACCCAGCTTTCCAAGTCCTAGATTAGCACCCTAGCCACTAGACCATCCTTCCTTCTCTCAGCAGTGAGGCTGGGAGGTGAATTCCAGCTCCAGAATCCATTCAGCCCTTAAGCGTCCCTGCTGAGTCGGGTACCAGGGGCGGCGGTGGTGCTTATGACTCAACCACATGCCCAGCAGGAACCAGGCTGAGACCCACCAAACTCATTGCACACCTGGCTGCGAGATGGCGCTGACTCCTGGCAACTCTGCATTTCTCTAGCCCCTTTTGTCGGAGGATCTTAATCACTGCTCCCCTGCGCTGCTACTGGTAACACGCCCTGGGTCCTTGGACTCTCGTCACGGCCGACATAGGATGGCTGGGCCCTGATGGTTCGAAGCTCTTGTGTGAGCAGAGAGGGTGCTAGCCCCAGGGCGAGGAACCACCCATTAAAGGTCCCAAGCTTGAGGGGCTAATTGTCTTCCCCCAAATGCCCAGCCCTCTTCTCTCTCTGTCACAGCAAAGGGAAATCATCGGTACGGGGAGCTGCAGGAGGGTCACCAAGGCAACGCTGCGGCTGGTTTCCAGAGCGAGATGGATTGTTTCCAGCTTTAAGAGACTCTCCGATGCCCATTCTCCTCTCCCACAAACTGGTGCAACACCAGCCACTGCTCCGAGGGAGTTCCCTTTGATTCACACGATGGAAGCGGGAGCTGAATGCGGCTGCTTGTGCCCCAAGAAGATTGCTGGTTCCTTGTGCTCCCGGCTGGGCTGCAGCACCAGGCCATCTGGCTGCCTCGCAGAATGTGGCTGGGCCCTGCTGGAAGTGCGGAGATGTTGAAAAACCAGGGGCCAAGTTCTCTAAACTTGTCAGACCCTGCAGGGAAATAGGAGGCAGAGGCTGGGTTTGTGGTTTGGGGAGAGGTGAGTGCTGGTTCCAGCAGCTGGAGCATCTCATCCCTCAGGGCTCTGGTAACAGGCACGTGGGGATGAGTCTTCTTTCAATGACAGGTGTCAGTTACCAGGAACTCCCCGGGGCGGAGCCAGATCTGCAGCATCACTTGTACCTCATTGATTTCAAATGGGGAGGCTGAAGCTTAATGAGCCGCGCCCCAGAGGAGCAGGGCTGCTCCTGAGTAGCCTGGGCTGGGAGTTTCTGCTCAGTGGGGTGAATGGTTACAGGGATCTGCCTGGCCACGTCCCAGCCTCCCATGTAGGGCTTTGCAGCAGCAACAGGTGCAGAGCTGGCAGCCAGGAAGCCACGGTCTGGCTGCAAGGGGACGAGAGAAGGGTAAGTTTCTACCTGGCGGTGAGTTTGCAGGTGCTCCTGGTTTGAGGGGGAGGGATGTTTTGTGAGACGCCCCCTGGCCTTATTCCGAATCTGCAGGATTCCCCGGGGGACGGAATTCCCCAGCACAGGTAGACACGTTCTGAGCTGGGTCATGTTGCGGCTGAAAGTCACTTGACGGCCTGTTCCAGCTGCAAAGGGAAGGGGGAATCTCAGGCTCCGGGACTGGATCACAGCAGGGCCCAGGATTATCCGCCTCCCTCGGCCCAGCGTACAGCATGGCTAGCAGAGCACTGCTGGGGGAAGCCCAGTGCGCTGTGCCTGGGAGCCGCTCCAGCTACAGGCAAACTAGCTGCCTCGGGCGGCAGATCCTGCCTAGAGCAGCCGGGGCAGCTGCTGGGCCAAACCTGAGTGAGTGGTGCTGCCAGCTGGCATTTGCCCCCCTCCCTTCTACCAGAACCACTGACCCACCCAAAGGCTGGCTGCGCTCACCCAGAGAGCAGACCCCCCCCCTCGGGTCATGCCCCCCGGCCGAGAACCTGTCATGGGAAGGAGGGGGCCAGACACCGAAGTGTTGCCTCAGGCTGCGGCAGGGGCTGGGAGGAGCGAGAGCTCGGAGTGGGGGGGGGAGCAGGGGCCTCCTGTGCCCGTTGCGGTAGTTTTGTGTTGGTTAATAACACGGGCGTGTCTTCCGAGAACTCTGGGGAGCACCCGGGTTTGCGCTGCCCGCCCCTCACCTGCTGCAGGAGCTCAGCTCCAGCTGAGGCCTTTGCCACCTGTGGGAGAGGAGGCTGCTAAGCAGCTGTGAGGAGCCGGCCCGGGGAACGCGGGGAAGGAACAGAGCGGTGTGAGGTGGCCTGTTGTCCATGGCCTGCCCTCATTCAGAGCCAGCTCCCATCTTCCTGTGCCGTTTCCTTTAGCGTGGGGGAGCCTGGCACGGTGCAGCACTTTACCCAGGGCAGTACGGTTATGTGGGGAGCACTGGGGGCAGCAAAGAGAAATGCGCCCCTTTCCCTAGAGCGCAGCCCCCTTGCGGAACTCCCTGCTGCAGGAGACAAACACCCTGGCTGGATGTAATAGCAAACCGGATCGTTTGCAGCTACACTGGCTAATCCACCAGCAATCAGCACTCATGCTTCAGGGCCACAGCTAGTGACCCAGGTGGGGCAGGGTTGGAAAAGGAGCTGCCCGCCCCCCATCCCCATGGGTTGCATTTGCTGGTTACTGAGGTACAAGTGCCGAGCCTGGCCCGTGATTTGCACCTCAAGTTCATTAGCGGCGGCTGGTTTCCCCTTCCGTCCCGGGCACCTGTTAGCTGAAGCTGCTGCCGTGGGGAAGAGCCGTGAGAGAGGGGGCAGGGTGTCTATTATATCCTCATCCATAAGCCAGGACGGCTGGTGTCTGTTATGACATTTATCATCACCCGAGAGAACAGCACAGATAACTCACTGCTGGCGCCCTCTCTCATGAAGACAAATGGCCACGGGCAGATTAGCCATGGAGGGTTTGTTCCCACTACAGTAGGGGTGGGGCGCTGATAAAATCCCCGTGCCGGCGCGGAGGAGAACGCAGCAGTGGGGTCAGGGCATGGGGGAGGACAAGCTGTAAGGGAGCGTGCGAGCCAGGCCCAGGGAGCAGAGGTCATAGAGACAGGGCTCTGTTTCTGCAGCGATCGCCCACGTCAGCAGGGTTTGCAAGGGGGATCCCTGGGAGCAGGACGAGGCCCGCAGTGCAGATGCCGAGCTGGATGCCTGGCTGCTGCGATTCCAGCCAAGGGGGCTGCTCCAGGCTGGCATCTGGCCCCCGGCTAACGCTTTGCACTTCCGTAGCCAGGGGGGCTGCCGAGCCAGCTACCGCCGCGCTGTTTCCTGCTCAGTCTGCTGGGGAGCAGAACGGGAGCCCCGTGGGAGATTGAGGCATCTCCCTCCTTGGTCACCAGCACCTGTCACCCGTCTGCTTAACAGGGTCAGGGCACCCGTTCAGATATTCTGGTCCCCACGTGTTTCCCCCCTCCTCCCACAGGGAGCCCAGCCAGGTCTCCCTGGGCCAGGGAGTCCCCCTCCAATCCACACAGAGCAGGAGCCAGTGCCCCCAGGAGCAGACCCTCCACCCTGCACTCCACTGAGCAGGAACAGACTCCCCGGGCACCTGGTCGCAGCACCACTGGCCTGCCTGCCCCTCGGTCTGGATGGCGCTGAGACCCCGTTCGCCAGCTCACAGCACCACTCACTGACATGTGGCTTGGCTGCCCCTTGGCCTGACCAGCGGCAGGGCAGCCGGGTCACATGTCCGTGGCATTGGGACCATGCAGCCAGAGCGATGCTCTGGACACTGGCAGCGGCCGTACTAGGACCCCAGCTCTGCGGCCTATGGAACTTTGAGCAAGTACAAAACCCGAGGGGGAGGGGGCATTTGCTGCCCCCAGACACCCCTAATTGTCGCCTGCTGCTTACCAGGAACGCTGTGAAGGGCTCTGGGCCAGGTGGAGGTGGCAGGGGATCCTCAGCCACCCGCCTTAGCTGGCCCCGGCCCTGAGGACAGCCTGGTGCCTGCCACACACTGAGCGACCCAGCCCTGCAGCGGCTTGGCAGGGAGGGAACGTCGCACCCTGTACAGAGCGAAACGCTGGTGTCTTACCTAGCTCTCCTCTTCCGAGTCCCTTCTCCGAGGGGTGCCCCGGGGCTTCCCCCACCCACATTTTCCTTCAAAGGTCTGGGCTGCTGTAACCATCCGCCCCAAGCTCCGAAACACTGGCCAGATGGGAGCTAACTGGAGCAAAGTAGGGTGCCCAGCTCCTGCCCTGGGGCTCAGCACACTGCCTGCCCTGGGACCCTCGAGGGAGCAGTCAGCAAGCAGCCACTGCAGAGGATCCAGGGGGGTTCCCCTGCCCCTGGCAGCCCCGCGTGGGCCAGAGTCCTTCTGCTGCACTGCGCTCGCCATGGGGTCTCTCCCGCCCCATGCTCTCTTTGCTTTCCAGGAGGCAGCCCGAGCCGCAGATCGAATCGATTCCAATCAATGGGGTGGCCGCCCCAGCCTCGTTCCCAGGCGGGCTCGGCCCATTACCAATTCTCCCCGTAAGAAGCCAAGACGGATCTCGCAGGAAGCCCCTCCTCCTTCTCCCAGCCCATCCTGCACACTCCAGTCACTGCTGGCTTTGCAGTGGAGTCTCCCCACGTCTTGACTTGTGCAGTCCTTGGTTTAAATAAACAAATCCAGGGGAGGTGGAGGAGAGGTAACAGTCGGGGTTAGGTCGGAGGGGGCAGGCCCGGTTCTCTGTAGCCCCTTGTCCAGTCAGTTACATCTGGACAAAGTGGGAGGACAACGCTACCCAACCATAGAGCCAGCGGTTGCAAGGCTAGACGGGACCACGGCCATCATCTCGTCTAGCCTCCGGCGTAACTCTGGCCCAAGGAGCTCCCCCCGCGTTTCCAGCCTCCAGCCCAGACTTTGCGGCTGAGCGCAAGCCGCTCTTTCAGAATGGCATCCAGTCTCGAGGTAAAGACCCCAAGCGCTGGAGAACCCGCCACGTCCCTGGGTGAGCTGTTCCAATTCCCCTCCCTGTTCTAAAACACCGTGCCCTATTTCTGGTCTGAATGTATCAATCTTCAGCACCGAGCCCTTGGAGTCTGCCTCTGCCTGCCGGATGAAAGAGCCCCCTGCTCTCAGAAGCCATTCTTCCATGTAGGTACCTCCAGGCTCTCGCCTCTGATCAAGTCACCTCCTAACCTCCTCTTTGATAAGCTAAATAGATTGAGCTTCCTACACCTCTCTCTGTGCCAGGCTTGCCAGACCTCCTGGGAGCTCTGTTCTGAACTCTTTCCAGGTCACCCACATCCTTTCTGAAGTGCGGACCCCAGAACTGGACACTGCGTCCAGAACCGGTCTCACCAATACCGTACACAGAACTCATGTTCAGCTGATTATCCTCCGTGACCCCTACAGTCCTTTGCAGGGCGATTGCTTTTCAGGATGCGGTCCCTCCTCCTGTCTGATGCCATTCTGGGGTCGGAGGGGTATGACCTTGCATTTGGCTGCGTTAAAACACATGTTGTTCAAGTGAGCCCAGCCCCCCAAGCGATCCTCTTCACCCTGCATAACTGGCACTTATAACTGGTCTTTATCATTATTAAACACATACACACTGACCTCAGTGTCCCCTGCAAACCTTACCAGCAACAATTTTACATTTTCTTCCGGCTCGCTGGACTCAGGACCGGGACCGATGTGCACTCTGCACTGGCATGACAGGCCCAGAAGGCGCATGGCCCCGGAGAATTGGGCCCAGAGCATTTGGGCATGAGAGCCACAGGGTCTGATTCTGCTCCCACTGACATTGGTGCAGCCTTGCTGATGTTGACAGCATTACTCCAACAAGTTTCCTGGGTCCTATTACCTGCTCTGCCCTGGTGACCTTGGGAGACTCCCTTCACCTCTTTGTGATGCACCGATGGGCGCAATTCGCCCCAGAGCCGAGGGATTATGGGGCCCCAGGGCGTGGTGCCATCCATTGACGATGTTCACCCTGAGAGCCGCGGAGGTGGGAGACCAAGTGTTAGCGCTAGTGCCTCTGACAGCCAAACCATAAGCTGGGTGAAACCTCGCTATGGGCTGCCTTGAAACCCCACTGGACCTGATGTGTGAACACGCCCTTCACTTCTGAGAGCTGCACGACCGTTAAGGGGCCACACCAACAACTAGGCCTCAGAGAGCCCACCCAGGAGTTTTGGTTATGTGGGCGGAGGGCTTTCTGACGAGCATTGTCTCATTTTGGGGGGAAGGGGACAATGAGGGAAGGCAGAAGCCAGAACATGGGGAAAGACTCGGCGCGACAGCCAGTCAGAAGGAGCAGCTCGAAGCCCGATGTCTGAGCCCAGAAGAACCCTGGGCAGAGATCTGTGGGTCAGGGTGCAGGCGGAAAAGATTGCTCCGGGTGCTGTGAAGAAAAGAAGCTGTTTCCTGCCGGTTGATTCCCTCTGTGTTCACAGACACAGGACTTTGTACGTCCTTTGAAACGAAACCAAACTGCCTCAGAGAAACACCCGACTATCCCCAATTTCCATCCCGCCTGGAACAGCCACAGGGCCGCTCGGGTCGAAAAGGGGCAACATAAATACGTTTCCAGAGCCCCTTGGAGACACCCGGGAGCCTGTCATGTGCCAACGGCTCCCTAATTGTGCGCTGAGCCTGTCTGTCTCCTGCTGAGAGCTACCATCTTGCTGCTCCAGCCCAGCAGGAATCCCAGCTTGCTGACAAGTTGTGACAAAGGAAGTTTCTGCTTGGCACACCAATGCGCCAGGAAGGCAGGAGACAACAGCAGCGGCTCCAAGGTGCTGTCTGCTGGGGAAAGAACGGCTGCAGAAAGTCTATTTATTCCTTTGATTTAGTTGAAAGCGCTCCCCCTTCCCCCGCCACACACGTCCCATCCCCCAGAGCTCTAGAGGCATATTCAGCAGATAAAATAGCGATCGTTATTTGGATGACAGCAGCACCGAGAGAAATCAGGGCCCCGTTGTGCTGGGAGCTGCACAGACTCAGGCCCCGCCCCAGAGAGCTCTTGGTCTATGTAGACAGAAGAAAGGGCGGGACCTCGGTGCACGAAGGGGCGGGGCCTGGCTGTGATGCAGTGTCGTCACAATCGCTGCAAACAGGAGACGGTAACATTTTTTAGACTAAACCACGTGTTCTGGCTACAGCTCTGGGGGCTCCTTAGCTCCGGCTCCCTCTTGCTACCTGCACAGACCTGTGCCTGCCTTCCCTCATGGCTCCCTCGGGCCGCACGGGGTATTTAAACAAGGCCCCAGCTGCAAACCTCAGCCATGCCGCTCTCTTTTCCCTGGTGGGACCCAGGGTTGTGGCCCCCACCCGCTGCCCAGGATGGCCCGGCGGGGAAGAGTTTGGGTGTTGCCCCTGAATTCTACCTGCTCCGTGACAGAGCTGCTCTGCGCTCACCTGCCCCAGGCTCCAGAGCGGTACAAACATCTATCAGCGTGCAGCCGACTTCCCCCAGAGCCCTTCGGCGTTCAGTCCGGGTCGCTGACCCCCAGCCGCTTGGAGCCCTGGCTCTGTATTCCCATTGCAACGAGGGATAAGCCACCATGGCATCTGACAGCCTCCCCGCCCCCACACAAATGGGCCTCTCTCCTGGGTAACAGATGTATCGGACTCGAACTCAAGCCCAAGAAACTCCAGGGAGGTCTCAGCTAAAGCCCTTCGCTTCCTGCCCCCAGGCACAGTCAGCGCCCACCTGAGCTGCAGCCTCTGGATGGGAGAAGCAGAAATAAACCCATCTCCCTTCTTCCCTCATGCGGCCTGCTCCCGTGGCAGCTCTTCTCTGGCTCCATTGATCCCCTCCGCCGTATTTCCCTCTGCACAGCAACTCTCCAATCTTAGCCGCTTTCCGCCTTTATTAATCACCCGGTTGTTGATTGCTTCCAATCAACTCCTCCAGCTCCGTGACGGCGACTCTATTTGGGCCTGGCAATATTCCCCCTTCCCCCCGCCCCTTTCCACACGGCGTATAATCACTTTTCGAACGTGCCCGCTCATTAAAGCTGTTCAGACGCACCCGCTCGCTCTCTGCAGCTGCTGACAGCGATATGGATGGAACAGGGAAGCGCGAGACACAGGCAGACGGGGAGGCAGTTAGGAAGACGGGCAGGCGGAGAAGGTTGGGCTGGGGAAGGAGGGTTGGTGGTGGGGGCAGGAGGGATGCTAGAGAGGCAGTTTTGTTAAGGCATGGAGGGGGATCCTTGGGGAACGAGTCTCGCATGGGGGAGACAGCTAGAGGGGAGGGGTGGGCAAAGCAGGCCAAAGAATCCAGCCATCACTCACCCCCCCAACCAGAATCTCTTCTGGACTGTGCGGGAGTTTGGTGACACTCTGGGTCTGACCCCAGCACTGGGGAAAGGAGCCCCTGATGGGCCATGCATGGGCAGAACATAGGCAAGGGCAGGCCCCCCTCTCGCACACCTAACACCCACCCACTCCCACCACGTGTCAGCCCTGAGTTGGGAGAGTTCTTGGCTTCTGCGTCGCTCCTTGGCCTTGCTTCTGACCACGGGGCCGTCCTGCTGGAAGATGGAGAGAGGTCAGCCGGGCCTTCCGCACGAGGGCTCTGGCCACCAAGGGTCCCATGTCTCCCGCCAGCCATGATGGCCTCCACCTCTTTCTTTGCAATGTCTTGTGTCTCCCCCAGCTCTGGTCTGTCCCCACCCCTCATTGCATCCCTGTGGAATCCAGCCCTGTCCCTGCAAGCCCATCCCATGCTGAGAGCTAAGCAAGTGCTTGTTTGCTGCATCAGGTCCCTGGACTTGTCAGCTCTTCATGGCTGGAGCCAGGGCCCTGGGCTGCGCTGCAAAGCTCTGACCTAGCAGAGTCTGTGAGTGGCGAACATGAGGGGCCCGATCCTCAAGCCGTGTAAATCAGCAGCGCTCTGCTGGAGTCCCGGGAGCAGGCTGCTTCATGCCAGCTGACGAGCCGGCACAACAACAACAATTAATAAGACGTCTGCTAATAAAGCTAATGAGCAATAAATTCCCATCCTGATCGAGGATTATTGGAAACCTCCAATCTGGCGAGTTTTCACCTGCTTTTCTGATGGGTTTATGGACAAAGAGGTTCAGCTGAGCTGAGGGGAGCTTGGAATGACAAAGCCTCCAACAAACGAAACACCCGTCCCAGGGTTTTGCGGGAGGCGCTTGTGGAGATGCAGGGACCTACCAGCAGCTATTCACACCAGGGCAACGTCCCTTCTGGCTTGGGAGCGGATCACCCTTGCACAGCTCCGGGTACGGGGCTGTACGAAGTGCAGGGCAATGGAGAAGCAAGCGCAGGTGTGTGTGAATCTGCACCTTAACTCTGCTTGATGCTCTGTGAGCCCACGCGCCTGGATTGTCCAGATCAGGATGGCTGCATTTGTCCATAACCACAGTACGAGCCGTGCAATGGAATATCAGGCCCATGGTTCAGAATCGCCCTATGCCCAGTGTGCCCCCCAGTTCCTTCCAGCTGTGCGCCCAGCCGTAAATAAACATGAACACGGCTTGACATTTCACCTGATTTTTCTCAGGTCTTAGAGCAGCAGGAGCTGCCTCCGCATGTATGGAACTCCCCCCCACCCCGCCCGCTCCCCTGTTAGCCCCAGCTGGGCGAGGGTTTGTCATTTCCCAAAGCAATGTCTGCACTGGGGGGAAAACCCAGTGGAGACAGGAGAACACACGTGTGCACACACATAGAGCAGTGCACATCACTGAGCTAAGGGGCAGAAGCATGTTTTAGTAAATTAACTAATACAACCCCCTCTCCCTCCCACACACTCTCATGTCTGATCCATTGTACAGATCAGAGACTGTATCGTAGCCTCTGGCTTTTCATCTGCAGCTTAGAAAAATAAAGAAAAGGGAAGGGGAAGGGTTTGAACAGAGAGCGCCAAGAACAAAGGGGAAAGCAATAACACAGCTAGCGAGGAGGCAAATGTCTGGGAGCGAGTTGATTTCTGAGATCTGTCTGTGCGTCTCTCCTTCCGTGCGTGTGTCTGTCTGTCAGGGATTTATCCGGCAAGTCAGAAGTTACACTCAAAAAAATGACCTACTTTGGCTTGAACACCTTGTTATTTCCCTGTTGGAGAAAAGACAGAGCACGGCTGTCAAAGGCCAGATGATTTCTGTTCCCCCAAAGTCCTTCAAAGGATGGAAAGTGCTAGACACAGGTCGAGGAGCCGGGGGCTGGTGGGGGCAGGGCTCAGCTCAGTGGACTGGCCCAGGGTAAATCTCGGGCTTGGAGTGGATGGTGCTGAAATTGCATTGGCTGTTCCCAGCCAAACAGGGAGGCAGGACTCCTGATTTTGGCTCTCAGCTCTGGGAGGGAGCTGGGTCTAGTAGGGAGAGCAAAGGACTTGGGGGGATCAAAGCTCCAGGCCTCTACCCTTGGTTCCAGGAGACAGTGGGATGTAGTGGTTAGTGCCGGGGACTGGGACTCAGGACTAATGGATTCTATTACTGCCTCTAGGTGTGAGTGTGATCTAATGGTCAGAGCAGGAAACTGGGTGGGGGTTGGTTGTAGCCCAGGGAGTGGGGTTGAGTGGGTTAGAGCAGGGGGACTGTGGAGTCCGGGCTCTGCGAGGGGTGTGAGGGTAAGTGATTAGAGAAAGAGGAATAAGGGTCAGGACTCCTGGGTTCTCTTCTCAATTCTCACTCAGTGTGCGATTTTGAGCAAGTCAGTTAACCTCTCTGCCCCTTTCCCCATTGACTGGGGACCTTGGGAGGAGACGAGCCCCCTGCAGCTGCACTCACACAGCGGAGGGGGGAACAGAAGGGCTCTGTGCTTAAATAATATTAGGCCTGTGACAGTGACTCACAAAAGGCAGGAAGTGGAGCCTGGCTCTTATGGAAAAGTCCTATGCATCGGAACAGGAAAGGAGAATGTTTCTGTCGGGTTTCCTCGGCCTATCCTATAGAGGTGAATAGACAATTCTGTCCCGGCTATAGAATTCCATAGGCTGGTGTCAAAGAGCTGCAGAAAAGCCCCCATTCTCCATTCACATCTATAGTGTTGACAGGCCACAATTGGTTTAATCATCTCCATTGAATGCTGCAGGATCTTCCCATGAGGAGATGGAACTTTCACCCCAAAGCCGCACTCACCCACTGGTTCCTGCTACAACGGCCGGGTCCCCATTTTGGTGTTTCATGGGCGGTTGCCGAGTGATTGACAGCGCTTCAGGAGTTATTTCCTCAACCGCCCGCTGAGCAAAAGACCCATTTTCCAGACGGGAAAACAGGATGTGACTGGCCCAGCGAGGCAGCGGCAGAGCCAGGACTAGAACCCAGGAGTCCTGGCTGCCGCGCTGAATACCAGAGACCCGGTTCTCCATTGCCCTGTGTAGCCCTTTACCCTGGAGCAAATCAGCATGGTCGAGTTCTCCATTCCCTTTGCACTGGAGTGAGGTCTGGGCCAGGGGCAGGCAGATACACAACGGGGTTGGCAGTGGATCCCTGCTCCCTACTGCTGCCAACAGTTTTTTACTTGCATTATTTTAACTCCAGGTCTTCACCTTCATTTCTTGACCTGTGCCCATTAGTGTCACCTTCCTGGATTTTTTTTTTCATTATTATTTTCACATTTAAACACTAGCCGCTTTCCTATGCTTAACTATGGCCAAGCTGGACTCTTGGGCAAGTCATGTGATCGGGCCAGGCCTCAGTTTCCCCATCTGTAAAATGGGGATTAAGGTCCTTCCTTGGGGCTCTTGTCTGTTCAGACTGTGAGCTCTCTGGGGCAGGGCCTGTCTCTCACTGTATCCGGGCACCGCTGGTGTAGTTGGGTTTCTGATCTTGGCAGGGGGAGGGGGAGTCTCTGAAGCTACTGGAATATAAATAATGAACAACAGCAGTGCACCAACTGTGTGGTATTAAAAATGCAACTAAACCCAACGCAACCCTAGGACTTTGTCCTTCCACCCGCTCTGCCAATGCCTGTCCTGCCATCGGCGCTTAGATCTCTGCCTCCCAGTTGCTCCCTAGATTCAAAGCACTAGAAATGGGCCCGCTATTTATTTATCAGCACCACCTTCTGACCCCCGCTCCACGGCACCCAACACCAGAGCTGTCTGAACCTGCAGAATTTGAGTCTATTTTGTTTTCTTGCTGGTCAGGTTGTTGGCAAACTTTAAAGCTGGCTCAGACAGCTGAGCACATCTTGCCAGCAGGGCTGGGGCTGGGGGGGTCACGTCCTAGATTTTGCATCCCTCAAAGAGCAAAACAAAACAGAATCCATATATGGATATGCAGCTCCCAACACCCCCCGGATCTAAGCAGCCCCTCTCCAGCTCCCCGATAATCTGGGAAAGTTTTGCAAAAGTTCTTGGGGGGGGGGCTGCGCCCCGGTTCCGTGTGGGTGATTTGGGGGGTGGGGTGTTGGCGCGGCGAGGAGTTTGATGGGGGGGGGAGGGAGGTGTGGTGAGAGCCAGCGACGCATGCGCAGCACGGACACACGCCCTCCCCTGGCAAGAGCAATTGAGCATCTTTGCCTGGCGGCTCCGGGCAGGTGACGCGGACCGGGCAGCCGGCGGGGACCGGGCGGGGACCGGGCAGGGGGCTCGCGGCCCATGGCTGCGGGCGGGGACGCGAGCACCCCGGGGCCCAGCAGCGGCAGGCGGCGCGCTCGGCTCGGTGCCCCCTTTGTTCCCACCCTGCTGCCTGGGATGAGCCGGGATTGGCTCTGCCCCCCAGCCCACTGCGGGAGCCACTGACGGGGCTGGGCATGGAGCTCTGCCCCCGCCTGGGGTAGCCCCCGGCCCCTCCCCCAGTTCTCCCCACCCAGCCCCCCGCCCGCCTGCGCTCCGAGATGCGGTCGCTTCCCCTTCCCAGCCGGCGCTGACCGCGGCACCTGCTCCCCGGGCGGACGGGGAAATTCCTGCGGACCCTGGAGCGAGCGGCGGGGCCCCCCCTCTGCAGCAGGTACGTGGCTCTCTGCCCCCCCCCCCATCGCCTTTAAAGCCCAAACTTCTCGGCTCGCCCCGGGTGGCTTCGCTTAGTCCTGGCCCCGCAGCTGCCTCTCCCATCCCGAAGTCACCGCACTTTGCCAGGCACCTTTGGGAAGCTGCTTCAAATGACCCCCCCACCACCACCCGCTTGCCTTTACTCCGGGGGGGCATTGTCTAGCGCGTGCATGGCTGACTTTTCTTTGCAGAACTGGCTGGCTGCACCGATTTTTAAGAAGGGGGGAATCTCCCCTTACCTCCCCCCCTTTGAATAAAGTTGATACCGGGGTTGTTTGCATGATATATTATGGCTGTTGCTCATTGTCTGGTAACTGACCATCTCATCAGAACAAAGCAGGGTTGTCTCTGGTTGCAATGGGATCTAGGGGGTTTGCTCTTTTTTGGATGAATGTATTGTGGCGACCGAAGGCGTTGGGTAGATTGTTTCGCAGCCTAGCAGCGTGTTCAGAGGCGGTAAGTGAGCTTGACTTGGTGGGAGATCCAGCAAGCCCAGTGGGACAGAGATTGCAGGGAGTTCAAGGGAGGTTGGCAAAATGTTAGCTCTGGTGAATGGAGAGTGGATTGGTTCCAAATGAGCCGGTTTTATGTGAGTGTGAAACACACACACGGGGAGAGAGAAAGGGGGGGAACTAGAAGGAAAGGTGGCGGATGAGCCCCCCTCCCTCCCGACACAACCCCCAGGCACTGAAATTATTGGTGAGAGACAAGAGTCTCCAACGGAATGAAAATAAGCCTCAGGTAACTAGATTCAGAGCGGGGAGGCTCGAGCCAAGCCAAGATAAGATAAAGTGGTGGAAGGAGGAGAGAGATGGGTGCTAATGAGACAGGTGGAGAGATGCTGAATTATTTATTCTTGTTAGTAGGAAAATGCTGAAACTAAAATTTCAGCGAAGGGAGTGTGTTGGGGGGGGGGAGTCTTGATGAGGCGGGAGCAGGAACTGATCCCAGGGCTGGCAGGATGGGAGAAATATCATTTCTATTAGAGAGGATTATACCCTGTTAAATCACACTGCAGCCTTGCAAGCCAGGGGGGTGGGCCGGGCAATAATGCAATACCAAAGCAATTCGGGGGGGGGGGGGATGTCAAATAACGTTATGAAGATCAATGGCTCTGCCTTGGAGTAATTTCTCCCTCCTTCTCAGTCTGGTGGAAGTAGCTCAGAGGTAGCTAATCCAACACAGAGACAGCATCAGCCTACAAAGGCGCTAGCTGTATCTATAGCCTCATCTCCATGGCCTTTGTTACGAGATTCAAGGAGGGGGGGGGTGGATCACCCCATAACTGCCCTGTTCTGTTCATTCCCACTGGAGCACTTGGCAGTGGCCACTGTCAGAGACAGAAACACGGGGCTGGATGGGCTATTGGTCTGACCCAGCATGGCCGTTCTCAGGTTCCTGTTCTGCAGACGGTGAGAGCTGGGGTTTGTGACAGTGTAACTGTTTATTTAAAAAAAATCAAAACTTTCAGCGCCAAGAGCATTGCGACTTGCCCTCCTCCCCCCCCCCGTTGTCTTATGGGCAGAGAGCAAAGCTGAAGCCCCTTCACGTTTCCTGCTTTGAGATTAGTCGAGGATGGGTGTGAGGTGGTGGTGGTGATGTCGTGCATTGCTGGAGCAGATTGCCTAGAACGTACCAGGACACATCCTGGAATTTCAATACGCAGGGCACAGCGAGATCAGGGCTGCGTTACATCAAAGTGCCAAGAGTCAAGGCTGGTTTTCCATCGCAGAATACCTAAACAGAGACAGCAGTGGCAGTCCAGGCCGGAAACTCAGAGACTTTTGGCTATGCCTTCCCAGTAGACACAAAGAAGGGACAGCCAGCTCTCTAGGGGATTAATTGGGCTGGATTTAATTGCAGTGCTTTCAAAGAAAGAAAAGAAACCATACAAATGACTGAATCTTTGCTAACTTCGCTAAGAGGCTTGGTTCGTTTGCTAACACATTTTCCCAGTGCAATGTGTTTGCAGGCTAGCACTAGGGATCTGGGTCTTTTTGAAAGCTACTCTTTGCACCTGACATTGTGCATGCCAGCTTGAGGGCATTGCTACGCTACCTATAACAGCCCCTCGTGGGTTCAACAGCAGTTCAAGGGGAGATACTTGTTTTGCCGTTTGGATGAGCTTGTGTTTAGTGGGTGTGTGTATTGGGGGATTCTATGCATGTTTGTTTAACAGGAGGAAAATAATTCAGGCTGAAAGTGGGTTTTTAACATTATTGTTCTGTTCATTTATTTTGTTCCTGGGTAGCTCCTGCCATGTGATAGAAAAAGCAAAATAAAATAAGAATCAATATTATTCTGAAATAAAGGATGCAGACCGCACGCCCAATAAAAATCACACCTATTAAGGAGCCCATATTGGACAAGATCGCAGCTTTCCAAGGTGCTAATTTATTCTAGTAGAGTGGAGGGGGGAAATCTCTCATTGCCTGAGAGATACGGGGATAGCGAGTTTTGCAAAATCCTTTTGTTGTGGAGGGTGGGCAGAGGAGGTAGAAAGGGAAGAGCTGGGATTTGCGTGTGGATTTCTGTCTTTCTGATTCTTGTCCTTCGCCGCTTGATATCGACATATGGGTGGAAGCAAAACCCCGCCCCCTCCCTGGAAGGCAGAAGCAAGTTTGTTACTGGAGGTGGGTGCTGGGAGATGCATCTTCTCACGGGCTTGTATCCTGCCAGTGAGCTAAGATGTCTCTTTGGTCTCTGCCGTCCTGCTGTTGTGCAAGGCAGCAGCTGGGCAGGGTCCTTTTGGGGAGAGATCTGCACAACTTGGCTCAACCCCTCCTCTGTAAAGTTGGTTGACGCCTCAGATTGCAGGGCACATCCAATGAGGGGCGGCCGGAAAAGCTCTGTGGTTTGAGCATTGGCCTGCTAAACCCAGGGTTGTGAGTTCAGTCCTTGAGGGGGCCATTTGGGGCAAAAATCTGTCTGGGGATTGGTCCTGCTTTGAGCAGGGGGTTGGACTAGATACCTCCTGAGGTCCTTTCCAAACCTGATATTCTATGATTTCTATGAATGACACCCTCTCCAACAGCTCCCCCAGCTGGTCAGTCTGTGGAGTAGCACATGCTTCTTGCCCCCCTCCCAATCATTGACTGGCCCAGCTGAGGAAGGAGGCAGCCCCCCACCCTGTCACCTCCTGGGAACAAGCTGAGCAGATTTGGGAGCATGGGGGCGGGGCTCTCTGGCTGTTCGATGGGGTGTGCCAGGAACCCTGCAGCCCAGGTGAGCTCTAAGCAGCAGGGCCTTGTGCACAGAGATGCAAAAGCAGCAGACAGGGCTGGTCAATCCCAGAGGCACTCGGCAGCATGAATGGACCTCGCTGATTCTTGGCTTCCGCTGCCCCATCCCAGGGCCACAGCAACCACATGGTGCATCCAGCTGCCCCGAAGGTCTTAGGTGGCCACGTGTCCTGGTGCCAGAGAGGTGGAAGTGACCTGTCAGGTCCATTTCCCAGGCAGTGCAGGATTTCTCCCTGCAAACGTGCCAAGCATGGGTGCTCCCGCCCCTTTCCTTGGGACACTGGCCCCAGCCAGCTCCATCACTGGTCTCGCCCTGACTCTACAATCCCTCTGGTTTCTCCAGAGCTCTCCAGAACCGAGGTACCTGGCGGGAGCGGGGAAGGAATCAGAGCCCCCTTGGTCGGCGGAGGGCTAGTCAGAGGCGTAGCGAGCGCCCTCCGTACCCTCCGACCGGAGGGGGCCCCGCAAGGAAGGGGGCCCCTAAAAGTGGCAAAATAAATACCGCATTCCAGTTTCTGCATTGTAAGGGGCCCCGCCCGGACATATGTTCGGAGAGGGCCACCGTTTGGAGGGGGCCACGTTCTTTGTTGCTACGGCCCTGGGGCTAGTCCTGATACAGAACAATCTCCAGTCCCACTTTAAGGTCCTCTGGGGCAGATGCATCCCTGTTACCCCAACCTCAGCAAGGGGCCGGTTGCTTGGTTTAAAGTGGGGCAGCTCCATCACAGGCTGATTTACACCATTAATTATGTAGGTTCCAGGAGCACCTAGAGGCTGAGATGAGAGCAGGCCCACGCTGAGCTGGACACCGTGTGGTCAGATCCCAGGGATCTTACATCTAAATAGACAAGACAGACAAAGGGCTGGAGGAGAAACAGAGGCACGTGGATGGGGGGGTTCAACCACGGTCACACAGGGGGTCAGTGGCAGAGCTGTTCTACCGCCCAGTCCAGTGACCGACCAAAGGGAAGCGCGTAGATTCCAAGGCCAGAAGGGGGCACTGTAATCATGGGCTCCCCTGCTGCACAGCACAGGTCCTAGGACTGCCCCGCAGTGGTTTTCGTTTGGACGGGAGCATTCCTTATACCATTCCTGTCTGAAACGCAGCGGGTCGTTCCCCCCACCCCCTCAGTGTGGATGAGCAATGTGGGTGGTGAAATTTACCCCGGACCAGGCTGTTTGGCTGAGAAAAGTCAGCTGGTGCCCCCTCCACCCAGCACTGAGCTCCGAGTCACGGTGCAGGGCAAGGAGCAAATAAAAGGGATCCGGTATGGGGCTCCTGGGAGTGTCCTGCCAAGGCTTTGCCCCAAGGCACGGTGATACCTAAACCAGCTGCACGGCGCTTCAGCCTGAATTCTGGATTCCAGGGGTTTCCTCCCCTTCGATTCAGGCCCGGAATGTTTAATTCCGGCCGTAGCCAGGCTCTGCATATCAGCATTACAGCCTGCCCCAGCCCGTCAATGGGAGCTGGAGACTCCTCCTGGAGCAGCTGGGAGACGCTGGTCCCCCCAGAGATAAGATGGGCCCGTTGGAGGGCAGTCCCCACAGAGAGACGAGTTGAACTGAGTTGGTCAGGTCTCATCCCAGCCCTTCTCCTGCTTGGGAGAGGCTCTGCACTGGAACAGCAGTGGGGCTGAAGGTCAGACTGAAGGGCATTGACAGAGCTCGGTGTGTGGGTGGCGTGGGAGAGTCCAGGGCTGGGATAGCAGGGAGTGCTGCTGATCTGGACTGAGGGGCATTGCCACAGCTGTGTGTATGGGGCAGGACTGGCGCTGGGATGAAACCAGATAGCACAGAACCCGTCAGCTCCAGCCGGTGCCCTCCCCCTCATTTTCACTCAGGCCAGAGTCACCCAGGGCTTTCTGAACGAAAGGGAAAGGGTTTCATTCCCACGCTTGGCAAAGGAACCTGCCAGCGTCACCTCTGCCCCCAATGGCCTCATGGCTGAGGCATCAGCACCGGGGGAACTCCCCCAAGTTCACTAGGGCAATGAATTCCTTCTCCCCACACTCATGTGGCTCTGGGGTTTGGAACTGGGCGGTTCAGAGGGGGAAACGCCAGGAAAACTACCAGGGACGTCCCAGCCGCCTGTGAGGAATGAAGCTGTGTTTCATCTGAAGCTAATCACAGGGCCCAAGCTCTGCATATTCATGAGATGGATGAATTATTCATGAGGCGACAGCCAGCGACAGATGTGAAAATGTTCACCGCTGCTGGGGGGAGAGGTGGGCTTTGTGGGTATTTTTTTAAATCAATATAATCTGGTGTTTATCCCGATTTTAATAGGCAGACGGTGGCCTGAGGGTTGGTCCTGCGTGAGAAAGGGATAAGATTCCCATGCGCGGAAGAGGCATGTTTAGCAGCCGAGCCCTGTCTTTTCCGAATAGTGGAAATAATGGCATGTATTTATGCATCGTGTGCCAAACAACTGCCTACAAATGTCTCCCTAATTGCAAAAAGCTGCCGGATGAGTGAAATATTGTCTATTACACAAGGGCCCAGACAGCAGGCGTTTCAGGGATTGGGGTTTGATTTTTTTATTTTTTAGCTAACACTGTTATGCCATGACAAGCTGCCTTGTAATTTCATTTCTTTGCTTAGAGGAGGAGGAAATAATCTGCTTTGTTTCATTTGCAACCACTCCTTTCTTGTTTGGTTTTGTTCAGTTTGGTTTGGTTTAATAACCTTAACATTAGCTCGGAGGGTGATCACAGCTATTATTAATGAATTACACTGGTCTTCTTAATTAGTTGCTCACACATGGGTCGCTGGGGCAAAGGGAGAGGACCCTAATGACCATGAGTGGCTTCTGTTGTATCTCTCAGCTGGCTAATTAACACCCCGCCCCAGCCCACACTGAATGGCAGATCTGTGCTTACCTCCGAGACACGATCCTATCTGTGACTGCAGAGACGGACTTTACACGCTGGAACATCTCATCAAGCCGCGTCCCAGACGAGCCTGTCCCGCTGGTATCTCTGCTGGTCACACCACGTCACATGAAGTAATAGAATCATAGGACTGGAAGGGACCTTGAGAGGTCATCTAGTCCAGTCCCCAGCATTCAATGCAGGGCTAAGTATTATCTAGACCATCCCTGACAGGTGTTTGTCCAACCTGCTCTTAAAAACCTCCAGTGACGGCTCAATCGGATCGCCAGCCGAGACTTGGCTATCTAACATTGCTGGGTTTAAGCCATTCACACGGAGGGGAGTACACCGGAGAATTGGTTCACTATTGATGCTCAGAGACATATGCTCCCACAGCAAGACTGTCCTGCCGCACAGCGCCTCCTAGCGTCGAGCGGGGGATTGTTTCAGGGCTGACTCAACAGGCAGTTTGCCCCCTGCTGAGTCACATGGCTTAAATTAAAGATCTAAATGGTGGCAAATAAGATGATGAGGTTGTTCCCATCTCCAGCAGCATCCTCGTGCCCTGCAAAGGGCGGCCCAAATGACCTCTTTCTTCCTCAGCCAGAAAAATCTCCCCAGGAAAGGCCACACAGCTGTCAGTGTAAGAGTGAGGAGGGATTTAAACCCCCCACCTTTGGGTCGCAAGAAACAGCTGCTCCACCACCCTGCTGAGGGACAAGTACCGTAGCTAGTACAGGTAGCAGCACTTACATTGCATTAGAGGCCTCTCACCACTAGAGGGAGAGACGAGTCCATAAGCAAAGGGGACGTTTAATCAGAGGCATCATGTAAAGTTCAGGCCTAGATGGTGAGCGTGACTTTGTGCACACGTGAGATGTGCACCATGATCCTTCTTGTGAGACACAGAGGCATTGGGACGGGGGGAGGGCGATGAAGTGGGAGAAGCAGCTTCTCCTGGCCTCCTCTGTGCTTCATCCAGGAATATCTTTCCCCCTAGAATTTCAGGTCAGGGTGAAGTGAAATTAGCCAGCATCCAAGTCGAACAATCCAGGCCGCCCGTTGCTCATTCTTCTCTCTGCAGTGAGGCGCTTTTCAGGAGCCCTTTGAGGTGCGAAGTGCAGTACCAAAAAAATGAGAAAGAAACAACAATGAAAAGGCATGAAAGGGAAGCGGGTCTCTTTCAAGCTTGCTCTGTGTAAGCTCTGCCTTGGCGGGGACAATGGCTTTCTATTCAGAGATCCAGGTCCTTTTGTAACGAGAAGCCAACCCCTGGTGGAAGCAAAATTCTGTATGCCTCCGTCGGACACCTAGATAAATGATCTGGGGAAAGGGGTAAACAGGGAGGTGACAAGGTTTGCAGATGATACAAAATTACTCTACATAATTAAGGTCAAAGCTGGCTGTGAAGAGTTACAAAGGGATCTCACAAAACTGGGTTTCTGGGCAAGAAAATGGCAGATGAAATTCAGTGTTGATAAATGCAAAGTAATGCACACTGGAAAACATAATCCCAATTATACATACAAAATGATGGGGTCTAAATTAGCTGTTACCACTCAAGAAAGAGAACTTGGAGTCATTGTGGATAATTCTCTGAAAACATCCGCTCAATGTGAAGTGACAGTCAAAAAAATCTAACAGAATGTTAGCAACCATTAGGAAAGGGATGGATAATAAGACAGAATATAGCATGATGCCACAGTATAAATCCATGATACAGCCACGCCTTTAATACTGCATGCAGTTCCGGTCGCCCCATCTCAAAAAAGATACATTAGAATTGGAAAGACTACAGAGAAGGGCAACAAAATGATGAGGGGTACGGAACAGCTTCCATATAAAGAGAGATTTAAAAGACTGGCAGTGTTCAGCTTAGAAAAGAGACAACTAAGAGGGGAGATGATAGAGGTCGATAAAATCATGTCTGGTGTGGAGAAAGTGACTAAGTGTTATTTACCTCCTCACATAACACAAGAACCAGGGGTCACCCAATGAAATGAATAGGCAGCAGGTTTAAAACAAAACAATGGAAGTATTTCTTCACACAACGCACAGTCAACCTGTGGAACTCATTGCCAGGGGATGTTGTGAAGGCCAAAAGCATAACTGGGTTCAAAAAGGAATTAGCTGAGTTCCTGGAGGACAGGTCCAGCAATGGCTATTAGCCAAGATGTTCAGAGATGTAACTCTGTGCTCCGGGTATCCTTAAACTTGTCAATGCCAGAAGCTGGGACTGGATGACAGGGGATGATTGATCACTTGATAAATTGCCCTGTTCTGTTCATTCCTTCTGAAGCATCTGGCAGTGGCCAGTGTTGGCAGGCAGGATACTGGGCTAGATGGACCATGGGTCTGACCTAGTATGGCCGTTCTTATGTATTCTAAGTAGCCCTGCCACCTGCCATAGCAAGATCTAGAAGCCTTTCTCTACTTACCATCTGCGTTCTGTTTCATGACCCCTGCTGTTGCCTAACCCAGCACCCCTTCTTTTCCAGACATTCAGGTTCTAGGTTTTCCTATCCCACTTCTCATATTCAAATCTAGAACCCCTTCTCTCCTAGCTGTCCAGATTCTAGATTACCCCACCATTTGCTGTAGATCAGCCTAGCCCCTTACTTTCCCCAGACATCTGGGTTCTAGGTCACCTTACTCCAACCTGCTATAGCCAAACCTAGAACCCTTTATCTCTCAGGCTAAAACCTTGCAATACCCACCCTTTTGCACATCTCCGTCACCCTTTTCAGCCTTGGTGTTGGCTTCTGAGAGTGTCTTTCTTTGCTCCACAGAGGTCAGATGGGTTAGGATCAGTCCTTAGCAGCATTTCTGTGTTGGGCAAGAGATAGTCCACTACACAGGGGGCTGGTTGGGGTTTTGATTGCAGGTTAGTGGATCAAGGAGGGATGGGGAGGGAGAGAGCAAGGGAGATCTCAATAATTAATGAGCTGTCAGCACTCGGCGGAAATATGAAGCCGGCTTGTTGGCCGGAGGGTCGATAGGGATCTATCGATATTCTCGCTGTTGCTCAGAGCTAAGTACATCGGGGGGGGGGGGGGGGGGGGGGGGGAAGCGGGTTCACATGCTCTCCCAATTAAAGGCATGTTAAAAAAAAAGACCTAAGTGAAGGTCCCAATCTTCCGGGGGCAGGGGAGCTGGGAAGGACAGTAGCGGCAGTGACCTTTTCCTCTGACCTTGGAATGGACTCCGCCTGGTTGCAGCTGATTTAGCACTTTCTGGGCTCCCCTAGCAGCTCGCAGCCAAGCTGGGCCGGGCCCTGAAGACCCGTATGGGCTTAGGTTAGTTACAAGCCAGTGAAAACAGGACGTCCCTCCTTGGGTTTGGTCTTTGCCTTCCTTGGCTGTGAATTGACGCCTGCTCCGGGGAGGAGAGCGGGACTGGGTCTGCACAGCCCCGTGGCTGGGGAACGCCCGGACAGATGAGATCAGGGCTGTGGTTTGGGACCCTTGCTGGACTCACGGGGAGGGGAGCCCGGGCCATTTCCGCTCCCTGCTGAGCTGCGCCTCTGGCTCGGAATCAATTTCACGAAATTCCTGGCTCAGGCGTATCCATTGCTGAGGGCCCCCCTGGCCCCAAAGCCGGTTAGCAGGGCTGTTCCCGGGACAGAGGGGAGGGAGAAGCTGCATCATTTAGCAAATCCAGGAACAGATTGGTTGGGGGGAAGACAGAGTCTTCCCCATCCCCACAAAATAACCCCCCCACCCCCCGCCACCAGCTCCTGACTGCAGTTCAGAGCCTGATTGGATCTTGGAGGCAGTTTCTTCACCCCACTCCCTTGGGGCTGCTTGATCTTCCTTCTGCTGCTTCAGTGAAACCTGCAGAAATGCTGATGTCAGGGGGACGATGGCACAGCTGAGCGGGCGCATTAGTTAACACTGAACAGCAAAGCATTTTACTGCGGCCCCCTGGCCTCAACCGCTGCCAGGCTCCAGCCCCTGCCGCCTCCTCTGGGCAGAGGGAGGATCTGCCTTACATCCGGCTTTGCCTGTGAAACCGGAACGCACCTGGCTGCTGCGTCTCCAAGCACAGGGGGGTCAATCCTCCCCATAGCCGGGGTAGGGCTGGAGCCCCGTGATCCCAGCGAGTGGGGTGCTCCCCGTTCAGCCGTACCGAGCAGCAGCAAAGGGGGTTGACATGCCCTGGCCACGTTTGTGCTGGGTGTTGGATGTGCAGGTGGCGCTGGAGCTTAAAACCTAAAGCGCAGGCCCCCACTGCTTGAGCTATAAGGAGACTCCTCCCCAATGGACAGTATAGGGCCTATGATTCACAGCTGGGCAGTTCTGCTTGCATCCAGGAGAGGACAGAAGAGTTTGTGCGTGAGCACCCACCCACCCACCCACCCACTTAAAGACCATCACACTGTATCGGAGAAGGACCCACACTGGGCAACCCAGAATTTGGGACAGGAGCTGGGGGAATGGAATTTCACCCTCGGGTGCAAGGGGAAAACCAGGCCATGCCTGGGGGCAGCCGGCTGCTGTTCCTGACCAGGGTGTGTGATCAGAGCGGGGAATCGGGTGCCCGGAGGAGGGGAGCTGAAATAGGATCCCACTGTAAAATGTCAGCTCAGCTGTGAAGGAAGCAGATTTGTGCGTGTTCATGTATTCATCCCCCATTGTCTGCGGGTTTCCAGTGGAGGCCGATGGCCATTAGCATTCTTCCTGCCCTGGCCACCCCGGGGCTGCGTGCTGTTTAGTGCCACGTCTCTCAGGGAGGCTCCTGTCACCAGATGAGGGGCAGACAGGTAGCAAAGTGCTCAGAACCCAGGCCTGGTTCCCTGCCTACCTATCCAGCCATCCCCATGCACCTCCATCTCTGTATCCATCCATTCAACCATCTCCAACCCCATCCCTTGATCCTGCCATGTCTGTCTGTCCACCTGTCTCCCACGCCCGTGTATCCCCCTCTGTCTGGGCCCATTACCACAGGGTCGCACCGGACCTAGGGTTTCCTAGGGTAACTTTCCGAGACATAGGCCCCAGCCACTTCCCGCAGGTGAGCTAGTCTGTGGGTGGTGGGATGGAGCCTAGACTCTAGAGGGGAGCGAGATGGGGCACATTCCCCTCTGGGGGTGGGGGAGCTAAAATGCCCCTTTGCTTAGGGGACTGAAGTCTAAGCCCATCTCTGAGCCCAGAGCCATGCCGGCCCCCCCCCCTTCCCATCTCCTTGCCCTCAGAGGCTGACAGCAACGTTTTATGATTCACGTGCCATGGCTGGTGAAAAAGGCCCCCAGCAGCAATACGGGAGATGTGGGAGGGGACTGACAGGCCTTTAATCCTCCCCACTCCCAGTGTCCCCGGTGGAACAGCCCTCGCGGGCTGGGCCCTTTCCCCCAAAGTTAAGCACGAAGGTTTTAAGCAAATCCAGGCTGGTGAAAGGCTGGAGCCGGGGCACCCAGGCTGGACACTCTCAGCGTGGGCTCATTGGGGGAGATGATTGATCGTCCAGTAGCACCCAAAGGCTCCCGGGCAGGATGGTGGCCCTGCTGTGCTTGGCGCTGTTCGTACACACGCAGACAGGGTCCCTGCCGCAGGGAGTTTGCAATCTGAGAGGGGAGGTGAAATGGGGCTCGGAGGGAACGGGCCAGGCGGCGGTTACACGCACCGTTGCCAGAGAGGGAGGCCTGGCAGGGTGCTAACAAAGGGCCCGACGAGGAGCAGAACAGACAGCCCGTCCCCACAAGGCGCACGGCTGCCCTGCTGCTCCAGCGGCCAAGAGAGAAAGGCCAGACACAGAACAAACCCCAGCCCTGGATGGTTCGTGTTCTGCCCACACCCCAGTAAGCAGCCGGCCCTTTATCTCCTGGGCTGTCAGCCCGCAGGTTGGGGGTCGGCCCTGAAACTCACACTGGCCTCCTTAACTGCAGCGCCCGGTCAGCCCCATCCCAGGCTTTGCGGCCTTTCCCTACACTGCAGCAGCCAGAGCCGGCTCCGGCTCCCAGGTGAGTCTCGGTGACTTATTAGCAGTTTATTTCCCGTCTTCTCCTTTTTATTACTTCAAAACATGTCAGAACTGAAGCAATTTTCCCTCTGTCAGGGCTGTCGGCTTTGTGTCTGCGGCTGCCTTTAGCCGAGACGCCAGCGCCGGGCGGGGCAGGACTCTGGCTCGTTCTGAGCTGCCCCGAAGGAAACTCGGCCCATGTTTGGGTGGCTGGGAGGGTGGGAAACAGCCACGGTCCAGCTCCCACTCCCGCTCGAGCCCTTATTAGTTGTAGCTAGCTGGGGGCCTGCACTGCCTGCGGGGGCTGGTCGTCTGGCTGGGTTGTGTCAGCGCATTGAGGTGCTGGGTGTGGGGGTGTGGAGGGAGGTGGCTGGGATGTGTGTTTGGCTCTGCATTGTGTGTGTTCTACACACATGGAGGGTACTGTGGGGGCAGGGCTGTGACATGTGTTTGCTGGGCCATGGGTGTGCAGGGTTGTGGGGGGTTGTACTCACATGGGGAGTGCTGGGGGGCAGGGCTGTGACATGTGTTTGCTGGGCTATTGGTGAGCAGCTGTGTGGGGGGTTGTACACAATTGGGGGGGCAGGGCTGTGACATGAGTTTGCTGGGCCTGTGGGTGTGCAGGGTTGGGGGGGGTTGCACACACATGGGGAGTGCTGGGGGGCAGGGCTGTGATATGTGTTTGCTGGGCCATGGGGGGGGATTGTACACAATTGGGAGTGCACTGGGGGGCAGGGCTGTGACATGTGTTTGCTGGGCCTGTGGATGTGCAGGGTTGTGGGGGGTTGTACTCACATGGGGAATGCTGGGGGGCAGGGCTGTGACATGTGTTTGGTGGGCCATGGGGGGGGGTTGTACACAATTGGGGGTGCTCTGGGGGAGGGGCAGCTCTCTCTGTTCTCTGAGTCTGATTCTCCACTCACATGCTCTGGCTTGACACCGGTGTGGCGGGTGGCGGCGCTGACTCACTCCTTATTTACCCCAGGTCCGGGAGCTCAGAGCCAGGCCCCGGTGAGAGTGGCACGGGGGTGTGGGCTGCACAGGCTGTGTGTGGGGAGGGGATCGGACCCAGCCCCCGGTATGTGTCTGCGAGCCCCAGGAAGCGCGTGGCTGCAGGTTCTGCATCCTCAATGGTTTCAGCACCACGGACAAGGGCGCAGCCCCTCTGCCATGGCCAGGCTCCCAGCTCTAACCGCTGGGTGCAGGATCCCTGCAGGAAACGTAACCCATCCCCACAAGCCCCTGTCCCTGCCCCACCTGCCAATTCACAGGGCCTGGGAAACGCCCCACTGCTCCGGGCCTCGCACACTCGGGCACGTGGGGCCTTGCTGGCGCCTGCCTCCCAGTGCCATGGGAGACACCCAGGGGTGGCCCCGGTGTGCACGTCTCCTTCAGCCCCACAGCAGGGGGGTCTGCTCAATGCGACCGATTCCAGCTGACACCGCACACTTTGATTCCCCAGAGATATTGCCTTCCCCCGGGGTCCCTCGGCCCCACAGCCCCACCCAGCTGAGCAGAGGCTGATGCAGCATCACAATGTGCGATGCCATGGAGTCTGCTAGTGACTTGGCTGTTCCCACCAGTTTGACATGGGATGTGCCCAGACACCACGGGGATGGGCAGCAGCCTGCAACCTATGTTTGGGCCGGACGATGAAACTCCATTGGGGTCACCCTTCCCCAGCCCTATAGACGCAGGCCCTCGCCGCTGAGTGGGGAGCGGGAGCTGGTTCCTCCTGCCCTGCCAGAGCTGGGAGCCAGGCAACAAGATTTAATGTGTTGGGATAAACTGGCATTTTAGAGCTGTCCATCCCCACCCCCCACTGGCCTCTCGAGAGCCAACGGCTGATGTCAACGGGAGTCAGTGCCAAGCTCACGGATGTGGCTTCTGGGGAGAGGAGGGGGGGAGTCTCCCCTCCCTGGTGCCTTGAGTTTGAACAACTCCCTCCCCCCCACCCCCATGACTCCTCTGAGCCTCAATGAAAACTCAGCCTGAAGCACTAACTTTCATCTGCTCCCAGCCACATGCTAGGTAGGTGAATCCCTGCGGAGTCCCTCCCAGGCACCCAGAACTGGGCCCAGGTCCACTTGAAATTTGGCCCCAACCCTTTACCTTTGGCTCAGAAGGCAGCTGCCCCACAGTCTGTGCACAGCTGCCTTTCTGCCCCATCTCAACGCAAGAAGGTGGGCGTCTCCACCCGGCTGGTAACACAGCTGGCAAACCATCCCCCATCCCCAGCCGGACTTCGCAGTGCCCCTGGGATACAGGCTGTGTTAATCTGACCTGGGGCTCAGCCCGGCTCCCCTTCAATCCACTTCCCAGCCCACGTGGACGCCAGGTTCACAATCCAAAGAGCAACTTGCATGTTTAACATTTAAATCAAATGCTAACTGTTTCCCCAGCCGTGCTGGCCTGGTGTTTGCTCAGCCGGGAGCCACTCTCCAAAACAACTTGCTGGGTACACAGGGAAGGGCTTACGGGAGTATTTACACATTTGCACATTAAAGCTTCTCTTCAGATTCTTAAACCAGGGCTCCTGTCAGCTGGGAGGTTCCTTCAGCCCCGCTTGGCCTGGTTCCCAGACAATCCTTCTGGTCAGGAGAATTAGGCCTTGGTCTGCAATATGCCATTGCTGCCTTCCTTTCTAAGCAAGGGGGAGGATGGTCTTGTGACGGAGGCTTACAATCTGCAGCCAGAGTGGATGACTTTAGGGAAGACCTTTCCAGGCTCTGTGCCTCAGTTTCCCCATCTGTAAATGGGGGGGTGACAGCAGTGATCTGTCTCAGTGAAGTGTTGGGAGGGCACATTCACTGATGTGTGTGATTGAGGCTGAATAGCTACATCCCAAAACCACTGACCTTTGGCCTGCTGGAAATCTGGACCCAAATTTAGCAGATGTATCGAGATGTGGGCGGGAAATGGTTTTCCTGTTCCATGAGAATTTCCCAGATTAAAAAAAAAAAACCACCCTGAAATGGGACAAAAATTCAAAATCTCAAAAACTTTTATAAGTTGAAAATCTGAACGTTTCAGGTGGGGTCAATTGAGACGTTTCGGTTCAGTTTTGACCTAACTATACATTAATGTAACGTTTAGAAAATCTAGAAACGTGACATGGACAATTTTGAAACGGGAAAATCATCAAAACCGGCCCCTCTCCCGGGAACCGTTTGGTTTCAACCAATTGGGATTGTTGACCCAAAAAAGGGCATTTCAAAAACTGCTGCTGGCTGTAGACATAACCAACAAGAGACTGCTCAGAAACACGGGCTTTCAGGGGCCAGGTTCCTGTCATGTGCATTTCACAGCTCAGAGTGTTCAGGGCCAAACCCAGCCATTGTTACCGACAAGGATCCTGCTGTGGTCAGCTACCACCGCCTGCTGCTGGATGGAATGAGAATTGCTTAGCTGTGTTTCATAGGCCCCGTACTGCTAATGAAGTTCTCCTTTAGTTCAAGGGGGAGCGGGCTGTGAGCTCAATCCCTGCTTATCACTGAATTTGGAGCAGCCCCCAGGAGTCAGCACCGTGAAGGGGTGAGTGGTGCTAGCTCTGTGCATACAGATTTGGAGGCAGACAAGACAAACCAAAACCAGTGCTCTTGTATTAAGAGCTAAAATCAACCCAGCTGAGTTGTAACCAAAGGATCCGGGGGAGGCAGGAAAATCCCAACTCTGATTGGGCCCAAGGAAACTCCACCCACAAGGTTTCCCCCCCCTCCCCCACTGCAAGATTTGGAGGTACACGCATGACATCATCCGAGCCAGCTCTCCAGGGCTTTGTCACCTGGCCTCTGCTGACAGGTGCTGGCTTTGCAAATCAACCTTTTCACCTCTGCCACTTTCACCACCCTGGGTCAGCACATCAGCTGGTGCCAATGGGCTCTGCTCCCTCGACTCCATGAGTGAGTCCCACCAGCCGGGGTTCTGGCCCCGTGGACTTTCATTTCCTCCTGCTGTGGCTTCTCCGGACAGGCATGACTGGTTTGCGGCAGCAGCCTAAACCTTAACGGTTATTGTCAAGTGCTCAGACATGGGGGGAAGGGCGGGGAATGGGTGTGAGCCCTGGGGCTCCCCAGGAGATGCCTCATTCCCCAGAGCAGGCCGCCCGCCTGTCAGACATTAATTGTTTGTGATGGAAAAGCTTTTTCTCTCCTGAGGCGGCAGAGAAAGTCAAAATTAGCATTTCAATGGGGAGGATTTAGAAATGTGCAACATTCGGAGCTTGATAATGTCAAGTTATCTTTTCTTTAAACGGGAAGGAAGGGAAAACTTTAGTGCCGCTTTTTGTCTCCACTGGGAAGCTGAATTCCAGCCTTGGGGACTCTGCCTCTCGCTAATGATCTGGGCCTGGGCCGAAGCTTGGGGCAGTCTGGCCTGGTGCATGGAAGCAGGGTTTGGCACATGCCCCTTTAAGAGCCACCTTGCGGAATTGAAGCGTTGGGTAAAGTCTGGGTTTGCAGTGATCTGAAAGGGGGGACGTCTGCCCGGGATAATGCCAGCAGCCAGCCTCGCGCCAACCCCTGTCCATCCGCGGCCTCTGCTTAGACTGCTGGCAAGGGAGCCAATTAGTGCCAGGAGATGGATTGAGACCCGCCAGCTTGTGGCCACTAGACTACCGGCACATGGACACTTTTGTCACTGCAGCTTGGGACTGGATTCCGGCTCAGGCTAGAGGGGCTCCATATGCCATTCCCCAAGCCCGCCGGTCCACCCCAAACTGGCCTGTTTTCCTTTCTCCCTTCCCCCGAGCCAGCCAGTTCCGCGCCCTGGGGGCCAGATGGGAGCCAGAACCCCTCTAGAGGGGAAAGCCCTGTGTCCCATTCCCTCCTGCCCTGGGGCTGGCTCAGAGCCGGTGCCTCCTAGAGGGGAAAGGCCCATATTCAATCCCTGAGGAGATCCCACCGTCTCATCCGAGAGGTGCAGCATCCCAGTAGCTATTTCAGACCTCCCGCCCTCCCAGAGCCCAGCTGTTGTCTGGCCACTCCAGGGACATGCGGCGGGAAGGGGCCGGTGTCCCCTGCTGGGTGGGCCAGGGCACCGTTGCTCTCTGAGCAGGCGACTGCGCATGTGCAGCACACCAGCAGGGAGTGACCGTCGGCTCCTGACTTGGGAGGGGTATGGCCTCTTTGCTAGGAACCCGCTGACTGCCCAGTGACTGAGCCCAGCCGTGCGTCGTGACTGAGGGCAGGGGTCAAGCTCTGAGCTCCGCGGGATGCAGGATCATTCCTTCCATAGCCCTGGCACTTTCACCGTCGTCTGGCTCTGGTGGCTTTGGGCTGGAACAAGTGCTGCTGCTGAGCCAGTGAGGGGACCCTGGGCCCAGTTCTCAGCTGGACCCAGTATCCGTAGCTCAGGGGGCCTGCAAGTCCCCAGTGTGGCCAGCCCAGTCCTCACTGTAGCACAGAGCAGCATTCGGGACAACCCCCCAACACACACGCTGTGCAGGTGGACGGCAGAGAAGGGGGCTACACTGGCCTTACCCCATCTTGGGGACTCCCCCATGTCACAGGGGACCCTCTGCTCGGCCACTCCCCAGCTTCAGCACCCCTTTGCACGAGTCTGTAAGCCTGAGGGAGGCTCTGGCTCCAGGCCTCGGAGGAATCTGCAGGAGGAAAGATCCCATTACCCGGCAGAGCTGCAGGCTGAGGGGTGAGCAGGAGGTGCATGAACACGTTCTGCAGCAAAGCGAGAGGGGCAAGGGGCACCAGCAGCAATCAGCCCCGTCACAGACGGCTCCCTCCACCAGCTGGGAATGTCCCAGCCCAGCCCAGCCTTCCCAAAGAATACCATTATTCACAGCCACTGAGAGTTTAAGGCCAGACAGGACCATTCGTTGTCCTCCTGGATAACACAGGCCAGTCAGTCCCCCTGCGTTCAGTCCAATAACTTGGGTTTGACTAACACATCTACACATTGACTAACACCAGGAAGGCATCTGGTCTGGAGCTGACGATATCAAAAGATGGAGAATGAACCACTGCCCTTGGGAATTTGGTCCAGGTTAACCACCCTCATTGTTAAACAGCGGGGCCTTATTTCGCCTTGGAATTTGGCTGGCTTCCGCTTCCAGCCACTGGATTGTGTCTGGCCTCTCTCTGCTAGATTAAAGAGCCCTTCGGCAACCAGCATTTCCTCCCCGGGAAGACCCTGATACACCATGATCAAGGCACCTCTTGATCTTCTATATTTACTGGTAAAGATTCCCGGAGGGGAGAGACGCTGCCCAGTGGAGCTGGTGGAAAAGCAGGGCCAGGTGGGGGGAGGAAAATAGTTGTTGAAACGTCAAAAACCTTTTTATTGACAAGCTGTGAAAAGAACTGATTTCTTGGGGGGGGGAAGGGGGTGTTTTTTGCAAAACATTTGACCAACAATTTCCAGTGCTGCCTATTCATTCTTTCTTTCCATTTCCCCTCCCGTCTCCCCCTTTTCCTTTTTGCCCCAGAAAAAGGAGGCGGGAAAAGGAAAAAACTAAAGATGAAAATGTAAAATGAACGTTTTTTTCAGTTTTTGTCAAACCCCCCCCCCCAGAAATGTGCCAACCCCCAGTCTCCCCCCACACACCTTTGTCCTGACTTTTGCCCCATCAATGACCACTTTTTTCATGGAAAAAAATATGCCATTTGAGACATTTTCCCGTTCTCTGCCATGCACACCGTATAGCCTGGGGGCAGATGGATGGTTGGACAGACAGATGCACAGACGGGCTTCTGCTCCCTGAATCTCTCCATCTCATCTGGGGTCCTGTGACTCGGAGGAGCAGTGGCAATTGCTGCGTGGGCAGGCAGATTCCCCCCCAGTTAAGGTGACGCGCTGTTGACGAGCGCTGGACAGGCGACCGCAGTGATTGTTTTGTGAGGAATAAGCGCCCGGTGTCTGCGAGCTCCCACGCTCCTCCCTGCTCCCATTGGCTTCCCTCAGACAATGCCCCCGGGCTGAGTCGTTACAAACTGGACAGAGCCTGCAGAAGGGATCTGGGTGTGGCTAGGGGGGAAATGCTATAATCCATCGGCTTTGACAGCCGCTTATAGGGAGGCAGCATGGACAAGGAGCCAGGAGACTTCGCATCTGTTCCTGTCTTTGCCACTGACCTGCAGGGTGGCCTTGGGCAAGTCACTTTCCCCTCTTGGTGCCTCAGTTTCCTCCCACCCTTTATCTATCGTGACTGAGCTCTTTGGGGCAGGGACGGTCTCCCGCTCCGTGTCCGTGCAGCGTGTGGCTGATCTCAGTTATGTCCTCTGGGTGCTACTGTAAGTGACAGAGTGGGGAGACCAGACGAACATAAGGTTTGGGCCTTGTCCCAAGGCAATGGAGAGACACCAGGTGAGCGTTGGATGGGCTGTATGTCAGCAGAAAGTGGAGCCTCTTCTCCCATCTGTCAAGAGCCATTCCCAGCTCCAAGTGCACGGCCCATGCAGGAGTCGTGCTGCACGGTGCAGCCTGCGGTGCCAGTGCGAGAAGTGTCAGGGCTGGGTGCCCGGGGTAGTGCCGTGAGATGCCAGCAGCCTGCGGTGCCATCGGCGGGGGGCTGAGTGGACGCCTCCCAGACACAACACTGCCACTGCGCTAATTACATCTTCTCCCAATAACACCCCTGCCCCGGCTGTCACCAGGGGCCCTGGCGCCATCACCTGGCGCCTTCTGCCTGCGGAGACATGATTAGCTCAGGCACCAGGAAATCCCAGTGGGGTGGGAGCTAGCGACCCTGCGCTGCCAGCAGCCGCTGCCACATGGGACTTGTTGGAGAGCGGCGTGGCCCGGTGGGAATCCACCCGCCACCGGGAATCCTGAGGGATCAGGGCTCTGCAGAGCCCAGCCTCACGGCCCGCATGGCATCCCTTGGGCAATGCACCTGGGGAGGAGGCCCTGGCCTGCCTTCCGTGGCCACAGAGGGTGCCAGATAGGACGGGACCAACAAGGTTCTACCACCCTGGGGAATCTGAGCCAGCCCAGTGGGGAGGGAGCATCGGTCGCTATGTGCCGGCTCCAGCCTTGCTCCAGGGAGAGAGGGGCACAGGAGCGGCCGGGGCTGCAATTGTGCCAAAAGTCTGAAGCCTGGAGACAAGGAATCCCGCTACCTCGGAGGGGCAGCGGCAGAGCTGTGTGAATGGGGAGCCCAGGGCTGGGACGGCAGGGGGCTGCGG
>NW_020664545.1:2536346-2541994 GCF_002925995.2 Terrapene triunguis
GGGGAGCCCAGGGCTGGGACGGCAGGGGGCTGCGGGTTGGGACTGAGGGGCACTGGGACTGAGGGGGGAGCCCAGGGCTGGGACGGCAGGGGGGTGCGGGTTGGGACTGAGGGGCACTGGCAGAGCTGTGGGGATGGGGGAGCCCAGGGCTGGGACGGCAGGGGGCTGGAGAGCAGGACCAAGGTGCACTGGGGGGGTTACTGAAGGAGGCTAACTCCTGGGTGTGACACAGCAAAGAGCCCTCCACAGTCAGGTCTGTGACCTGCAGCCTGAATCCTGGGACTGGCCATGCACCAGGATCTCTGCTGGAATCTGCGGGGGGATTCCCACCCCCCAAAACCATGGAGCAGCAGCTGCACCTGCCACACCACAGCCCCAGCTCCCCATGGAGCAGCCCCTGTGACCTGGGCGCCGGACACAAGAGGTTCCCCCTGCCCCACCTCACATCAGGTGACCGCGTGCTGAGCCCAGCGCTTCCCCTGCATCGGACAGGGGAGAATGTCGGCTCAGTTTGCCTGCGACAAGAGGGGCTGGCCTGAGACACGATCAGTAGCCAGCCCCTTCTCTCTGGCTGTGTCGCTGTCCACAGAGAGCGAGCAGCCCCCGACCCACAGGCGGAAGGGGCGGCTCTGCCCCTGGGGCTTGGTGAACCTCACCGTGCCCGCCTGGCAAAGGGGGCAGGAGGGAGAAGCCACTGGCCAGAGATCGGGAGGCGCCGGGGGTTGGCGCCCAGCTCAGAAGCCAACTTTTCTGAACAGCCCTCCCCTCCCGCGGGGCTGGCACCTAGCTCACTAGTGCAGGAGCCTCCTTTCCCATCTAGACAGACCTCCCAGGGCAGCAAACAGGGCCCTGGCTGGGTCGGTTACGCAGGCCCTGCTGGCCTTGGGCTGGCACCATGGATTCCAAAGTCAGAAGCAAGGGCCCATGATGAGCATCTGGTCCCAGCTCTTGCAGAGGCTCCCCCGAGCGATTCCTGCCTCCAGGACTCTGGCCTGAGCTGGAGCGTGTCAGTCCAGCCTTGGTGTGAAGAGGCCAGGGGATGGAGAACCCGCTGCCGCCCGGCCTCAGTTGTTCTGATGGTTAATTCTCCTGGCTTCTTATTTCTAGTCTGAATGTGTCTGGTTTCAGCTTCTAGCCCTGGGATCTTGTTCAGCCTCTGTCAGCTGGAGTGAAGAGCCCCTGTCAGAAATCCCTTCCCCGGGGAGGCCCTGGCAGACTGGGATCAAGTCACCTCTTAAACCTGCCCTTGGACTGACTAAACTGTGAAGTTTCTCCACAAACTCTTTTTCTTTGGAGACGTTGGGCTGATTTATTGGACGTTGTCTCCTCCCGTGTTTCCCCATCTCAGGGGCAGACGGAAACACAGCGCGATCACAGCTGGACAGGCAGCTTTTCCTGACCTGACCCACACCAGCCCAGGACTGGAACAGGTGTGAGGGAGAAGCTGTGGGTTAGGACTGAGGGGCATTGGCAGACCTGGAAGGGAGGAGCCCCAGCTGGAATAGCCAGGGGCTGTGGGTCGGAATTGAGGGGCAGCGGCAGAGTTGGCAGGCGGCCCCCCACTTTGGGGAGATTTGCTGTGTCAGTGGGACACGCCCACCCCCCATCCCCAATCTCTGCTCCGTGGAATTGCTGCAAAGCCCAGCTGCGCTGGGAGGCCCATCCTGCCGTGCCCGGGGCGGGAGTGGTTAGCTTGGCCCAAAGGGCTCTGCAGGGGATGGGGCGTGTGGCCACAAGGTGAAATCTCGGGGGCCCGGGAACAGCCTGGCTTGGCTCATTTCAGCCCCGACACGGAGACCAGCTGGCAGGGAGGTTCCTGCCGTGGCTGGGGGTAGATGGTGTCCTAGCGAGTCCGGGTGCAAGAACCCTTCCACAGGGCTGCTGTCTGGGGGGTTAGGAATATTTGGGGGTGGGGTCTGTGCAGATGTCCAGAAATTGGGGCTTTTGGGGGCTCTCTGCGTTCACACCTAGCACCGCGTCAAACCCCACCTCGCTGCAGCGCCCTGGGAACCTCTCATGAGCACCCGCAAGCTCTGCCCTGACCCATGGACGCTTCGAAATCCCCCCTCCCCACGCAGTGCCCATTACCACTCCCAGCCCTTCGATGCCAGCCAGGGAGCCGGCCCAGCCCCGGGATAAACAGGCTGCACTGGGAGAGGGGTGGAGGCAACGCAAACCAAGTAACCAGTGCCAGTGTTCGTGGGTCTAGACTCTGATCCATCCATCAGGGTGTTTTATCCTAACCTCAGAAGCCTGCCCTTCTGCGATAACCTGGCACTAAACGGTGCCCAGCTCACCCCCGTGGGCACGATGGAGTCTCACCAGCGCCCTCGGCGCAATTCTCTCTTCTGGAGCTCCCCAAGGGGAGAGGCACCTGCCCCCGTCCCCAGGTAGCACTGAGGGGGGTTCCGGGAGCGGGAGGGGATGTGGCTGTGAATCCGGGGGCAGCGCCTGGCTGGATTCTCCAGCTGCACCGGTCTCAGGGTGGCTCTGCAGAAGGGCTGGTTGCTCACGTGGGCTGCTGGCTCCTTCTCCAGCAGAGTGGACCCCTGGGCTGGAAGGCCCCCCAGTAACCGATGCCAATGGCTAGAGCCATCCGGATGGAGGATCTCCATCCTTCGGGGGAAGGGGAAGCCCCAACGGAGGTGGGGGGGGGGGGGAATCGCAGCTGGAGTCTGATCTCGATGACCCCGGTGTCAATCCAGAGCAACTGTTGATTTCAGTGGGTTTACACGAGCCAGCGTCCCATCTCCGACAGCACCAGCTGCTGCAGAGCCGGGGCAAGAATCCCCGAAAGGGGCAGTTACAAGCCCAGGTCTTAGTGTCTCTGCTCCTGGAACGGCCTGGCCTCCTTGCTGGGTCCCCTGCTCCCTGCTGGCCATTGTGTGGGGGAGCAGCGGGGGTGGGCGGGAGGAGGACTCCGGGCTGGTTAAAATTGCTGCATTTTGTAGCCTGAACAAAGAGCAGCAAGGCGCATTGAGGCCAAACGGGGTTGTAAAAGCAGCCGGCAGTTGCGTCCCCGCATGCTGTGATGGGAGAATGATTTGTCTGAACGTCCTCTCCTAGATTGGAGAGCAAATGATTTAGAAAATAATAATTGGCGCTGCAGTAAAACAGATTAATGGGAGATTTTAAGCAAGTAACGTTGCTGTCTTTGTGCGGCACGCGCAGCCCCAGCAGGAAGCTGCTGCTGAATGGTAATGCTGGGAACAGGAGATCTGGAGCACACCAGCTGGAGGCGGGGAGAGGGCGGCCGGATGTTGGGCATGGCTCTGCTGATCCCCTCAGTCCTGACCCACAGGCCCCCAGCTGCCTGCAAACAAGCCATGGGACTGGGTGTGTGTTGGGGGCAGGCCCTGGGCTGCAGCAATCCATGCTCGCTCCAGCAAGGAGCTCAGTGAGGGAGCCCGTCAGGGCGGGACGCCAGGATCTGGCCCTGCGGCCCTGGCCGGTCCGTAATGCAGAAGATCAGGCATTGCAAAGCCCCAGCAACATGGAGGAAAGAGGGGGCCCATCGTCTTTGTGGCGAGCTCTCGCCCCCCTCAGCACACCACCCGTTAGCCACGCAAGGGAACCCGCCAGAGAGTCCATCGCTGTGCCGGGCGCGGCCCAGGCAGAGTGAAGCATTATCCTCTGTTTACAGCTGGGAAGCTGAGGCCCTGGGAGATGCAGGGACTGGCCCAAGATCACATGGGGAGGCTGTGGCAGAGCTGGGACTTGAACCCAGATCTCCTGAGCCTGCCCCCCCCCCCACGCCCTTTTTATGGACACCTCCATGTAGGGCTCTGTGCTGGGGCTGCAGGTCTCCGGCCAGCAGGGAGAACAAGAAATGTCCAAAGCACCTTGAGATTTAACCCTTTTGTGTTTCTAGAGCGGCACCAATGAGCGAGGGTGAGGAGGTAGCTTTGGGGCCCTGAAATCGACCCAAGCAGCAGGAAGAGAAAGGGGCAAACGTTGGGCCAGGGGCTGGCTGGGCTCGCCACACACAGCTCTGCCCATCAATCCCAGCTTGCAGCCTCCGGCCCTTCCTGAGCAGAGACAGACAGCGGCGGCATGTGGGGGACAAACCTCCCTTGGGAGCACGAACCAGCTCCTCCGTCTCATTTGGCGGGTGGCCTCAGCCTGGGTGGCCCGTTCCTGTGTCACTGCATGGGGCGCGCTGTTCGCCCATGGCTTTCGATCCCTCCTCCTGTCTGACCCCACCCATGGGCACGGGCTGCTCTCCCAGCACCCAGCTCCGGGGGCGTCTTCTTGCCAAGAGTGGGATTAAATCCTCCCCGTTTAAAGCCGGCTCCCTACGTGGAGATGATTTTGCACCGCTGGGCCATTTCCTCTCCATTACTCACCGGGGAGGTTGGGTGTCACGGGGGCTGCGGTGCCCGCTGGTGATTTACAAGCTCGGGGGGGGGGGGAGAATTTGTCTTCAAAAATCTCTCTCTCCTTGCAGGTTAAGGATGGTAAATGGGATGGGTGATGCCGGCTGCTGGCTCCTGCTCGGGTTGTCCCTCCTCCCTGTCTTCGGGCTGGGTAAGTGATGCCGGGCCGGGCGAGCGCATGCCAAGGGGATGGCAGATGGGGAGGGGGGCTCCTTTCCCAAAGGGGGCGGGGCGGGCTGGGAAATCCTCTCTCAAGGAAGCCAGTGAGGCTCTGGGGAAGTGGGGGAAGCTTTGCCGGGATGTCTGGCTCCATGAAGGCCCCCCACCCACCCAACCCAATGCAATGCAGCCCCCTGGCAGGAGCAGCCATGCAGGAAGATGGGGGGAGGGTTATTGTCCAGCTGCAATGAGTGCTGTGGAGTGGGGCCCCCGACAGACTCCCCCCCACACACATTGCCAAGGAACCTCCCCTACACCCCCTGGCCCACACATGGCCCCGGCCCTGACCTGGCAGGGTGTGTATGTGGGATGGGGGAGGGGAGAGGGGCTTGGTCTCTCTGGTGGTTACTGCTAATTGGGTGTGTTTCGGGGGGGGAGCTGAGACCCCTGACAGGACCCCGCTGAGATGTAAAAGCTTGCACCAAAGAGGCCAACGCGTCAGGTCCCAGGTAGCCACTGCCCGGCTGCAGAAGACCCGCTGCCCTGAGGTGAACGACTTTGTGTTGTACCCACCAGCTCCTGAGCCTCCTCGGTCACAGATCTAGTCCCTGGGAGCGTGAGGCAGCCTGGCCTGGGAGTCAGGACTCCCGGTTCTATTCCCAGCCCTGCCACCGACTTTCTGTGTGACCTTGGGCTAGTCACTGCCCTCCTCAGTGCCTCAGTTTCCCCATCTGTAAAACAGGGACAATGACACTGTAAAACTCTTTGGCCTCGCTGCAGAGGGCATGTGCCTGGCAGAGAGCGCGCGGCTGTCCTGGCAGCACGCGGACCCTATCAGACCCAGCCAGGCGCTAATGCTCACCACCAATACCCTATGTAAGCACCTAGTCACCCTCCCCCTGTAACGTGTGACCCATGACCCACCACGTCACTCAGCCCATTGCTGGGCCCCTATCCCCGCACCCATCCTGGGGGCTCATCTCCCTCTGCCCATTGTAGAGTCCCGTATCCCGTCATGGGATGGGGGCCTGTTTCCCTTTGCCCACTGAGGAGCCCAGTATCCCTCCGCCTGTTGGAGCGTGGGCAGGGCCTGTATCCCTCCGCCTGTTGGAG
>NW_020664545.1:2542004-2571111 GCF_002925995.2 Terrapene triunguis
GGGCCTGTATCCCTCCGCCTGTTGGAGCGTGGGCAGGGCCTGTATCTCTCCGCCTGTTGGAGTGCGGGGGCCTGCGTCCCCTGTTGGCGTTCGGGTGGGTTCTAGCTGCAGGTGCAACACAAACAAAGTGTCCCAGTGCCCTGCCTAGACGCTCTCTGGGAAGCTCAGTCCTTAGCAGCACAGTCCCCAGTACCGCACCTTCCCTCCCCAGCCAAAACTTAAACCAACATGACCGTAACGCACGTGTGCACGTGCTCACAGCCAGCCCAGCGGCGAACCCCGCCAACGATCTTCAGCGAGTGTCTGGAGCGCCCAGGGTGGCTGTCTCGGCCTGTGGGCTGCCCTGGAACAGCATCACCACTGCTGGCAGGACGTGGCCGGTCCCACTTCTCCTGGTAGTGCCATGGCCTAGGGCTCCATCGTCTCACCCTGCCGTGGTTGGTGCCTGTCTGAGTGCCCCTCATCTCCCCCCGTTCTGGGATTTGGAGAAGGTGCGGCCCATTCCCCTGGAGAATGTGTCTGTCTGGGGGTACGTCCTCATCTGACGCCAGCGCCACCTGTTGGTGACACCCCTGCTGCTGAGCGCCATTGTTTCCCGTCACAGAGACGCCCAGCGACCCCAGATTTTTGGTTTGCCTTGTCTGCCTCTGTAGACGTCTGCAAGTCCCCTGTGACACCTGACATCGGTTTCTAACAGTGCCGGCGCGCCGGGTGTCAGTTTCCTGTTGAACAGAATGTCAGCAGGTGATACCCCCGGCTTCACTGGTGGGATGCAGCAGTGCTAAGTAGGGATCCGCCTTTTTCACTAGACGCGCTATTATTCTGACACAATTTTCAACCAGCCCAGTGGATTGAAGATAACGTGGACTAGGGGTTACCCGTCTAAACCCAAACTTCACTGCAAACTGCTTAAACTCATGCCCACTGCACTGCGGCCCACCACTAGACATCACGATGTGATACACACCGCGTCTAGCAAAAATAGGTTTGATACGCTCAGTCCCATGGTTAGAAGGAGTATCTTCTAGTAAGGCGATCTCAGGGAAGTGAGAATAATTGTCTGGGATGAGTGCAGGGTTTTTTCCCCAGCCAGCATTAATCAATCTATGCCTACGTTACTCCGGGAGGGCAGTTTGTCCTGTGCCACCAACATGGGCTCTTTTTCTTGGCTTTTCCAGTACTTTTTAGTCTAGGCAAAAAGCTCTAACAGCTTCCTGAATGTTGCTGTTCGTTTGAGGCCAGTATAAAATCATCTCTGGCCCTTCGCTTAGATTTTTCTACATCTAAATGACCTTCCTGTGTCCTTTAGCATCTTCGTCTGCAACAATTCAGGCATCCCCATCCTGCTGCTTTGAAAAAAAACCCCATCTCCTCCAGAGAGCGCCTCCCCGGGTTGGTGAGAGCATAACCGGCCCGATGGAGGGCTGTTCTGAAGCAGAGCAGTGAGGGGAGGCAGAGGAAATCTAAGAGGCCACATTCTGTTCTCTCAACCAGTTGGGGTACAGTATAAGTCAAGTACATGGGGAATAATCCCAACTAAATCCAAATTAGTTGTTTTAGCAGGAACTGCTCTTTAGGTTTACCCCATAAATTACTGCAAACTCTTACTCTGTTCTATTGTATATGAACTGCTATCAGCTTTACTCTTATCTAGTGTCTATTATCGGCTAGTATCTTAATTAAACTCACTTTATAGGTAACAATGAACATTTATGGAATGACAGAATTTGGAATTAGAAAATACCGTGCCCTAGAAGATAAACCCCACCGGTGTCTGCTCCCTTTTCAGTTCCTCAGCGTTCAGCCTCTGCACGCCCAGAGTCTGGAGGAAGATTCCTAGGCTGGTTAGTTCTCTCTTTGGTTGGTGGTTGGAGTTCCAGCTTCAGTAACGACAGCTGTTCCTTGATGCCATGTCTTGGCTTCTGGACTGGCTTACGGTCCCTTTGCTCTCTGAGAATTTCTCTGTTCCTGGCACTGCCCTTTGGCTACCTTCGGACGCCCTCCAGAAGTTCTGTGTCACAGTCCTTCCTGTGTTCTTATCTTCACTCCAGCTCCCTCCCTCCTCCTTTCCTAAGTCGATTTCCCTTTAATTACAGTTTCTCTTCCATTCCAGCTTATTTCCTTCCCATTTCATTCTTGCTTGACTTTTCTCGCCATTTGTTAACAAGGTTTGTCTAACGATTTCTTAGAGACTCTTCGGTTAGTTTGGCTCTTGTTTATCTGCACTCCTCTTCCTTTAACTTTCCTTCTTTTCCTGTTATACCTCTGCCTTGGCTCTTACTGGCCCTTTTGTGGCTAGCCCTGCTGTTCCCCCAGCTCGGTCTTTCCTCGCCCTCCTGAACTGGACTTTCTCCCTCTCGGCTCCGTTCCTGGAGCCCCTCCGACGACACAACTCGGCCCTACCCACTTGCTGCTGCCCTTCTTTTCTGGTGCCGGCTGCTGCCTCGCTGGCGACTGGCCTCTCTGCCCCCCAGCACTGGGCAGCCTCCCTCGGACTCCTCCAGCCGTTTCTGCCACTGCCTGTTTCACCTGCAGCGCTTCAGGGGGAGGGCGGGAGCCGCCGTCTGCTCTCGCGCGCTGTTTTCCCCCTTTTCTGACCTCTCCCTCCCCCCACACCAAAAAACCATCCCAGGCTGGAGCTCACCCTACTTCAACTGCCCTGAGATGAATCCTTGGAGTTCCTGGGACTCCCTCAGAGCAGCTGTTCTGGGCTCCCCAAGCCGCCAGCCTGCGCTGCTCCCTTTGCAATTCGGGCCCAGCTGCCTCCAGTCCAGGGGCTGGGAGTATGCTGGCCCAGGCACACCGTGTGAATACCAGCCATCACTCCTCCCGAGCAGGATATGGCAAGCGCAGCTCAGCGTTTGTCGGAGGCTGGAGAGGCGTTTTTTAATCAGATCGACATGTACAGTGTCTAGCTTTGGACTCGGCTGCAGAGCCCTTTTGACAAAAGCCTCCGTAATCACCAGCTCTCTCCCGGGTTTGTATTCAACGTGCAAATCCTACCACTGGAGCTGAACAACTGATCTCTGTCTTCTCAGGGGAGCCCGGGGGCGTTTGCCAGCCCCCCTTGGCAATCGCTGTAAGCGGTTTACGGTCAGTTTCAGCTAGCGCTGGCCTCCCGTCAATAGAGTCATGACACTTTTTATGCCCAGGGACTCAGGCCAAAGCCGCCTTCTCTATCTGAGCACATTGGCACTCGGGTTTTGTTAGCAGCTGGGACGCAGAAGCCGCTTGTCTCCTGTTGGGACCATGCTGCTGTAAGTGGCCTGTGCCAGCCAGTCCCCTCCTTGGTGCTTATTGTCCGTCATTGAGCCTCAGGCCTGGGGCCTCAGTTTCTCAGACTCCGGGTCCTTTGGACACGCTCGCAGATTGCTGGTTCGGGCAGCTAGGTGAGGCACAGTTCGCCATGACAAGGAACCTTTGTTCCCCTCCCTTGTCATTTGGGGCAAGTGTGCTGGGGATGGCCTCGGCCCGTCCCCTCTGCTGGGCTAACGTCTCTTACACGGACTTTACGTTTTCCTTTATTCAGCTCTGGCTCTTCCTAGAGCCGCCTGCAGCCTGTGGTCACTCTGCTGTTCCCCCCGGCTCAAACACCACCTCTGCAGAGCTTGTATATTCACTATACTGTCAGAAGTGCGTTGTGTTTTCCAGGTGAAGCCCCTCGGGGACTGACCGCGACCCACTCGGCAGCCTGTGGAAAGTGTCTCCCAAAGGGATGTGCACAAACGGGTGCTCTCTAGTTCTGAGCGCACCTGCTTGTGCGCCCAGCATAGAAACACATCTAGCATCGGCCAGCCCCCTGCAGACTTTTCCCCCGGGTCCCCAGCCTCTGGGGACTGCGCCTCAGCAAAGGGCTCCGCCTTTTCCCTACAGTTCCCAGTGGGCACATCCTCCCTGCCGGCTCTGCGACTCGACTCGCTCCGATTCCCAGAGCAATGGGCCTCCCCAGCCCCTCCTTGGGCTGAGGGAACTTCCCGGGGGCGTGACTTGTGGCCCGGCTGGGCTCTGTGGAGAACTCCCCGGATGACATCCTCAAACTCTGCCTCAGTTGATAAGGCCCCTCTGCCCCTCCAATGAGTGCACCCCCTGGGAGGCCAAGGGCGTGATGTGCTACTACATTTACAGCTCCCCCCGGAAGCAGGAGTTTGCCTAGTAAGCCACAGAACGTGAGGCCGGGGGCGCTGGGAACCACACCCTGCCCTCCCTCCCTTTCCTGGGGGTGAGACCCTCTCTGCTCCCCACAGCCTCAACCACCAGCCCCTTTCGCTCAGTAACTTCTCAAACAACCACCGTGCACGTGGCTGCTATGGAAACACCTTCCCAAGGCCCTGCACGGAGAGGACTTCGGGAGAGAATCAGTATTAACGATCCCTGATAAAAAATAGCAAAGAATAAACTGCTAATGACCAGTAACAAATCGCCCGTGATAATTAGCCAATAACAATGCATTAAGTAGCGTTAACAGGCAGCAATGGTTCGTAATGAACAATCAGAACAATCGCTGGCTTCTGGCAGGGCTCGTGCTGGGGACAATAAAACCAGATTCAGCTTTAGTATCCGAGTTGCAGAATTAGACACTAAATAACTGGTAACAGGAGCAGGCCCGGCGTGGAGACGCCGGCTCTGCTCCTTGCTGACTAGCGGGGGAGGATGCAGTGGCTGAAATGCAGGAGTTGCAAGGGGTACTTCCCCCCTCCTCCCATGTCATTAACCTCACTCCAGGCCCAGGCACCCACATGCTCCTCTCCCCTCCAGCATCTCCTTTCTCAGCAGTCCACAGAGGGGCGCTGCTGTTTCCTAAGACCCGTCTCATTGCCCAGCCATGTGGGCCTTGCCTGATGGCTCTGCCAAGCCGGGGGGCTCCACCTGCCCTGACAGGGAGATCTTTGCCTGCTGCCGGGAGCCGGCTCAGAGCCGCCTGCCACCGAGTTGCACTGGCATGGATTTGTCCCAGGAGGTCTGGCGACTGCAGTGTCCAAAAGCAGAGAGGTTTGGCACAGCTGACTGGACACAGCCGTGACTTCACCCGAGGCAAGGGAGATGCAGGGTCCACGTGCACCATGGTGCACCCTCGTGTGCCTAGCGCAAGGACCCCGGGAGCTCCTGGTGCACACAACTGCGCCCCTTGCCCTTCTGACTGGAGTCAGCTGGGGAGCCTCCCACCAGCGAGGAGGGGGCAGTGCCCGAGGCCAGAGGAGATGGTGAGGGGCCTGTGGGGAGTTCTAACCGGGTGCGTAGAAAGATAAAGTCTGAGCTTCCAAACATCCCGGAGGAAGCGGCAGTGAGGGTGGGGCCCAGCCTGGACGAGTGGGGACCGTGGGGTGAGTCCAAAGCATGGGCCTTGCTGTGGAGCTCTGCTCAGCATGCAAATTCCCTACATGCTGAGGCCGGCTGTGCATTCACTGGCAGTGGGGGCTTTTCACCTAGGGCATCTTCCCAGCTCCCCACTCCCAAAACCAGGTCCTCTGGCTTTTCAGTCTGCTTTGTTATCAGAGAGTTGCTCTGGATCACGGGGCTGAGACCCATCAAACTCATTCCACCCCCCAGGCCAGGAGCGAGCCCTTAGCATGGGGCTGGATTCGAACCTGTGACCCAGAGGTGAAAGGCTCTGTGTTCCAGCCCCCTAGGCTCCCAGAGCATCTCTCTCAGGTGCCAGAACAGGAGCGTAGGAAGAGACTGAAATGAAATATGAATAAAACATGCCCCCCTCCCCCCCCCAAGCCTTCCGCGTGGCCTGCACTGTGAAAACCCATCCGCACACTCCCTGGTGCAGAGAGCAGAGCGCTGTAATGAGAGGGGCAGAGCATTAATAGGATTGCAAAGCAGGGTCACTGGGTATTAAGCTAAGTAGAGAACGGCCGTAAGGAGGAGCATTATTTATTACCAGACGTCTCCTGCGTCAGAGTTGTCAGGAGAGCCGAGCATGTTAGCCTGGGCGTTCATGAGAGCCATTTCACCAGGAGAATTAGAGCGTTACAGCCCCGGAGCCCCATGCTTGTGCTGCCTGGTGGCAGATTAGCTGGGTGAGGAGTTTATCACTGTGAGGGCTGGAGGTGGGCTGGGAATGACTTTCCTGCCTGGCGCCCTGTACGCAGGCAGGAGCAGACTTCTGGCTGGCAGAAGGGGGTACGATTCTAGCCCAGGCAATGGCATGGTGCCTGCTTATGCTGGCAGGAATTGGGCACCTCCTCGTGTGGTGGCCCGGTGACTTTGTGGGGCTGGCTGTTATTCCATGGGCCATAGAGTACAGCACAGAAATTAATTATCTCATCCCCAGTTTACAGAGTCACACATGCCTTGCCCAAGGTTGAAGCTGGTGTCAGTAGTGGGATTAGAACGCAGGAGTTCCCAGCTCCCAGGCCTGTGCTCAGATGACTCAGCTCACCCTTCTCCTACGCACGCATCCGTCCTGAGCCAGAGCACTCAGGAGCATGGGACTCCAAGGAGATGCTGTCGGATCCACCTCCTTTGGAAGGCAGGAGCGGACATCGCAGTGCTCAGCCCTGGGGAGCTGTGGATCAGAGGGGATCCCCAGAAAAGTGTCCTGAGCAGAATAGGACACGCTGGAGTCATGTGGGTGTCAGAGATTCCCAAGCTGAACCCAGCTGCTCTCAGCCTGTCAGATCCTGTCAGCAGTGTGCCCTTGTTGCCAAGAAGGCCAATGGCATTTTGGGCTGTATAAGTAGGGGCATTGCCAGCAGATCGAGGGAAGTGATTATTCCCCTCTATTCAGCACTGGTGAGGCCGCACCTGGAGTATTGCGTCCAGTTTTGGTCCCCCCACTACAGAAGGGATGTGGACAAATTGGACAGAGTCCAGCTGAGGGCAACGAAAATGATTAGGGGGCTGGGGCACATGACTTACGAGGAGAGACTGAGGGAACTGGGGTTATTTAGTCTGCAGAAGAGAAGAATGAGGGGGGATTTGATAGCTGCTTTCAACTACCTGAATGGGGGTTCCAAAGAGGATGGAGCCAAGCTGTTCTCAGTGGTGGCAGATGACAGAACAAGGAGCAATGGTCTCAAATTGCAGTGGGGGAGGTCTAGGTTGGATATTAGGAAACACTATTTCACTAGGAGGGTGGTGAAGCACTGGAATGGGTTACCTAGGGAGGTGGTGGAATCTCCTTCCTTGGAAGTTTTTAAGGCCCGGCTTGACAAAGCCCTGGCTGGGATGATTTAGTTGGGAATTGGTCCTGCTTTGAGCAGGGGGTTGGACTAGATGACCTCCTGAGGACCCTTCCAACCCTGATATTCTATGATTCTATCCCCAGCAATAAAAGCATAATAATAAAGTACAGCGCCTTGCACAATGGGCTCCTGGTGCGTGACTGAGGCTCCTAGGTGCTACCACAATAGAAATAATACATTCATAAGATTTTAATAACAATGGTTGTCTGGGAGTGTCTGCTTCGCACACGCTCCCTGCGATCCCTTTAGTCCTCTCATTCAGTCTATAAATCAGCCCCTCTCCAGAGGGATAAACTGCTTCAGCAAATGCCCTCAACAAGTGATTCAACTCACTACCCGGTCATTTATGAAGGGGATAAAAGCAGTTTATGGCTTTACATAATTAGATGTATTGACGCCGGGTTTTTATCCCTGAAGGGGAGCGCAGCCTGGCTTGCTTATTTCTTCTCCCTTCTATTTTAAAGCAATTTATGCAGCCACTCCAAGCCCCTCCTCCCCAGCCGCAGAGCTCAGATTGCTCCTCACGGATATCCCCTCCTAGATGAACAACTACAGAACAGAAAGAGAGGGTGGTAGAACAGGTGTGCAAGGAGGAAGGGTGGGGCAGTGTATAACTCACTGCACAGCCATGCGTGGGAAGAGGAACCAAGAAGTGTAGGGCAGGGTGATTCTGTAGGGGAGAGGAACACAGCTCTCAAAGTAGCCGGGGGAAATGCGGAATCTGAAAATGCCAAGGCTGTGCAGGGCTGGTGGAAAAACGTGAACTGCAGGGTATTCATGTTATGGTGGGTGGTCACCAGGTGGCGCCATTCCACGTCGCCTCACAAGTTCTTTGTCTCAGTCTGTGAGCCGTGTACCATCCTTGAGGAAACACAGCATTGTTTTTAGTTTTGTTATGCACAAGCTTTGGGGGGAGCTGTTGCAAACAGCAGGAGTTTGTTCCCTGCTGTAGCCTTTGTAACTAGAGTAATTTCTCAGGGTGGAGTTGCTCCCAAGCAGCCAGGCATTGATGTTTGGACTGAGAGTCCTCCTGACAAAGGGGATTGGCTGCATGCTGTTTGTGGCCACCTCTGTTCCAGGACTGGCAAGTATAGGGTAAATAAACCAATTACTCTTGGAAACTACCCAGATTCCGTATCACTGATTTCTTCTCAACAGGAAACTGATCTGCAGCCTCTCCCCTCCCCATGCCGGCTACCACTCGATAGAGTAGGAAACTGATGCATAGGAAGGGGAAGTGCCCTGCTTAAGGCTACTTAGAGAGTTGGCAACAGAGCTTGGAATAGAACCCAGGAGTCCTGATTCTTGTGCTCACCATTAAATCATGCTGCTTCCCTCTACAGCCAGGCCATTGTCGAAAATGGAGATTAGGAAGTTATGGGGCAAAAATAAAAACCCCAAACCCTGTGGCTTCAGCTGAGGGAAAAATCTTTCTCCAAGTGTGGAAGGGATGGAACATCTTCCTGGCTCCGGGGCATCAGCTGATCCCGAATTAACGGGGGTCAGGAGAGAACCTCCCCGGGGGAATTTTATCCTAGTGCTGCCCATTGCAGACCATCTGCAGCATGTGACGCTGCCCTCTGTCGGAGGGGGGGTACTTGGTTGGATGTCTCAATGGTCTGATCCAGCCTGGCAGTTCCTGTGCGCTAGTCTAAGAAACCCCACTTCGCACTCCAGTGTTTTCAAGGACCCCTACAGGAGCTAAGCTACAGGACTGCGCGACAGAGCGGGGCAGAGAGAGAGAACGGTACAGAGAGAAACCCAAAGCTGCTGGGGGGGTGGGGGTGTTATGAAGAGAGAGAGAGAGGACGTTACAGATCCCCGAAAGCCCACAGCAATCAGGGCCCTTTCTAAACAGAGTTTAGCTAAAGGAGGTGGCTGCTGAATCTAGAATTCAACTGAGACAGCAGGTTGTCCTGGAGAGATTACAGCCCGGTAATTATGACCGGGGGCACTTGGGTACGCCCTAAGGCCTGCTGACTGGAATCTAGCCACACGCGGCCCGGTGACCCTGGGGCGGGGGGTGCAGGGAGCAGGGCAGTCCATGGATGCTCTGAGCTTGCTGATTTCTCGTCTCTGTATTTCTGGTGCTCTCCGCATTGCGCTCGCTCTGTCAGTGATACCTTTCGGCCGTGGGTAGCTCCATCAGCCCGCAGCCCGTGGAGGGGGCTCTTATGGGGAAGCTTAGTGCTGGGGGCGGGGTGTGTGAACCCTGGAGCTTCAGCCTTGGAGGGATGGGTTTAATTAGCAACGTCCGCCTCCAAGTGCCGGCTGGGGAGTGACACAGGGGTGCCTAGCGGGGATTAGCCAGGCCCTTTTATGCTCTTCCCCTGGGGCGGGGGCCTTGCTGATATCTCAGACAGCACAGCCCACCTCACCCCTTAGAATGGGGTGTTTGTCACAGCTGGCTGTGAAATGACATCCACGCACCCACCACAGGGCTCCCAGCTCCTCCCTGCCCCTCCCGGGAGCCAGAAATGAATTTGTCGCTGGGTCTGGGCGCCTGAGTCCAGCGGGAGCCGTTTGCATTCAGGGCGGCCTGTTCTGCCGAGATAAAGAATCCAAGGCCCTAGTGCGTGTGGCTGGAGGGGGCAGAGATAATCACAGCCTTGGAGCCTCGGGGAGGGGGGGGGGGAGCTTTCTCCCGCCCTGTACTCCCGTAGGCTGGCTGGAGAGCCATGTGTCAGCCCCGCCGCGCTCTGTCCGCTCTCACGAGCGACACAGGGTTAACTTGGGCTGGGGGATCGGGAGGGGATCGCCAAAGAACCTTGGCAATAGACGACGCTGGGGATTCACAACATGGAGCTGCTCCCACTAGGTTCGTATCTGACTGCCAGATGCTGGGACTGAACGACAGGGGATGGATCACTCGATAAATTGCCCTGTTCTGTCCATTCCCTCTGAAGCACTTGGCATCGGCCACTGTCGGAAGACAGGACACTGGGCTAGATGGACCATTGGTCTGACCCTGTATGGCCGTTCTTATGTATCAGGGTGGGGCAGTGGGCCCACTCTGCCCTTTGGAGGTGAAGTCCAACCAACCTCCAGGCTGCATGCAGGGACTAAAGATCCCATGTGGTGTTTGGCATAAGGGGCAGGGTATTAACCTTGGTGTCCTGGTTCCATTCCAGCTCCATTCTGCCTCCCCGTGGTGTTAGCCGCGTCCCACATCACTCATCACTTCCCATCCTGCCCTGCTGCACGGCCTTAAACAGCTGCCGTACCCTAGCGCCAGGTTAGCCGTCGTGCGGCAGGAGAGGCGCTGTCTAGAGGGGAGATCTCGCTAGTTACCCAAGCTAAAAGAACAGGAGTACAGACTAACACGGCTGCTCCTCTGAAACCTTCCCCAAGCTAGTGACCCGGGCTCACCAGGCAGGGCCGGTGGTAGTGGTGGATGGCTGCCTGCCGCTGGAGGTTAGGGTGTTACTCACAGGGCAGCGCAAGGAGGTGTCTCCGCAGATCATTTTGCTGTTGCTCTTGCACGCTAATTGGGTCCAGCTGGCCAGAGGGGAAATCAATCCCAGCACAGGCTGGGGAGCACCATTGTGTGCGTGTTGTTAATTCTGACGAGGCTGAGTCCTGGTGCCCTAATTGCCATCCGCAGCTTGCCAAGCAGCGTCTCTGCTAACAGTCTGGTGAGCAGCGAGACACTTGGCTCTTTCCCGGTGGTTTCGGGAATTGCTGCAGGTGTGGCCGGCCCGGTGAGCAATGAGGCTGCGGAGTCAACGCCAAGCCAGGCCCTCTCCCTCCAAGCTGGGTTTCGCTGATGCCAGACCATCAAAGCCCATGCTGGAGGGTCACTGGGGAAGGGAATGGGGAGCAAGCCGACCTGCCGGGTTATGGGGTCCTCTTACCAAGGGGGTGGGAAAGTCTGCAAAGGCTTTGACTCAGGTGAGACTACGCCTGGAGGCAGAGTGGAGCTGGGCATTACGGATAGATCCAGCCACGTGGGGAAAGCCTCAGTGGGGAGCCTGGTACCAGCTACCAAATTCCATGTGCTGCTGGATCTTGTGCCAACGTGGGGGGATCTCCTCCAGGCTGCCAGCAGCCTGGAATGAATTCACTAAGAGTCAGTGGTAAAGCAGCGGCGGGGTATGCGGCAGACCCAGGATTAACTGGAATCTACCTGAAACAGTTCCGGGCCATCCTGATGTGGACTGTGCTCTGCTGTATAAGCTGGGAGGGAAATTTCTTCCCCAGTTTTTCCCAAGTCCCTTGATCTGGAACATGGCCCTGGTAGTTGGGCTGAGAGGCACCAGGTCAATATCGTCATACCAGGAGGTGCCGTTACCGTCTCCAGATATTTTGCTTCGTGAGCGAGCAGTGTCCTTGAAGCCATGCTGCGTTGTTGGTAGTTTGGTGATGCTTTGGGGCGCTGTAGCAAGCAGCAGGGGAGCAGAGCTAGTCAGTTCCTGGGGCAGAGTTGCTCCCCGGGAATCAGTTCCCTGGTGTTTGGGCTGAGAGTTCATAGATTCTATGGCCACATGGACCCCTGTGCTCATCTTGTCTGACCTCCTGCGTAGTACAGGCCAGAGGCCGCCCTGAATTAACTTCTGTTTGAACTCAGAGCGCGTCTTTGAGAAGAATATCCAGTCTTGATTTTCAGATGTCCAGTGCTGGAGAATCCACCACGACCCTTGGTAAATTGTTCTGACTGTGTTTAAAAACAATTGTGCCTTGTTTCTAGTCTGAATTTCTCTAGGTTCAACTTCCAGCCATTGGAGCTGGTTAGACCTTTGTCTGCTAGACTGAAGAGCCCTGTGTTATCGAATCTGGGCTCCCCATGGAGGTACTTGTAGACCAGGGGTCGGCAACCTTTCCGAAGTGGTGTGCCGAGGCTTCATTTATTCACTCCAAGTTAAGGTTTCGCGTGCCGGTAATACATTTTAACGTTTTTAGAAGGTCTCTTTCTATAAGTCTATAATATATAACTAAACTATTGTTGTATGGAAAGTAAATAAGGGTTTTAAAATGTTTAAGAAGCTTCATTTAAAATTAAATTAAAATGCAGAGCCCCCCAGACCGGTGGCCAGGACCCGGGCAGTGTGAGTGCCACTGAAAATCAGCTCGCGTGCCGCCTTCGGCACGCGTGCCATAGGTTGCCTACCCCTGTTGTAGACTGATAAGTCGCTTCTTTGCCTTCTCTCTGTTAAGCTAAATAGATTGAGCTCCTGGAGTCTATCACTACAAGGCAAGTTTTCTAATTATTCTTGTGGCTCATCTCTGAACCCGCTCCAATTTATTAACATCCTTCATGAATTGTGGGCACCAGAACTTCACAAAGTGTTCCAGTAGTGATCGCATCAGTGCCAAATCCAGAAGCAAACTAACCTTTCTACTCCTACTTGAGAGTCTTCTTTTTATGCATCCCAGGGTTGCACTGGGAGCTCATGTTCCGATGATTATCCACCGTGACCCACAAAGCCTCCCAGGATAGTCCCCTGTGCTCTGAGTATGGCCTGCATTCTTTGCTCCTACATGTAGGACTTTACATTTGAGCAAAAGTTCAGACAGAGGGGAGTGGCTGTGTACCATTTGTGGCCGCTCTGTTCCAGGACGGGTGTATATGACGTAAATAATTACACTAGGAAAATACAGAGACTCTACTTCACTTATTCCTCCTCCAGTGGAAACTGACCTGCAAGGATATGGCTCAGCAGAGGGGCAACAATAGCATTTATTGCAAGCTCTAAGATCCAGCTTAGAACGCACAAAGATGCTAAGGGCATCAAGCATGGTGCCAGGGGATACCACCATAGGGGTTTCTATTTGCACATGGTTTCTATTTTCATACGTGCTGGCACCACCTAGAAATTGATGGCACCACATGGAAGGGCCCCCAGCTGGACTCTACGACGTTCAGTAAATGCCTTGAGGTAGATGAATCCTTGCAGTGCAGTTCTTTGATGCCCCCCTAGGGAACGCCAGCCCAGCCGGAGAGCCTGGCGGGTTCTGGGTTACTCATGTGGAGCGGGACACGGCTTTCCCTGGGGCGCTGCTTTGCATACAGCTCAATCCCTCATGGGGCTGGTCGACCAAGTGTAAGGAGCTAGAGTGGGGATGGCAGGCAGGGAGCTTGCAAACACAAACCTCACAGTAAAAGCTGGTCCTCGGGCCTCAGAGAGACCAGGTCAATTGGCAGCTCAAAGATTTCCTGGCACGGCGTCCCCCCCGTCATGCTGCGCGCACCGAGGAGCCTCGGTTTCTGGTCTTGACCCCTCCATAGACCAGCCCACTGCATCCACAGGACCTTTGTTACTCGCCCCAGCGCCCAGACCTCTCGCTTTCCCCCTTATACACCCCGGGGCAGGGCTGGACTGTGTGGGTGCCATGGCAACCCAATAGGTGTGGCGAAGGGCCTTTAGCTCAGAGCCCCCGTCCACTGTCAACTCAATAGTCTGGCTGCCATAGGAAGCTCTTAGCTGTGGGGCCCAGGCTGGAGGAAGATGGGGAGGAACAGAGCCTCTGGCCTGGGCATGTCACATTTGGCAAGGACATACCGGTAACATGGCAACACCATTTGGCTAGAACAAGCTCAGGGAGATGGGGGGGCATTGCTGGTGGGGGGGGAGGGCGGAGGAGGGTCCAGTCTCTGGCCTGTATCTCAAAAACTCCCCCTCCCTCCTTATCATGTGAATTGGGGTAGCTCCTAGAGGCCCCAACCTAGATCAGGCCCTCATTGTGCCAGGCAGCTCCTCAGGGCAGCGCTCCCAGTTGTATCACCAGCCTCACAGCATTTTCTTTAAGCCCCAGCCTCTGGATTCATGGGATTAAGTGCAAGTCTCAGCTTTCATTTTATTTTAAAAGGGTAAATTTCTGGCTCTGCTGGTTGCAGAGAAGAGATGGAAAATGGCCCCACCACCAGAAAGCAAAGGGAAAGAACCCACTAGTTATCATTCTGTTTAAATCTCTTCACTAGGAAGCCAAACTCATGATCTTTGGTGCCTGCTTCATGGTCTCTGATCGTTTGAGGTTCACAATATTGGCTGGGGAAAAGGAAGGTTCATTAACCCCTTTTTCCAGAGAAGGAGATGCAGGGACTTGGCCAGAGTCACACCCTGCCAGGACCGGACCCCAGATCCCCCTGATCTCAGGCCCATGCCTCCTTCCTTCAGAGGCACCTTCCATTTTGCATTCAGACAGCCCTCTCTGGAGGAGGCACATGCTGCATTTTCTCACAGGAGACTTAGCTTTTATTCTTGCCTATGGCAAAGCAGAGCCCTGGGGGGTTTCGGAGTATATTTGAGAGGAGAGAAGAGGGTTGCAAACATGCAATTAAGAAGGAGAATTGTTAATTGCAGTTTAGAAAGGACTCCTGATCTAAGCTGATATTTAGCTACTTTATCTTCCACTCACTAAAGAACCCTGCCCTGCCCTGCCCAGATCAGATCAGATCAGATCACCCCTCACTGCACCTGCATCCCAGCCCCCAGTGACAATAGCCCACGTTTGCCAGGGCTGCTTTTATCCCGGGCTCCCTGCTGCAGGTGTCAGCACTCACGCAATTAAGCACAGCTTGGGCCAATCAACCTAGCTGCCTGCCGGGACCGGATTGCCTGACACCCTTTCATGCCCAGACAGCCCTGCTGCTAAAGCCGTCCCAGCATCTCCAGCACTGTGCGTGCTATGCAGGAGCACCGAGAAGGGCCCTAGCAGAAAAGTCATGGGCCATGCAGCCTAGTCCCGAGGCCTGTTTCTAGCCGTGCTCTGTGCCACCTGCTGCAGAGGTAGCAGATAGCTCTGCGATGCTACAGAACCTGGGGGCTGGCTGGAGGTCCCTTGCAGTGCATCTGTTGGTGCAGCAGGAGGTGTATGCTGACCATGGGCTCGCTCCTCTGATCCTGCTCTCACCTGCTCCCAGGTAGCTGGTATCCTCCCCGGCAGCGAGGTCACGCTGGGGCCTGTGGACGTCTACAGGGCTCTTCCTTGTGAGCAAAGGCGGCAGGCCCTTGCTCTGCGCTCCCAGCCTGGCTTGTTCTGCAGAGGGTGTTTCCAGCTCAGTGCTGGAGATCCGGGGCTGGGCTTCGACAGGGGGCACCACCGCAGCCCAGGGGCCTTCTGACCTGGCGGGTCTGGTTCAGGCTGTCTCGGCACCTGCTGTAGCTCCAGGGCCAAGGGGGTGAAAGCTAGTAACCAGAGCTGATCTGCATCCCCCTGCATTGAGCAGGATCCTGCTCCCCGCCGCAGCTCACTTGATTTATACCCGTAAAAAAGCCCCCCGGTGTCTGCCGTGTCAGCCAGACCCACTGTGGGCGTGATCGCGGGCCTGCAGGGGGAATGGATACCAGCCAGGAGGGGTGCAGCCACTGGCACTGGTACAAACTGCCCCTTGCCTGCGGGTGAGTCTGCAGGCATCAGCGAGGGATCGACAGGGCTGCTTGATCTCACCCTGTCCTCGCCGTGTGACGCTCCCAGGGAATGGACGCTCTGAGAGTCGCCCAGTGGGAACGGATCGCAGGAGCTTGGGGACCATGTGGGAGACCTAGGCAGAATGCTCATCATCATGGGGCTGGGGGCTGGAAATGGACCCCAATAGCTTCCCGGTGGCAGACCGGCACTGCCGGATCCCAGCCGGACGAAGTGAGAATGAAACTGTCGGGGGGAAATGCAGGGGACTTTTCTGCACCCTGGAGTCGGTTCCGATTTGAGCTTGGGGTCGGTTCTGAGTCTGAGATGGTTTGGCCAGAACATGTGTCTCTGTCTCTTTCTCTCGGCTGTGCCCATCACAGGGGTATCTCGCTCCCCCCAGGCGTACACCTCCCTCTGATCCCCTCTCCTCTTTGTCTCTCTCCTGCAGGTTCCCAGGACAATGGGAATGTGATTCGCATCAACAAGGTCCAGCACCAGCCACTACGTGTGGGGCTGGCTGAGCCAGTGGCCCTGCCCTGCCTCTTCTTGCTCCAGCCTTCGGCCTCGCTGGGGCCCAACGAGCCACCGGACCCGCCTCGCATCAAATGGAGCAAGGTGCAGGCGGCATCCGGGCAGAAGGAGGACGTGCCAGTCCTGGTGGCCAAGGATAACGTGGTGAAGGTGGTGAAAGCCTACGAGGGGAGGGTGTCCCTGCCTGGCTACCCCAGCAACCGCTACAACGCCACCCTGGTGATCGGCGCGGCGCGGGCCAGCGACGCCGGGCTGTACCGCTGCGAGGTAGTGGCCGGCGTCGACGACGAGCAGGACCTGCTGCCCCTGGAAGTCACGGGTGAGTTGGGGGCATGGCAACGTGGGGGGGGGGGGGCACGCCGGCAGGATGGGGGTCATGAGCCATGCAGGCCGAGCACCAGAGTGGACACTTCCTCTGCCACCTGCTGCTCCGCATCCCTCACCCCCACCTCCACCTCCGCAGTGATGCCCAAGCCAAGCGGGTGATTAGTTTCCCATTGGATGTCTACGGGAGAGCCACTGCGGGAGTGTCGGCTACTCCAGGCTGGCCAGAGCCCAGCCACCGCCGTGCGCTGCCAGTCCCAGGAGCTGGAGGTGAACTCAGCCCTGGGGGCAGCTGGGATCAGTGCAGCTGCTGCGGCACGGTATAATAGCAGGGTAGGCAGTGGCACTGGTATCTCTCAGGGCAGCCCTGGCTCTGGGGCCGCTGGCTCTGGGTCTCTCTCCTTTGTCTGGCTGTGTGTATACGTGTGTGTGTCCTGTGCACTGAGCAGGGGTGCACCGTCTCTTCACCCCGGTACGCTGGAGTCCCAGTAACATGCAGTGTAGTCACTTGGGCGCCCCCGGAAGCAGCTTCCCGCTGATGCTAATGGCTGGTGCTCAGGCTGCACGTCCAGCTGGTGTCCAAAGGGGAACTGATGGAATCTTTCCACCCTGACAGCACATGGCCAGCGACTCCTTCTCTATCCGCGCATAGCCCCGCTCGGGCGCTGTCAACGCTCCGCGAGCAAACGCTGCCGGCTGCTTCTCAGCGTCCTCCTGAGGCTTCCCCCGGAGCTCTAGCGGCTCCGCGGGGCTGTAGTACTTGCAGACTGGGGCCTTGCTCATGATTTGCTTTGCTCTTTCAGAGGGGTCTGCTGCTGGCTCCGGGAGGGGAGTGGGGTCTAGTGGGTTAGAGCAGAGGGGGCTGGGAGCCAGGACTCCTGGGATCTGTTACTGGCTCTGAGAGGGGAGTGGGGTCTAGTGGGTTAGAGCAAGGGGAGGACTGGGAACCAGGACTCCTGGGTTCTATTCCCAGTGCTGCCAGGTGAGTGTGATCGGGGAGGCTGAGAATACAGACAGCTGCCTTATGTCCCCAGCTCTGTCACTGTGTCACTTTGGGCAAACACCTTCTCTGTGGATAAACAGAAAACAGCAGGCTCCAGGGCTCTCAATCCCGCCCCTTTCACCAGCGTGGAACTTACTTTGTCCCTAAGACAAACTGTCTCTGGGCTGATTGGAGCGGGGGCTCCTTCCTCCCTGCGCAGCCCCCATCGGCATTGTCCCCTGTTCACGCCCCGCATGTCCCCTTCTCCCCAGGCGTGGTGTTCCACTACCGAGCCGCCAGCAACCGCTACGCGCTGACCTTCCCCGAGGCCCAGCGCACCTGCCAGGAAAACTCCGCCGTCATCGCCTCCCCGAGTCACCTGCAGGCTGCCTTCGAAGACGGCTACGACAACTGCGATGCTGGTTGGCTGGCCGACCAGACCGTCCGGTAAACGGGGGAGCCCCCGGATCCTGGGCGCTGTCAGGATGCGGCTCGGGGAGTAGCCCTATTGGAGAGTGGCCGTTCGGTGATGGGGGTGGGACTATGGGACAGCTTCACAGTGTGACGCGGCTGCTTCGTTTCTACATCTTGCACCTCGCCTGGCAGCACCGGAGCCCTGGGAATCGATGTGATGTTGTATCCCTCCTTTGGAGACCCTAGATCCCTATTTCCCTGTGGGCCCAGGCTCCCGTAACACAGCCCTGACCCAGCAAAGCCGCCATGCCGGTGGCCCAGAGGCACCCAGCTAAGCCGCAGCCACTGAGCCATAGATTCAGATACTAGCGGCCTGCAAAATCTACCTAAAGCAGGTTCCCGCGCATGCAAAAAACGTGTGTGCAAAACACCTTTGTGTCTGCAGATCAGGCAAGGGGCTTGGTAACTGGTGCACAGTGGGGCCTTTCCACGCGCAGGCCTGTCCCACGTGCACAGATCTGCTCCCATCTCTGCCACTGACTCGCTGGGTGACCTGGAGTGAGTCATGTCCCTGCTCCATCCGCAAACTGGGGAGAATGACCCTGACCAGCCTGAGCGTGGGGGGTGGAAGGTGGTTAATCCCTGCCAAGCACTTTGCGGCTGTACTTCTGCTGTTAGCAAACAGGGGTCAGTTCTCCTTTGGGTTCAGGACACAGATCCGCACTTACATCTCCCATCTGTACACCTCCAGCTCCCCCCTGCCCCTCTCCATCTCTCCATCCCCCTGGGCCCCCGGCTCTCCTCTATATCAAGAGATTTTTTTCCCCCTCCACCTCTTCTCCGTTATCATTGAAATTGCCATCAGACACCCTCAGCTTCTGACCTGAATCAAAGTGACGGCTGCTTGATTCCAGCGCGGTTCCCCGTGGCGAGTGATTCTCTGCAAGATCAATGTGCCGCCGCCTGAGTGTCATGCAGCCAGATCCGTCACAAATTCGGAGAGCCGGGGCTTGGCATCTCTGCTGTCAAAGGGCCCCCTGCAGAAACACCGGGCCCCTACTCCCACCCCAGCTCCCTGCAGACACCGATGGGGATGCTGTGAATCTGTGACCCCCTCCCCCAATCTCCCCCTTTGCACTCTATGCTTCCTGCTTTAAAGCATAGCAGCACGGAGGCAGCATCTGTTGTGTGGCTGTCCGAGGCTTGTGGGACGGGGAGGACAAGGGCTGATCCAGGCCCGTGACCGCTGCTCTGCACCTGCTCCCCACAGGTACCCCATCACGCTCTCCAGACCTGGCTGCTATGGAGACCGCAGCAGCCTCCCGGGCGTCCGCAGCTACGGGGAGCGGGAAGCCAGCGAAGCCTATGACGTCTACTGCTACGCCAGGGAGCTGCAAGGCAAGCCTGGGGCATGGGCCCCTTCCCGACGACGCTTCCCTAGGCAGCCCCAAAGGGCCCCTCCTGCCGCCTGCTTTCAGGGGCTGGGAAGTGGGGCTGGGACATGGCTGGAAGGGGGCAGTTATTTCCCCCGGCACCTCTGGGCTGGGAGCGTCTCTCTGGCAGGGTCAATGGCAGAGAAGCCAGGAGGATTTCTACCCCAAGAGGTTCAGGGCAGGGAGCGGGCTCCTTGGTGCCAAGCCCTGGCCATCTCCCCTCCACCCGCAGCCTCCCCTGCTGCTCTTTGAGAGTCAATAAAAGGCTCCCTGAGGGCCGGTCCTCAGCCAGCGCCGGGCGGCTCCTGATGGATTGGCGACACACCGCTGGCTGCATGCCGCCCCCAGGGGACGGTGATAAACCGAGGAGCACCGTGCACCTGGCTGTGCCTTATTGCTTAAGCAATGAAGACTTTAAAAATGCATTCCTCTGCTCCGAGCTCCCCGGGCTGACGGATGCTGATTTCACGGCCGTGTCAGCAAATGGAGCAAAGGAGAATTTATTGCCTCTTTGCACCTGAAGCCTTTCTGGTGACCTTGAGCGGTGGGGTGGCTCAGGGATGCTACAGCTGCACCCCCTCTCCCCCTGGGATTTGTGCTGTGGCAGGCCTTGCAAGCTAAGCAGGAGTAGGCCTGGTCAGTGCTTGGAAGGGAGACCCTAGGGTCTCTCAGCAAGTGGTGAGGATGTTTGCCCTTCGGAGCCAGTTCTGCCCCAGTTCCCCGGTAGGATGACAGCGGGCGCTGTGCTGCTGGAGGGGCTTCCTTTCAGATGAGAGGGGAAGGTGGGGTGCTGAGTGGTAGCAAAGATTGCCAGGCCTAGGCAGGGCCAGCTCACGTATCTTGGCTGGATGCCAGCATGAACCTGCCATCCCTTGGATGCAAGAGGCCCAGATCCTCAACTGGTGTAAGTCAGCATCACTCTAGTAAAGTCAATGGCTCTGTGGCACCACTAGGCTTCAGTTCACATCCCAGCTGTTATACAGCACTGTTAAGATGCGGTTGCATTCCACCCCAGAGGTGGCTGCACTGCTGGGTGACTGGTGAGCTGTATGTATCAATGGGCTTTTCTTCCCCTGGCAGGGAAAGTGTTCTTCGTCTCCACGCCCGGACGGCTGACGTCTCAGGGAGCCAGGAAGCACTGCCAGAGCTGGGGGGCCTCGCTAGCCACCACGGGCCAGTTGTACTTAGCCTGGAGGGATGGCTTGGACCAGTGCGACCCAGGCTGGCTGGCTGACGGAAGCGTCCGCTACCCAATCAGGACCCCACGTAAAAAATGTGGCGGGGACGAGCCGGGCGTGAGGACCGTGTACCAGTTCCCCAACCGGACGGGCTTCCCGGACCCAGCCTCGAAGTTTGACGCCTACTGCTACAAAGGTAAGTGGGAGTGAGGGCGTCCTTTCCGGGGACCGATCAGACCAGGGATGATGGGCCTGTCCAGTTCCTGATCCAGAATCACCCTCCGTGTCATTAAAACCACCCACCCGCCCCACGACCCTGGTGCCTGCCTGTCCCTGCATCACCACTTCCCCATGACCCTGGTGCACACCTGTCCCTGCGTCACCTACCCACCCCGCAGCCCTGGTGCCCGTCTAATCCCTGCGTCACCCACCCGCCCCATGACCCTGGTGCCCTCCTATCCCTGCACCACCTCCTCCACATGACCCTGAATCCCTTTACACACTTCCCATGGCTCGGTTCCCCACCTGTTCCACGGCCCTGCTCTGCGTGTGGTGACCCCTCTGTTAACGACTCCGGCGCTGGCTCGGAGATCCCTCCATTACTCCCTGGGGATGGTGCAAGTCGCTTGGTCAGCTGCCTCTCACACTGTCCATTAGTGACTCAAACAGGAAACGGGCTCGTTCTGGCGTTCCTGTGTCCCCCACCCCTCACGCTCACTCATCTCCCCAAGGCTCCTGCAACCCCATAGGGGCCGGAGCCAAACGAGACTTCCAGGCCCCCGGATTTCACCTGGCTCTGGATCCAGGCCTGGTTCGCACTCGCAGGGGGGCTTCCTGCCCTTGCTGGGTGAATCCCACTGAGTCCCTGTTAGCACACGCCCGGTTCTCGTCTCTGTCCACTTGGATCAGAGCAGCCTGTGTCAGCTCCTGCTCGTTCATCTCTTTGCAGCGGGTCAGCAGCCATCCCCGTCCCAGAAGAAACCAGACGAGTTGAGTCCTGAGAAAACAAAGAGCAGCCTGGACCGCGGGCAGCCGGAGCAGGATCCGGATGGGTTGGAGCCGGCGGGGCCTGACCCTCTGGGCATTGACAATGTCTTGGTGGAGCACGCTGAGGAGCGGCTGCCTCTGGCGCGAAACGAGCTGATCCCCAAGGAGCGCGAGGACCCCAGCGTGTCCGGGGACTCCAGGGAGATCACCCGCGATCGCTACACCCTGCGGCACAAGCTGCTGGGGCCAGTCCTGACGGAGGACGAGCAGCTGCAGCTGGTGACGGCTAGCCCAGCCGGGAAAGACCCGGAGCCGCCCCAGGTGGGATCCGAGAGGGCAGCCGCCACAGTAGCTCCCGTTCTGGACGGGGCCGGGGTTCTGGCTGAGCCTGTGTCTCCGAAACCCTCTTCAGTCTCCTTTCCGGCTGGGCCAGGGGAAGATCAGTCTCTGAATATGGTCGACCAGGCACCAGCGCATGGGGTGAGCAGCAACCAGGGAGCCCGCGAGCCGCTGGGCTTCACCACAGGCCGCTGGGAGGAGACACCTGGCCCCAGCCAGTTGTCCTCTGAGGAAAGAGACGCCCCAGCCCTGGGGGAGACCACCGATGCCTTCCAGCCAACCTGGCACGCTGGCATCACGTGGGGGCCCCTGTCAGCTGATCTGCAGCCACCTTCCCAAAGCCCTGCCCCAGAGCTCCCCCAGGAAGGAGTCGCTAGCACCGTGGCCCAGGATAGCATGGGGGCATCATCTGCTGCCAACAAGCCCGAGCAGCCGAGCCCCGCTGCTCCGGATGAACCCAGCCATCTGCCCCACGGCCCCGAATCCACCAAGAAGAGCATCTCCTCGGGACTGAACGGCCGCTACTTCCAGCTGCAGCGCGAGGGACAAGCCCAGGGCGTGGACGGGAATGCTTGGGGGGGCCTCACGCCTGCCCCTGGCCTGGCGCAGGAGAGGAAAGGCAGAGTGGACAACGCAGTCGAGATCCTCCCTGCGGCCAAGCCCACCGCCAAGGCCCACGCAGGGGAAAGCGCCTACCCCCTCTCCAACGAAGTGGATGGGCAGGCCGAGGGGCAGGTCGGCTACCGTGAGTATCTCTAATTAACCTCTATCCGAGGCGGGGGGTGAAGTGGAATTATTTGCGGCCGCCGTAGCTTTATAATGCAGGACTGACCATCTGCCCATGTGTTCGCCAGGGCAGCCCCATGATCTGAGCGATTTGTATCTAGACAAAGAGAAGCGTTTCCCACCCAGTCGTGCCAATTTCACCCCATTCTGACCAGTCTAGTCCGCTCATTACACCTGCAATTCCATTGATGTCCACAGGGTTACTCCTGCTCTGCCCTGGTCTGACTTCTTGTTCGCTGTATCATGGGAGCATCTACACTCCCAAGGATCGGGGCCCCGTCGTGCTGGGAGCCTCACAGACCCCAGGCGAGATGGGGGCCCCCGTCGGGCCGGGCGCAGGGCGGGCGCCAACCGAGATGGGGGGCCCCCGTCGTGCCAGGCGCAGGGCGGGTGCCGACCGAGATGGGGGGCCCCCGTCGGGGCGGGCGCCGACCGAGATGGGGGTCCCCGTCGGGCTGGGCGTGGCACAGACAAGACCAGGTCCCTGTGAGGGGCTCAGGGAGGTGGGGGCAGTGAGCCAGAAAGCCCCAACAATACAACACCAGCCGCCCCCCCACTCACTCTGCCCCCTTCCCTCCTAGTCCACAGACTCCCTCTCCCCATGCAAGGGCACCCCTCCCTTCCCCCCACCCCCTCCCATCTGCACTGAATTCACTGTCTGTATAAACAACTCCCTTGCTCTCACTTCCCCCCACCCCCTGCTCCCAGGGACTGTTGGTGATCTGAGCCCGTCCTGCCCCCTTCTCCACCCCATCTCCCACATCCCCCCCCCCACCTGAGGGAGCCCCCCCTGGACAAAGGGCTGTCTCCCCTCCCCCGCCAGGAGAGAGAGCATCATGTGCAGCCCCCCCATCACCTGGCAACTAACGAGGCCTTCAGAGTGGGGGAGCCTCCTCCCCAGATGTTGCCTGAGTGATGAGGAGCCAGTAGCCATGGCAACCTTGCCTAGCCGGGATCTGCTGCTGCTCATCATTAAAGGCCATTATCAAATCCTTGTGATAATGTGGCAGCGCAGAGCGGGGCTGTGTAAATTGAGTGCTCAGCGCTCGTCACAGCCCAAGGAGAGGGGCCGGGGTGATGGGCGTCCAGCCACTCAATAGCACCTCTCCTCAGACCCTTGTGCACCGATGGTGCTTTCTGTCCCAGGATCCCCCCGCATTGTAGACCCACAGCCTGCCCCTGAGAGCTCCTGGCCCACGGCTGAGGAGCAGGGCACAGCCAGGGCACGTGGCCGAAAGCGGTGGTACTTTTTGCATATTGAATTTGCACAAATGATTCTCACACACGCAGGTGCAGTAGCCCCGTCTGACTGTTCGCACGTGCACGTAGCTGATGTACATGCACAAATGCGGTGGCTGTGTCGGCACGTCAGGCACAGCTCCGTCCATGCCACCGCATCCCTGCCTGGTTTGAAAATTTGGCCCTAGGTGAGACCGTGTCAGAGTCCTATAGAGATCCAGCCCTCCCTGCTCTAACCACCAGACAACACTCCCCTTCCAGAGCCAGGAAGAAAACCCAGGAGTCCTGACTCCTATTACTGTGCTCTGACCCACACACCCACCCCTTCCCCTCTGCCAACATGAAACACCTCCGCGTTCTGCACTAGCCCGCCAAGACCCGAGCGTTTACAGTCAGACCGTCCCAGCACTGAGACGGGCCTCGGCAATGAGCGCCACAGTGGTTACCGGCGGTCGTTCCTCCTGCGTGGGTGGGGCTCTCCACTCGGGGCATCGGGTCTTGTACAGCTCCGAGCACATCATCCCTGCTTAACAACTCCTCATCCATAATGACTAGTATGGGACTCGGGGGGGCCGGGAAGGGAAGCCGAATGACCAGGACTCAGCTGGCTGCTGTGTTTCTCCCCTGCTGCCCTAGCGATGAGTAACACCCCCAGCGCATGGCAGATTCTCCCCCCGACCCTGCTGAAATCAGTGCGACCAGGAGCCAGGATGGGCCCAACGGGAGTTCTGCAGTCAAAGCCCTGCACTGCCAGGATTGGGCCCTTCCCTTTGGCCTGCGTGGGTCCTGCTGTTGTCTGATTATTGTATTTAGAAGGGGGGCTCCCGGTGTAGCCGGTTGTGTGATCCATGCCCCCTCGCTGCTCCCTTGCCCATGCCCCAGGGCCTTCTGCTAACCAACATCTCCGGCTTTTTGCAGAGCAAAGGGGATCAACACACCCATGGCCCCCGCAGACGGGGACAGCCCCAGCGCCCCCCTCACCATCCGCTCCCAGCCAGAAAGAACTGCCGGAATGGACCCTCCACCTGACACCGCCGCTCCCCCAGCACAGCCACTGGGCTCCCACTGACCAGCCCCCGGCCAGCGACAGTCCTTGGGCAGAGCATGCGGCCGACACCAGCGGGGTGGGAGAGTCACTGATGGGTACTCGGGGGGCGGCAGAGACAGCAGCCAGCGCAGAGGAGGGAAGACAGGACTGGAGCTCTGACAGCACCCCGACGCCAGCAGCCAGTGGGATGCCTCTGCGCCCGGCCGGCACCCTGACCCCAGGAGACGCTCTCAGTCCCCTGCAGGAGGCTGTTCTCGACCCGCCACTCCCCAGCTCCAGCGTCCGAGGCGACTACCCCCAGGCGGGGGGCTTGGGGCTGCCACCCCCTGGGGAGGATGCGGAGGATTCCTCTGGGGAGGTCACCTCCAGTGAGGAGGGTGCCACCCCCATCCTGCCGCTACCTGCCCTCCCCAGGGCCCGCCTGCATGCACTTCTCCCCCCCCACGCTGAGGATCCGGGGGCGCCCCCCTCCGCCCATCCCCACCCCGGGGGCAGCGAAGGCAGCGGCGCTGCGGAATACAGCTTCCCGGAGAGGAAGGGCAAAGCCGTGAGCTTTACGGAGAGGTTCATTTCCTTGGCTGGCCGCGCTGGTAGCCCTGCAGCCAGCACCGAGAGCTCTGGCTCCAAGGATCCCAGAGAGCGAGGTGGCATGGACGCCCACAGGGCTCTGGGCCTGGAGTCTCTGGATGAACCCCCGGGCACGGAGGAAACGCTGCCTGGCCCAGCCCGGGAGCTGAGAGACGAGCGTGCAGAGGATGAGCAGGCTGAGCTGCAAGGCGAAGGCACAGTCACTCATCCCGCTGAGGAGATTCCATCCCCAGAACCCACCCGCTCTGACCCTCGGGTGGCACCAGCCAGGGACAGCGAGCCGGCCAGCCGCCAACCTGCCACGCAGCCCAGCCCAGCCTGGGCAATGGCAGCCAGCCAGCCACGGCCGCAGGCGCTGGAGGGGGAGGGCGAGGACGTGTACTTGGCTGCAGCGCTGTCTGGAGACGGGTCAGCGGAGCAGTCTGTGGGTCCCCCTACACTCCCTTTTGGCACCACCCAGACCATGGCTCTGGGCCCCTACAAGCCGGCAGGGACCAACTGGCCGGTGACCAGGAGGGGGCAGATGGCGGCAGCAGCCATCAGCCTCCTACAGCCATCGCTGGCAATCACGGAGCCTGCCCACTCCCCCGCACCGGGTCCCACACTCCCCGGCGCAGTTGCTAACCGAGCCCCTGCAGCAGGACCAGCCCAGGCTGCTGTCGCAATGACCAGGCTGCCAGGAGCCACCGGCGCCACGGGGCTGGAGAGCTCACCCTCCGCACCGGCTGCTGCAAGCCACACAGAGCCCAACGCGGAGGATGTCTCAGGGGAAGCCAAGAGGGAGGAGCCCCCGACGCTGTGGGGCTCTGCAGCTGGGCCGCCCCCGCTGGAACAACGGCCGAGGGTGAGCGCCGGCCCTCAGGACCCCCTGCCCAGCTTGCCCACTGATTTGTCCCCGCTGGTTGCCGGGTCCCGGGAGGAAGGCGTCCTGGAGCCCGCCGTGCACACCAGCCAGGCCTTCGAGGTACCCGAGGCGGAGCTGGACAGATTCATTCTCCAGCCCGTGATTGACATAGCCCAAGAGGGCATCCTGGCTGAGGCCCCGGGGCTTTCGCTGGCGGACAGCGGGAGCGGAGAGGAGCAAGCGCTGCCCTTTGTGGGGGAGAAGGAGAGCCCGGCCTGGAGCGGGGAGAGCAAGGCCAGCACACTGGGTAAGTGGTGGCCCACAGAGCCGGGAACGGGGCCCATGCTGGGAGCTCAGGGGTGGTGGCACCTGCTGGAGCCAGGCAGAGCATGAGCAAGAGCTGGGCTCCCCACTCCCAACCCATAGCCCCCTCCTCCTATCCCAGACCTGGGCTCCCCCTGGAGTTCTGCTGAAGCCCCTCAATCCCGACCCACAGCCCCTCTGCTGTCCCAGTCCTGGGCTCCCCCTCCAGCTCTGCCGATGCCCCTGAGTCATGCTGAACTGTGCTACAGTGTGGTGGCTCTGTTGCTTGCCTGCCATTCCTGAAACCCTAGGAGCTTTCCCAGGATTTGAACCCAGGTCTTCACAGCCGGGCTGGCAAAGCCAGTCCCTCGGAAGCCACTCAGTTCCGAGGGAGGAAGCAGTCGGCACATTGCAAGATGCCATTCTGTGTCCGTCCCCCACACACACTTCTCTTCCCCTGTCCACTGCTGCTCCTGATCCCAGGTTTCTGGGTAGCTGCACCCCCACCCCTGCACTTCTCCTCCCTCCATCCCAGGGCCTGACCAAAAGCCTGATGAAGTCATGGGGGACGTCTGGGGATGCAGGACCCAGCCCAGGCAAAGGGCGAGGTCCCCCATCTCTCATGGAACAAGGAACAAAATAATCCGTCTTAGTTTCCTAGCGCTGCTTCCTGTGCAGCCGCCCTCGCGCCCGACGCGGAGGTTCTCCAACCGAGCAGCCCCGCCGATGAAATGCAACTCGGACACAGTCAAGTTGGCAAAAAATAGCCTCAGCTTCTCCTCCGAGCTGGCATGCTGGAGCCTCCGAGGGGGAACCTCAGCAGAGTCCTTGTGCGTAGCTCAGCGAGCAAGTCTGCCCGGCTGCTAAAAACCAGGGGCCTTCAGAGAGAGCGAGAGAACAATAGAGAAAACAGAGTCGATAGAGCCACTAGGCTCTAGGGATGGAGAGAGAGTTACTAGGATTTTAGGCGCTAGATGGGTGGGGAGGGGGATGGATAGATGACCGATAAAGGGGGTGTATTGGGATAGATAGGTTAGGATTTCGGGAGAGAAAGACTAGACTCTAGGAATGGCGGCAGATCGACAGCCCAACGGAGAGACACACTGAGAGATTGATTCAATGTTAAGGCCAGGGTTCAGGGGGCCTTATTTTATTAGCACCAATTTCCTCGGTGCTGAGTTTTATACAGAGCTCTCCTTCCAACCACGACGGGGCTGCAGGCATAGCCTGGATTTCTCGACGTGCTCTGTGCTCTTAGAGCGAGCCGGGAACCCAGGCTTTTAAATATTTAATCTTTGCAGTTGCTAATAATAATAGCTAGAGAGGCAGCTCCGGGCAGGGAATATTTAGCATCCAAAGACTTTTCGTATCTGGGAGAAAGACAACAAATATATTTAAAGTTTGGAGCCACTGAGAGGCGGGAAAGTCAACACGGTTAATATTCAGCAGTCTGAGGTTCCTGCGCTGCTGGGAAAGGAGCGTGCTGGTGAAATGTGTGTCAGCGCTGGGAGCTGGAGCTGCTGCTGGGCCGAGCCCCTGCAAACAGCTCCCTGATGGGCAAATGCGCTGTGGCACCTCACCCCTCCGCCCTGGCACGCCCGGCAGGAACCTGGCACGATCGTATTGTTTCTGGGGCAACACAGACTCTGTCCTGTGGCCGTGCTAATGCTGGGGGGTAGGGGGAGCAGTCAACTTCCCCCAATGGGGAGGTAGGTCAGACAGACTCCTACCTGGAGCGATTCCCCAACCCTCCCCAAATCCCCAGCTGGCGCGCCCCACTGCCCCCGCTCTTGACCTGACCCAGGGGGGTTTCTTTCCCCAGCGCTGACCGTGGGTGGGGGCTGCAGCTTGGTTCTCGCTAGGCCTGGATGAACTGGCCTCTTCGTTACAAGAGCCAGCCAGAAATTTTCCATTGGAAAATGCTGATTCCATGAAATTGAAATGTTTTGCGGGAACGTAACAATTTCATCTAAATTTTCACCGGAAACTTTTCGTTTCCATTTTATCCTTCAGACTTCGATGTCAATATGCTGCACCGTGCTAGCCTGTAATGTCATTAATGAACAGTCCAAACAATACATTCAAAACCAAATAGTTTTGGACTGTTTCATTTCATAAAAAATTCCCAGATGGTGACTTTTTTTGTCACGTTTGGGGGCAAAACCAGATTATGATGTGGTAGAACTTCCCACGGGACAGGAGTTTCCCCATGTCAGGGCTGTGGGTATAACACTCAGTGTCCCTCCTTGCCGGCCTGTGGAGTGAGCCAGGCAGGTCCCATCCCCAAACTGCCCCCTACCACCACACACACCCTGTCCAGACCCACCCTCCTGGCCTCTGTCCCTTGCTCCCCCATCCTAGCAGCTCCCTGGCCAAGCCAGCCCAGACTGCAGAGACATCCCTGCGTGGAAGCTGGCCATGCTGCAGGGTTGCTGGGTGGCTCAGCCAGGGGACAGGTAGCCCTGGCTACGATCCAGTCCCAGACAGGGCCGGCTCTGGCTTTTTTGCCGCCCCAGGCTCTCCCCCCCACCCCGGCGGCCAGAGCGCCGGGGGCAGGGCGGCGAGCCCCGGC
>NW_020664545.1:2571211-2579709 GCF_002925995.2 Terrapene triunguis
AGGGCGGCGAGCCCCGGCGGGGGCTCGGCTCTCCCCCCCCCTCCCCCGGCGGCCAGAGCGCCGGGGGCAGGGCGGCGAGAGGGCGGCGAGCCCCGGCTGGGGCTCGGCTCTCCCCTCGGTGGCCAGAGCACAGGGCGGAGGGCGGCGAGCCCGGCTGTGGCCCCGCTCTCCCCGGCGGCCGGAGCGCCGTGCCGCCCCCCTCCAGGTGCCGCCCCAAGCACCAGCTTGGGTGCCTGGTGCCTGGAGCCGGCCCTGGTCCCAGAGTAACCTCACCTTATCCGGGCTGGGTCTCCCACAATAGTGCAGGCAGCAGGGAGCGCCTCACCCTGGGTGGAGCCACCTGGTGCATGTCTATAAACCCCGATAGAGAAGCCCCAGGCATGTCCCTCCCTCTGCAGGGGTCGCTGTGCTCAGCCCTGTAGGGCGTTTTTGGTGAACGGCGCAGGGAGCCCGGCCCCAGAACGCTGCCTTTCATAGGTCTGGAATTTACCCGCCCATCAGCCTGGTGCTGCAGCCGCAGCATTCTCCACACTGGCCTTAGCGGTGTCAAGATCCGGGGGACCCCCCACTACCTACAAATCCGAGCTGGCCACAGAACAGCACCTGGGAAAGAGGGGCCGTGCTCTCCTGCATACTGATGGGCAGGCCCGGGCCCCCCTGCATCCCTGCTAATAGGTCCCAGCGAGCCCAGGGCAAGATGTGAGATGGTTTTAATAAGGGGCACTTGGGGCTTTGCTTTTGAACACATCTTCCTGGTAAAGCACTTACAGCTCCGAGGGGAAGCAGCTTGGAGAGGACGGGGTTTCACGAGGCCAAGACGCTGCTTGGCCTGGAAAGAGATGTTGATTCTTTTTCTTTCTTTCTTTCTTTCTTTCTTTCTCTCCTATGGTTAGCCCCCTGTCACTGGGTCTTGGTGGATTTATAACAAGAGACACAAACACTCAAAGCGGAGCTGTTCTTCCCTATTCCTGCCCCTGGCTCCAGCATGCCCACTCACCCTCCATCACCACCCAGGGTGCAGCGCGCCTTCACCCACGCGCTCAGCGCCCGCTTTACTGGCAGTTCTCCAGCGGTGTCTCTGCTCCATTCCCATAGCCAGCGGGGATGGCGCATCCCCTGCCGCGTTGTGGGAGCTGGCGGCACTGATGTCTGCCGAGCAAACAAACAGCCGCGGGGCTCCTGGATTCTTTTTCCTGTCTCCAGCACATCTGCCCGCCCTGGCTGGCTAGGGGCGCTGCGACTGCCTGATTGCTGGGGTTTGCTCCATCAGCGCTGGCCCCAGCTCTCCCCAGTCCCAGCTACCACCGGGCACTGCTCTCCTCTGTTACCCCTTCTGCTTTCTGGCTGGGTTGGGGAGGCGGAGAAGTGGGAAGCCCAGCACCCACAGGCAACCCCACAATAACAAAGCAGTGTACACAGCCCAGCACCCGCAGGCAGCCCTGCACTAACAAACTCGGGTGTGCAGTCCGGCACCCATGCAGAGCCAGGTATGCTGGGCAGGAAACGAGGCTGCTATGCCATTAACCAGGAGCACCTGGTGACACTCGCTGTTCAGTCCCCGGGTCCTAATTAAGCCCTTGCCGGGGCGGTGGGGTCAGTGCCGGGGCGCAGCCATCAGCCCTGGAGAGCCGTCTGAGCCCCGCCGCGGCCCGGCAGGCATCACGCACTGGATGCAAATGACCCCAACGGCTGGAAGTGAGACCGAAGGGCCTCGCCCCCGTACGTGGCTCCCTGAGCTCAGACTGAGAAGTCGGCTGCGGGAGGGCGAAGGCTCCGACGGAAAAGCCCGGGGGGGATTTGGTGGCGTTCCAGTTGAGGCCTCTTTGCCCCTGCTCATTGTGCCGCCCCACGCCAGCACCGAGCCCTCCACGCGATCCGGTCAGTCCCCCACTAACCGCCAAGCCTTCCGTGCGTCTCCCCTGCAGGGGAGATCCCGCCTCTGCCAGCTCTCGGCTGTGCTGGAAATAGACCCTGCTGGGCCCTGCACAATCAGCTGGGGCCTCGGGGTCTGAGAGTGGCTTGCCCTGGCCTAGCCTGTTGGCTGTGAACTCCTTCCCGCCCTGGTCAGGCCCTGCTCCTGCGCTGGACGCAGCGCCCCATGGAGCCGCTGTTACTCAGTTTGAAAAATAAGATGGCTGCAGACGTAGCTCCCGGGAGACACACTCGAAAGTTAGGGGGCATCATTAGTCTCTGCATTAAACCCCTTCGGGGTCTGCTGGCATCTAAATCAAAGGGACCCACTTTCTTCCAGCTTGGGGACAGAAAGATGAGAATCTAACAAAGAGATTAGATAGACAGATAAATAGATAGATTAGATTAGATAGAGGGGGTGTACGAGGATACATAGATAGAGAGGGTGTATGGGAATAAATAGATCAATAGATAGATTAGATAGAGGGGGTGGATGGGAATAGATTATATTAGATAGAGGGGGTGTATGAGGACAGATACAGGGGGTGGATGGGGATAGATAGATGATACAGGGGGTGGATGGGGATAGATAGATTGATTAGATTAGATAGATGTGTATTGGGACAGATAGATCGATGGGTGTGTTATATCGTGGCAATGAGTTCCATAGGTTACTGATGAATGTGTAACGGAGTATTTCCTCATATTGGTTTTAGATTTGCCACCTCTCGTTTGAATTGATACCGAATGAGGTACCATGGATGGAAGGAAGGAGGGGGCGGGGGAGATTCTGTTTTTGCAGTGCTGCGCCTTTACTATTCCTGTAGGAAGAATGTGCCTGTTTTACAAGAACTCGTGATTACCCATGCTGAGCTCTTGCGAAAATCTGGCCCCAGTTCTCGGCGTTGGGTACTTGAAAACCCAGCCTTTAGCAGGGGGCTCTGGAGGCAGCAGTGGGAAGCAGGGAACAGGGATGGACTCCAAGGTACAACCCCACTCTGGGGACCCTGAGCACATGCTTGGGTTGCTCGCCCCTGTGGCAGCATCTTCCCTGCTGTTGTTACCCGTGCCAGTGGATTAAAGCTAGTGGGGGGATTCCTACCCACGCTACCAACACACCGTCCTTTGCGGGATAGATGTACCCAGCAGGTCCGAGCCAGCGGAGCCTATGGCCAAGCGATAGCACACAGCATGTCAAAGCTGCTTGGAGGAGCCATCTTCTGCCGTTCTGCTCATCCAGTCACTCTCCCTCCACCAGGGGCTTTCACCCTGCGCATTGCAAAGCTCCTGATGGAGGGGCCCAGCTGTTAGTTTGCCTGGTGTGTCCTCTCTGCTCATTAAGTGCTTCTGTGTAGATAAACGGAGCGAGATTCCTCCACTTCAGCCGGCAGAGAAGTCCGCTCGCCTATCTCGGACTTTGCAGGGCTGCTGGCGTTCGGCTGTGCTCCTCATTGCCATGCGAGGGCTGCCTGCTGGTTCCCCCAGAGACTGTTTAAAGTCAGTCAGAACTAATTATAAAAAGAAAGAATTAGATTCCGACTCGAGCCAGCTGGCAGGCGTCTGAGCTGCAAATCTTTTGCATATTTTAACGCTGCGTTTGGGTGCCGGGCGTGCACGGCGGGTCCCGCACGCGGGCCTAGAATAAAAGCGGGAGAAAAATCCCAGCTTGCAGAGATCAAGAGCACAGATCCTGTCATGGCTTAACAGCTGGGCATGTACCAGAAGCAGAAGGAGAGAGAGGGCTGCGGAGCTGGGCTTTCATTTGGGGAGCGGAACGGGTGGGCCTGGGGCAAGCAGATGGCCACGTGCGAGCACATTACCGGAGTGTGCAAATGTGGCTGTCTCCTGGAGTTCGCTCAGGGCCCCGTTCCCACGGCAGCCCTGCTGCAAGGGCAGAGCCGCGTGGGGTTCAAACGCTGAACCAGGCTGGACGAACTGGGGCGTGACTTCCCGTCCTGAAGCAGGGAGGAGGGCAATGGCAAGGAATTGTGGGAAGGCACTGGAGGACTAGCAGCACTGAGATGGCTCAGGCCTGTATTCACACTGCAGAGCAGTGACAACAGCCGCTCCAGTGTGAGCAGCACTTGGGTGTAGACTGGGCCCCGTCGGCCGGCCGGCTTAGTGCAAAGCACCCCCACGCTTGAGCCAGAGGCCTTTGGGTGTGGCTGGGACTCGGGTGAGGGGCGGCGCTCGCAAGAGAGCCAGAGATAAGGGCCGTGAAGACAAGCCCTGGGTCTCTCTCTGAAGGGGGCTGCCACAGAGCGACCCCCCCAGTTGGTATCAGGTGGGTGGGGGAAGGAACCGCTAGCGCGCATGGCTGCAGCAGAGATGCAGGGAGGCTGCCCAGTGGAGTTGGAGAACAAACCCTGCTCGTGAGGAGCCCACACAGATTACTGATGATGGCCCATGTGTGAAGTGATCTCTGGGGGCCTGAGAGGGGCGGGGGGGAGCCTGAGCAGTGGCCTCAGCGCCCGTCTCCCAAGGGGCCCGAGCTCTGCCCCATGCCCATGCACCCGTGCCTTGTGTCTTGCAGCTCAGGCCGACCCCTGCGAGACTAACCCCTGCCTGCACGGCGGGACCTGCCAGTCCAACGGAACCGTCTACAGCTGCAGCTGCGACCAGGGCTTCACCGGGGAGAACTGCGAAATAGGTGAGTGGCCTCTGCCCCGCAGCCACGGCCCTGCCCTGCAGAGACAGGAGGGGCTGAGAAAAGCCGCCCGGCCAAACTGAGTCGCCGGTTCAAATCCAGCCAAGGGCAGGCGTGGCACTTGATGCCCGTTGCCTGGTCTCTGCGGCAGTGCCAGGCTGGGGATGGGAGTGCAGGTGCCCGTGGGCACTGCTTGACTCCTGGCTGGCCGATGCTGCGAGGATGGAGTGAGCCACGGAGGCTGAGCCCTCCCCTGGGAAAAGGGGGGTGCAAAGCTAAGTCTGCTCCTACCCCTGCCCTGGGGGGAATCTCAGACTCCAGCCAGGTGGGCCCCCCTTGCCAGCCTTACAAACGCTATGAAAACCCCCACACAAAGGGGTTAATGGGCAGCGAAACCCCCAGCTCTGCAGCAAGGGGAAATGCTGCCGGCGATGCGGACGCCTGCTAATCCCTTCGTCGGTGAGAGGGAGCCCCGGGCCCGGTCCTTTAAAGCACCTTTTATTTCATGCGCCTCGTTTTCGCAACATTGCGTCCCACCCCCACCCCTCGATTCCCTGCACGCACACGCCTGGCCAGGCCCCTCAGTGCCTCTCTGCGGGCAGAGGCTGGGAAATGTCATGTTACAGGCTGAGCTGGCGCCCACGGATCGGCAGCCGGCCCTTCGTTCGCAGCCACACCGGTTCCCACGATGCGACTACAGCTCGGCTCTGCTAGCTGGCTGCAGGGCCACCCACCCGCCCGTACATCCATCCCACCCAGCTTCTCACCGGCCACGCTGCTCAAGAGAGACCCCGGGATGCCAGCTCCCCACCCGCTGCCAGAGGCCAGGGGAGCTGTAGGGGGCAGATCGTCTCAGCCTGCGTTACCATCCCGGCTACACGAAGGGTCTGTCTGCACTGCAGTCACCGGGTGGGATCGCAGGTCATGTAGATGTCCCTGAGCTGGCTTGAATCTAACAGGTGCTGGAGCAGTGAAGCGCGGGCTGCGGCACGGACTAGCCACCCGCGTCATAACCCAGTGTTCCCGGCAGGCCTGTGCTGCGCCGGGACCCGAGGGATCTAGATTAAAGCTGGCGTGGGTACATTTACCCTGCCGCAGTCACACCCCAGGACTGGAGTGCAGACATGCCCTGCGGCCCCTTTAGGGCACTCTGGCAGCATAAACAGGTTCTCTGAGCATCCCCCCCCCAGCACAGGGGGCCTCTCCAGCTGATGTGGAGCTGGCTTAAGGGCCGTACACCCACCCTGCTCCTAGCCCCGCTCCCAGATGGGGAGATGGGGGTTGTGGCTGGAGCTCACTGCAATATGTCTGTTCTTTACTTTCCAGCACCCATAGGGGACAGTAGGGAGAGGAGCATAAGTTCGAGCCACCCTGAAGCGGCTCTAATTTACACTGGGACCTGGCCAAGGCCACGCATGGACCCAAATTACAGAGCGCACACAGGCTGCGTGAGGCTCCTATCCCATCTCCAAGTGCAGGGACAGGGGGGATCTGAGAGCGGAGCCCAGCATTTCACCCCCTGGTTCGCCCCCCGTAGCGGGAGGCGGCTGTGGTTGAGTTTCACCATCCCGGAGGAACATTCGCTCCCATTTGTTTATAAAATCGTTCTGAGGGATGCAGGAATCTCTCCCGGGAATGTTTCTGCCCCAGAGAAAAGTAAAACCCCTGGCTAAAAACGAAGGCTAATCCAGGGCTGGGTGTCTCCGGAAAGGCCAGTCCACCCTAGATTTGTTCCTGGCATCAGTGTTCCTTTTAGGGTGGTGCTAGGAGCCTCAGACCAGGCCGCAGGCCTGCAGAGCCGGGGGACACACGGACAGGAACAAAGCAGGCAGTCCCTGCCCCAGAGAGCTCCCAGTCTGGGCCTCAGGCAGGATGGAAGCAGCTTGAAGGCTCCCTGCCCTGCTGTTTTGTGTCTGTCCCTTGTATCAGGGTTCGGCACACCGGGATGTAGGGGCTGCAGGCTGCTCGTTACAAACCTCTCTGATCCAGTGGACCCCACCCCAGCTAGCCCATCTGTTGGATAATGATCCTTGGGTGTGTTGCTGGGGACCCAGCTGGGAGCTGACTCCCGCTGCCTCGGTGGCGCGAGGAGCTGGCCCCGTTCCCCCGCGAGGGGCGGGGAGCGTGATTGGTTGGCGAGGACGATCTCGCCCCACTACCTCATGCCACGCCTGTGCCGTGATGAAGCACTGCGGGCTCCAGGCTATTATCACAGTGCTGGGGCCGCCACACTCGCTGATTTCAAATTGGCGCGGAAGCTGGCGCGGGAACGGCCCCTCGCTGATTCCTCTTTAAGCCTCTTTCTCCTCCCCACCCACCCCCAATCTCCTTGTGCTTCCCCCGGGCAGCACTCCCGGGGGGTGCAGTGGGGTACGGGGGACCCCCAAACTCCACCCGGGCGGGGACCCTAGGGAGGGGAAGATCTTGCTTTCCAAACGTGTTCATTTCCCCGCCTGCTGCAGCCGTTTCTCTCGCAGTACGAGCTAGAGGCCCTGTTGTGCAGGGTGCTGCACAAACCCCGGCCAGACAGAGGGAGGATCCTTATTGCCCAGCGAGGGAACTGAGGCTCCAAGAGACGGAGTCTGTGGCAGAGGCAGCTCTCCTGGGTCCCCACGCGGCGCCTTTCCCCAAGGTCAGGGGCTGCTGAAGGAGACACTGGCTCTTGACCACGCGGAAGAGCTGCCATGGGAGCCCACTGCGTCTCCCAAAAGGCCTGGGCCCTGCCCGTCGGCCATGCTTTGCAGGTCAGCCCAGGGCCTGGGGCAGCCGGCACTGGAATATCAGGCTTAAAACCAGAGAGGCTGAGATACACGTGGGGAGAAAAGACCTTTCCAGAGTCAGGTAATAACGGTGAAGCAGCATCGATTTCCCTGTTACAGCTCAGTAAACGGTAACGAACCGCTCGGCGCCTTCCCAGATGGGATCGGTGCCTCCTGCACAGGGACAGGCTCTGGCCTGACTGCGCACACGCCCGCTGGCTGTTGGGGGGGCTGGCTGTGGCAGCTGAGCACCGGGCACACTGCGGCGGATTTCTCCTCACTGCCCCGGAAGGCAGGACAGGGCGATTAGCTCATTTACAGGTGGGGGGCTGATGTCCAGAGGCTAAGGAACTTGCCCAAGGACACATGGTGAGTTCGTAGCAGAGTGCGGCACTGAAACCAGCTCTCCTGAGATAAAGCCCCAACCTCTGGACCATCCTTCCACTGAGCGCCAACTGGGGAAGAGGGTCGTGGCATCCGCCTTATGCCCTGGCTCCAGCTCCACCAGTGACTAAGTGCCTGATCCAAAGCCCACCGAAGCCAACGGGAGCCTTTCCACGAGCTCCGGTGGGTTAGGGTCAGGCCCCAGGAGCCTGCGTGATGGCAGGGGGTTTGGAGCAGACAGGTATCCGCGTCCCGCCGGAGAATTGCCCCAGAATGGCTGGGGAGCGGCGCTGGAAATCTCGACAGCACGGGCCGTCTCCAACACTTCCTGCAGCACTAGCTGCCGAGAGGTCTGGCAATCCACCAGGAAGCCCCAGCCCAGCCCTGGGCCGTACAGATATCTGCCCCTTTGGGTGCTCTCCCAGAGTCTCCCATCACTAGTCCCGCCTAGGTGCCCCCTGGCCAGCTGCCCGCACCGCCCAGCCCTCAGCACCAGCGCTGGGACAGCTGCCAGAACCGAAAGCATCAGCCCGATAATTCATTAACCACAGATAAATCAGCTCCAATTAGTGCTATTGAGCAGGGCAGCCGGGGCTGAGCGGCCTCCGCTGCGATGGCAGGTGCACTCTGTCCTTGTCAGGGAGAATCCGATACCCCATTAGTGAAGCCATCAGCCCGGTGGCACGCTCAGCCCTGAGCCTCTTGGGGCTAAGCAGCCGCCTCACCCCAATTCTGGGATCCCTTGGGGTGGCTGCCTGGGGAGGGATCAGCCTGCCCCACCCCACTGCGTGGGGGGG